>NW_004955436.1:3137330-3215080 GCF_000276665.1 Chinchilla lanigera | reverse complement strand
GCTCACTTTGTAGTCCAGGCTGGTCTCAAACTTGCAACAATCTCCTGCCTCAGCCTACCAAGTGCTGGGATTTTAAGTACACGCCACTATGCCCAGCATTTATGTTTCTATCTATTGAACTTCTCATTTTGTGTATTGCTCTCCTGATTTAGTTTAATTACCTTTCTATTTTCTCTTAGTGCTTATTGACAATTTTTAAGACAATTAATCTGAATTCTGCGTCAGGTACTGCATGGATCCTTATTTCTTTCAGGCCAGCCACTGATCATGTGTTTTGTTATTTTGAGGTACCATACTTCCTCAGTACTCATGGTGCTGTGGGCTGCGATTTATGTTCATGCAATTCTACTCTTACTGGATGGGCTGTTGCAAGAAGTCCTTCACTCATCTGCCTGTACACCCTCTGCCCATGGACTTGGGCCCACAGCTTGTGTCCGTCAGAGTCCGTTGAACCTCGGCCTTCAGCCCGAGTCTGCATGGTTCTCCTGCTGCTGGACAGAGCCTGCTCCTGTGCATGGAGAGGAACCTGGAGCCAGGGCCCTTGTGGGCCACGAGGTGCTCGGAAGGTCTGCAGACTGAGGCCACAGGACGGGCCTGAGGTGGGTCCACAGAGGCCAGCTCAGGGCCTGCAACCTCAGGCCTGGGCTGGAGCCTGTGCCTCTGGAGCCCAGTCTGGTGTTGGGTTTTGTGCAGCAGGCTTGGATCAACCCAAACTGTGGTTCCACTTGAGCCTGTGTCCATAGGTCTAGTCCTCTCTGTCACGTGATCCTGCCATGGTGACTTCAGCCACTGTACCCTCTTCAGAGCCAACTCTCCAGAGCCACCCAACTGGGGACTTTGCATCTCCCACACTGTGAGCTTAATAAACCTTCTTACTTTACAAATACCATCCTCTGTTATAGCCACAGAAAATGGACAAACACATGCTGGAAATGTGACTCTGTCTTTCCTATACTTTTCAATGGTTTTGTATTTCTGTGCTAAAGCTTAGTCCTGTCATTGTTCACCTGTTTTCCTGAGGTTTATACAGATTTCTCTTGCACGAATTGTTCAGGTGATATTTCTGTGAGGAGATGAGATCATCCCTCCAGATCTTGCTTTAATTTTTTAAAGAAAGACTTAATTTTTTTACAGTAGTTTATAGTTTGAGTATATGTGAGTGGAAGGTGTGGAGATATCCTATACACTCTCTGTGTTCAAGTCTGCACAGCCTCCTGTTATCTGGACCCTCTCTGGGGGTCCACTCATCAGAATGAATGAACCCACATTGCCACAGGTAACCTCAGGCTCGCTGTGTTGTGTATGACAGCAAAGGAAACACTGTATTTATGGTGAACCGGTCATTTAATAGAAGGGATAAATGTCCTTTGTATATTAAGTGTACTTTGAATAATTAAAAGGCAAGTGACAATTTTTAAATCTATAGAACTAATTTCTCTAGGAAGATTCAGTGAGTTTTTCTTGTAAATTGCTTTTAAAATATGTTTATATATATATGTAAATAAGTACATATAAAACTTTATAGCAAAACTTTTCTCATGAATTGGTAATTCTACAGCAAACTTTGAATTTAACAGGCATGCTACTTCTCTTTTAAAAGCAATAATGGATAGATTTAATAATTAAAAATTCTGTTGGCCAAATTATTTTTCTTTTTTAAGTGATGGCTGTTACCTAATAACAGGCAAGGCTGAGATGTAAACAATTTCGGGTGCTTGCCTGCTCTGTCATAAGGGCCTCTGGTCTTTCAGGAGCCCTGCATGGATTTGTATTTTCTCATCCTTCTTTCTAAGTAAATGAAGAAAAATGAAGATTTAGCCTTGAATGTTTGCATGTGCAGAGGCGCGTGGACCAGAGAGATCGCTGAGGCTTTCTAAGTTCCTCTCCACCATTCTCCCTTCCAAGCCAGGCGTCTTGGCATCACTTAGGCAGAAGGAGCAGGAGCAGGTTACATTCCAGCCAGTGGGTGCCCATGATGCCTTCTGGAGACCTCTGACCCGACCAAATGTCTTTTAACAACTGACCTTTCATATGCCTTCTTGGAAAAAACCACAAACCCCTGCTTTCCTGACTATGCTTAAAGGAAAATTTCCTACCATTTTCTTTTACTTTTCTTTACTACCAGAAAAGTACATAAGAGTTGATCATTCATTATAAATGGCTTCCAGACCCCTCATCTGCTCTATAGATGCTTATCTGTCCAAATTCCTTCTAGTACTGGGTGCACGGGGTGAATGAGACCAATCGTCTTAGATCATCTCTGTTTCATCTTTGTTCACGGCAGTGACACTGTATTCCACACATTCCGAATTCATTTCTGTTGGTGATACGACTATGTTAGGAACTATGTAATTATCTCATGTTGAATTTCAGGCCAAGTAAGACCTCTAGAGTCTTTTCACACGAATGACAGATATATAGTTCTGCATTATCCCTTCAGATATTCGTCTCTAGGCTTTCACATTTATTTCCATTCACTTTTGTTTTGTGGTTTGTTATCAAGATTTGTATCAGCAGGGGTATGTGATAGCAGGAAAATCTCTTACTCCAAAGGCTGACTAGAGTACAAATTTAAGATTTTTCTTATACATTGTATATATAGTCATGAAAATAGCTACTGTTTGTTGGGTACCACATTGTCAGCTGTTTGATATTCATTATCCTTTCAGTGATTTTTAAAATCAAGAACTGTTGACATTTTCTTTTTTGTAAATGTGAAATCAGAAACTCATAATTTAAGTGACTGTTCCAGGTTTTAATTGGTGGTATTCAATTTCTAATTATAACATAGTAATATTTTTCTCTAAATATGTATGCATTTCATTCTCAAAGAACTCAAAAAGTGATTTAGTTTACCAATTATGCCAATAACCTAGTATTCTTTGGCATTAGCTAAATCGCCCAATAAAAAGTATTACATAAGACATTGAAGGGAAATTGTTTTTGTTTCAGAAGATGCATGGAAGAATTGAAGCCCTGATGCTGCTGACCTGAATTTCTGAACTACGTTGACATCTAGTTGTAGCACCTGTTTAGTTCATTTTTCCTCAAGCACACACTAAGTCTTCTTAGGTGACACAGAATGTTTGCCTTTGCTGGGTAAAAATCATATCCCTGCACCAAGTAAAATCTGTACTTCACAAGCTGATGGCATTTGGATGCCATCGAAATAATTTAAATCTAATGATATTTGCAATGCCTGCTGAAGTTCTGCTCCAGAGCAGAGGGGAGCCGCTCCCTTTCCAGGAGAAGGATGTCCAGCTGCTGTCCTTGCTCTGCGCGGCCTGGAGGGACCTTGCTGACCACTTTGAGACACAGCCCCACAAAGACCATGCCAGATATCCCTTAGCCAATGAAAAACAGAAGGTTAACCTTTTAGAGAGTAGCTTTTGGGGGAATAATCTATTTGTAACATCAAAGCGTAATGTCTACTTGAAATTTAATTATGGAGAGTGGTACATTGAAAAGCAAATGGCTGTTTTCCAACTGGATTTGAGGCTGTATAGTTGCCCCTAAATGTCTGAACAGGAGGAGGAGGAGGAGGAGGAGGAGAAGGAGAAACTAGAAAGGCAACCTCATCTACTTCCTTCCCATCACTTTATGAGAAAGAAAAATGACTTTTGATTTACTTTCTGCATTTTTTTGTGACATAGTCACGAAAAATAGAGCTGCTTCGTCTGTGGACACTGACAGTGCTCATGGTATTGAAACCTGCATGATGTCCGTCACCACCCTGAATGCAACTGGTTTCCAGGACAATTTACTGTAATCAGCTCTGTGTCACCACAGAAGGAAGCTTTATATTTCAGAGAAGTAATTTTAATCTTAGAAGGCCAAATGTGTGTGTTGTTATACAGAAGATAATAATGATGAGTGTAAGAATAAAATACTTTAAAATAATATTCATTTCATTAGAATATTATTTTGAAGGACTCACAGGACTGCTTCATAACTATAGTTCTTATTTTTTTCTATATTTGCAGTTCAAAATTTGAGTGCTTGAATTTATTTGAATACTTGAATTTGTGAAACCTTTCTCTACTATCCAGAAAGGGAAAGTATAAATGTTAAGACAATTGTAAACGAGGCAGGAATCATTTCAAGAAAATCACTATTACATTTCAAAATAACTGGTACTGTGCCTGTCAGCCTTCGAGCCTACAGAAACACACTTCTGCCTGCTAACAGGTGCCAGCCTGCATTTTTGATCAACTAAAAGCATCGATGATCGCCACTTCCTTCATGAGCTGCTCTTCAACGTTCTGTTTGAGCAGAGCTGTCACTGCCCTGATGGCATTATTTTAGAAGATTGGTTGTCAAAGTTCTTGTCAGTGGCGACCCGAACTCAGGCTTCCATCCCTTCCCTGAACGCTTTGTCCACAGGAAGCCACCATAACAACCGTGTCTTCCTCTCCAGCCATGGTTTACTAGTACTGATCGTTGATTAGAATACCCACAGTGCTCGGCAACACCGCGGCTGCAGAGCCACTGCCTGGAAAATAACTCAACCAATGTCAGCATGTTAGGAAGAAACACCTTCCACTCCACTAGACCAAGTGTTTCCAAGTGCACAGGGAGCGAAAGCATCTTCCCAACTCCCGCGGCTCCGCTTTCCTTTGCAGTCAGCCGCGCAGCGCTTCGCCCACACCGGCCAGCCTCCCGGGCCCGGTCCCTCCCGCTGTGGGAGCGTCACCTCCAAGGACCTGTGCGTCTTCCCTGTGCAGCCTCATTCTTGGCCACTCCCATCGCTGCTTGAAGTCCTCACCAGAGAGGTCCCCTGGGGTCCCAGACATCGCCGCCGCACTGACTTTTCAGTCATAGTTCTGCTCTCCACCAATGAAGCAAAGGTGACATTCATAAAATTGCCTTTTAGCAAAACGTACTTCTTCTGCGCTGTGTCATTCTTTACACAACATGGCATACCATTTAAATATTGATTGGACGATACTCTACTTAGATTCTTCCCTTGCACTCCCAGCCACAGTCAGTCACAGGAGCTGTAGACACTCTAGTAATTCTAGTAGCTGGTAAATTTGTGCTAAGAAATTTCTTTAGATTAGAACGGAGAAAGGCGGCAGCATTCCTTTCAGGCTCTCGGTCTGCACAGCGTTACTTCCTGTGCCCCAGATTTTACGGCACTGAGGGACTTGCGTCTGCCTCATTGTTTACCCAACTTGAATAGTTTTCAGTCTGAAGAATGCCTTCACTGTAAGGGATGCAAAAATAGTCTGGCCAGAAATACAGCACTTTCCTCTTTCCTTTGGACTGTTTCATAATTCCTTTTTTTTTAATTTTAAAAATAAAAGGAAAACATTAACAGACAGACAACCTTTTACAAAATAGCAAAAGAACAGTACAGACAATGCAGAGTTACAAACAAAGTGGTAGGAAATTAACAATGCTTGTTGTACTACATATTGATCTCTTCAAAGTGGTTTCTCATAAAAACAGATAGAGACATGCAATATTGATCAATCAAGGCATAATTCCTTAAATTCATGAAATCATCTATTAGGTATGGAAGCATTTTGCAATTAAATGAGTAACTTCCAAATAATTTTTACCGGAATACTAATTTTCTAAAAAATTCTATTTTTATTCACAGATAACATGGCTAATTATTAAAGACATTATTAGAAATGTTTTTATTGGGAAGAAATGACCATTTCCCCAACACTTTTTCCCATTAATTGATTTCCTTTAGCATATACTTATCTATCTCTTATTATGTGCTAGACTGAATCTTAGCACTTTGTAAATACTACTTTATTAATCTCCATAGCAGCTTCTTAAGGTAGGTGTTCCTTCTATACCTGCTTGACAGATGAGGATGTTGTGTAAGGTTGAAATAACTCATCCAAGACTCACACATTTAACCCTGGAACTTACATGCAGATGCTTTCCGCTATTACAACATAGTCTCCGCTTCAATGTCTAAATCGTTTTTATAAACAGAAACCCTATAGTTACAAAATACAGATTTGTGAAATGAATTTTAAATATGAGTTAAGTATTGAACACACAGCAAGAACATACATCCTTTACATTTGATCAAAATGCTTTTTTTATGAAAAGCCGCATGCTTACTGAAATGTTATAATATAAAATGTTCTAAAGTATTTAAACAAAAGTTGTTTTCTATTAAATATAATCTGTCTTACATACTCTCCACGTATATAAAGATAAGTAGTGGCTTTAGATGTGGTCTTCTTTATCATTTTTTTTTTTTTTTTTTTTAGCAAATTCCTTTGGGGAAAATTATAATTTCATCTAGGTGGATGTGACCATACTGTCTTGGCTTTCCTGGAAATGTTGTTTCTCACTAAAATTGTTAATAAAAGGGAAGGCATGATTTCACATGATTTTACACTGAGATAACTTGGTTGGTTTATAATATGTCTCTTTGCTTTGAAAGCAAGTTGAAGCGTTTCCAGTGCCATACTAAGACCAGTTCTGTGTTTGATTCCTTCCGCTACAACCAAACTCAACGCAACTGACAGAAAAGCACGCTATAAATAAACCAGGGCCACATTGTCATTTTCATGATAAGTCTGATGAAATATTACCTTACAGAGAGACACACTACTGACAGCAATGGAAAACAAGACATCAGAATTCCCATTTAAGTGCAGGTGGCAGCGTTATTTACTGCCACCCTCTCCTGTGCCCGCCAGGCCCCTGAACCCACGCAGACAGAATAAATCCTCTCAGGCATGACAGCAGGGGCATGGGGGAGTCACACTGCTGGAAACAGTCTCAGAACAGCCAGGGGAGACTGCTTTCTTTCTTTGGTCCAAATTGCATGTAGTTGGAAAGGCAGAAGACATGATCAGAGCAAAATAAGAACTTCAGAAATCCAAGCAAACTTCTTGTTCAATTTTTGCTTTCTAAGTAAAACTCTACCTTCCTTTTCATCTTCCCTTTCTGAATGCTAAAAATTCACAACCACGAGCATGGTAAGGACTGAGCTGACCCAGATCTAATTTTCCACTTTCATCTTAATGTCTTATGTTTTCCTTTATCAGTAATCTTTCTTAGCCCAATGTTTAGGGCTGGTCCTCCTCTAACATGTGGCTCTGACCCCCTTCTTGCTTGCTAAGCGGCCTTTCTCGCTAATCATGTTGGCAATCTTGGGATGCAGATACCTGCGGAGCAGCTCAGAACAATAAGGCTGCCCTCAGAGGAGACTAATGGGGTTCTCCGGACAGCTTCTGAGATAAGAGATAGAGGGCGGGCACGATAAAGCGAGAGTGTGATCTGATATTCATCTTGGAGTCAGGCAGTAGGAAGAGGTAGAGCGTCCACTCAAGGTACAAGCCCTGTGAGAGGAGTGGACAGCAGAGCCTCTGCAGGGAGATGCTGGGAATAGGCGCCACCCAGGAGCATCAGGGAGGTGGTGACCCATTGTCAGAAAATTCGAAACCTGAGCTACCTGAGAAACCAACTGTGCCCGAGAAGAAATCCAACCTGCGGGAGCAGAGGGCGCTCCGGGCTGTGTGCCCTGAGGCCTCTCTATGCGCCGGCTCTCAAGGGTTCTCTCGGGCTCCAGGAGGGCTGGGAGAGGAGCCCCGGCCCCACGCCCGAGTGACTCATGGGGTCTGTGCAGAGGCTGAGAGCTGCGTCTCTAATGAGACCCCTGGGGGCCCAGGGCAGTGGGTTCAGAACGCCTCCTGGTCAGCCCTGGATCAAGTCTTCACCCCCTCATGCTGCTCAGTGGACCCACCCTCACTGGTCCTCTGTGAGAACAAACAAAACATCCAAATGAATCCTACATGGCCAGAAAGCCAATTACTTCAGAGTGAAATGACTTATTTTTGAATAACTTATCAGATTAATTCAATGTAATAGTGTTTTCTTTAAATCTTAAAATGGGATGTATAATAGGTAGTATTTTTCGAATCTTTTGGACTATCACTTGTTTTTCCTGAGCGGCCTCTATTAATCTTCCAAATCCATCATTTATTGGGACATATTTGGGGGTATCCTTGACGAGATTAAGGCTGTTTTTAGCTCCTACATCTATGAGATTCAAAATTGCTTCATGTCTCAGAGGATGACCAGTAAAGGTGACACGGGGCTAGATGGGAAACGATGACTTCTCCAGGGTGCATCTGACTGTGTTGCTCCAGCGAGGACTCACGGTTGCTAACCGACAGATGGGCACAGTATTTCTCCTGGAGTAACTGTAATACGAGTCAAGGCAGAAGCCAGGTTTCCTTGCTGTTGACTGATTTCTGAGCCTCAATTCCTGGCCCTCCTTAACCTGCGGCTTCTGCTTCAGCCAAATTCATACTGATGCTCCCCGAGCATTCCACACTCACGCATTTCAGCTACTTTGTGTGTGATTCTTCCTTTCTGTAGGCCCGAAATCCTCTCCTTTCTGCTGCCCGGAACTCCACTTTTAACTTTTGTCCTTTTCCCCTTCAAGAGGCAGCTGTTCTCGGAGGCTTTCCCTGGTCATCTGTGTTGCTCTGTTGGTGTTTGTCTGTCTGTCTCCTGGAGTTCTTAAGGGCAGTAAAAGCACTCTGTCACTCTGTGTCCTTAGCTAGCAAACGGCCTCATGTAGGGACAGATGAATGACACAGCACGTTTTTGGCGATGTGCCCTGTTTCAAATTCACTTCTACAGACACAGAAATTTTAAGAATGGATTCAAACTGGCACGAGTTTAGTTGCTGGTTGTAGCAGGCCGAACATCAGCTGCATAAAGACGTCCTTGTCCAAACTGCCAGAAATGGTGACCATGTCTCCGTGAGCAGCAGAGAGGACTTTAGGTCAAGGATTTTGAGATGCAGAGATTGGCGTGGTCTGTGCCGATGTTCCCAGGGTAACCACAGGTTCCCTCACAGAAGCAGAAAGAGGGGGTTTCACTGTGGGTGTGAACCGTCACGTCACGGTGGTGCGGTGTAAGAGGCCTGACCAGAGCACCGGCAACAAACCAATGTCTAAAACCATTCACAGATGGAAGGGCTGCAGCTCCGCGTCCTGCTGGAGAGACGTGCGGAACAAGGTTTAGGGCAATTGATTTCATTTTTATGGTCTAGTTAGCAAGCCCACCATCTTTTCTCGCACTATTCTAAAAATTTAATATGTGTCTGTGCCTAAGTGTCCTGTACCTTAGTACAGTTTTTTAGGGATCGTTACATACAGCAACCTTGACAAGTTTAATCAATTCTGCATAACAGTAGAACTGACTTGTTTAGAGTGTAATTTTGCCATTTTTCTTGAGTGATATGTATAAACAAGTTTAAGCTCTTAAAGGCACAATCCTGAGAAAGTTCGGTTAACGTGTATGACAAGGAAAATGTATATTTTAAAACAAAATAAATATTTTCAAATGGCTAAAGAAGTGCAATCATCGAACACATTAAAATAAAATCCTTGCATGGCCCTGTGTCTAGGACATAACAGGCATTCAAGTTGGTTATCAATGAAATCAATCCACCCAAAGCATCAGTCACAATGACGAGGCCCTCCAGCACTGCACGCTGGTTGGCACACGCTTCTCCAAGCACCTGTGGTGTGTTTTGCCCCTGGGCTGGGTTGCTCTGTACATTCTGCTCCACAAGTTAGTTTTGGGTGTTTTTGCTTGGCTGTTGTTTATTTGTGTGCTGGTTATTAGAGAGGGAACGTTTTCTTTCTTAGCACATTGGGATGTGCTCCGCTTTCTGGAGCACCCTTCATAGTCTGGGTACGGATGCACCATTACCGCTCCTCTCAGCGGGAGGCTTCAGACCAACTGCTTTGATTCTTAATAAAAGTAATGTTATGACAAGGTGTTGCGCTGTGTCTCTGTTTGCTTGCATGATAATATTCATGGACTGGATTCTTTGACCTGGAGTTCCTGATTTGGAATGTAAGAACACTCCAAAGCTTTTGACACGTGCTGATGGAAGGCCTTCCTGGAAGGTTGCAGAAACTTATATCCACACCGAATTTTTCTTTCACTTCGTCTTGATCCTGATTATGCAAAAATCTTTGAAGTTTTCCTATGAGAGAAAATTCACACAAACGAAGCAAATTTTGCATATTTCGAGACCAATGCCAACTAGTACATAGCTTCTCCTGCTTCAGTTTTGGTACACTACTTAGTTTCACATTCCAGTGGTCACTAGGGAAGATGATTCATACATGTAGCAGACATGTAGCACCTGTCCATACAGGTAGCATATCCAGCACACATAACATATGTGTAGCATATGTAGCAGATATATATACTCCACACATGTATCCTATGCTGGAGGAGACATTGTATGCAAAATATATTGCAGATGGACTCCAAATGGTGAGACTCCAGTGCTGGGCTCCTTCAGAACCCGGTGGGCGAAGCGAAGTCTGCCTGGCCGTGCTCAGTGAGAGGTCAGGGGCGTCCCCGTGCACACTGAGCTGGGGGCAGGGCGGGTGCAGGAGATCATTAACACGTCCGACTGCAGGAATGTGCGGGCTCACATGGCCGACACCCTGCAAGTGCACAGGACTTCTCTCCTGTTGCCACGGGATGCTGTCATTTGCTAATGAATGTTTATGAGGATGATAAAGGAGCATTCTCCCTGGTGACTTAAATCTGGAGTTCACACCTCAGTGTTTAATTTGGAGGCTGAGCTTCCATTAGGAAAGACAGGAAGGAGGTCAGAGGAGCTGGAGCTGCTGCTGGCTCCGACTGAGAGCTCAGCTGACAGGCAGCCGACACACGTCTTCATCACGAAGCCCCAAGCCACGGCCACTGCCTCTCAGGAGCAGCTGTAGCTCTTCTGTTCTGCTGAGAGCCTGAAAGCAAAGCAACAACAAAGCCCGAGAATGACTACATGGGGCGAAACACAGCCGCGCAGCTCCTGGGTGTTTGCAGCGTTCTTGGAATGAGAATGTGGGAATCACACCCACAGTCACTAGCTCTGAGGACAGGATCATAGCGAATGCATCAAAACCTGGCGGAAGCTTGGTGTGCAACTCCCAGGGGGAGAAGTGAGTAGACATCTTGTCCTCCAACACCTGGCAAAGCGGCCCAGACACATCCCGTACCACAAAAGGAACAGATGCCCTGAACTCTGGGAGAAAGCACACATGAATAAGAATTGCAGCTTCTGTAACCACGTTTTTCTTCTCAAAAACAACTGTCACAACTGAAAAAGCGAGACTCCTGCAACCTGGTGTTGGATAGAATATTTCCAGTGCAATTGTCCATCAGCAGCCTTGTGTGTTTGGTGGACATATACAGATGTGTGTGTGTGTGTGCGTGTGCGTGTGTGTGTGTGTGTGTGTGTGTGTGTGTGTGTGTGTTTTCTGGGGCTGTGACTACTTATCATTTAGAGCAGATTTGTAGCATGGAGGTTCTTCACGCTTCCTTTGAGAATACATATCTACCTTCCTTCAAGGGCGCACTAACATTTCCGTGTCTGGTGGCATCTGTTGCACCCCGGATGAGTGCTCCTGGAAAATTCTTCGAGCCCTAGAGAAACCCCTACTTCCGTGCTTTTCTTTACTCTTGAGCTTCTGCTGACGTTGAACGGCGGCCTGCTCACTGCCTTGGGAGCACACCGAGTGTGCTGGGCTGCGTCTTGGTGCAGAAGACACTGAGGAAGGTGATGTGAGGCACATTGCCGAGGGCAAACCAGACCCTGCTCTAACGGAATACGACCACGGCACCCAGGCGGCAGTTCAGGGCCATGGACGCTCCCCACCCTGGGAGTACTTGAGGTATGCCAGGGAAAGGGGGAAAGGCATGAAAGAGACGTGAACCCAACTGAAATTCTGGAAACTGAGCCTTGTGAGCAGTCGAGTCTAGGGTCGCTCTAAAATATGAGATCGCTGGACTAACATGACTTATTTTTAGTTCAGGTAGGAACATAAGTGATGGACAATGAGTGAACTGTGCCAAGGTCAGAACCGGGCGCACGCCCTGCCCGCCTGACCCTGGGTCACACAGGTGTCTGAACGTACCCTGAGCTCAGGTTCTGCTCTGGCGGTTTTCTGTGACAGCGAATGAGGCTGAAGGAGACTAGACACACAGTTTCCATCCCACCGTCAGGAGAATGGCGTCTCTGGAAGGCTTCACGGTTCTGGTTCAGATGTCCAGCTCTGGGTCAGAGCCATCCTTCTCCGGGAACCTGTCTATAAATTGGGGATGATAATCACCCAGTGCGTAGTCTCATCTGAGGGATAAACTGAAATACTAGACACGTTCAGAACCAAGTTTGACGCGAAGTAATTGCTTAATGAGCCGTCATTACTCTTCTTCCCATTTGTCTTTTAGCTCCTGAGCTTTTGCCAAGTGTCGGTCTGTGAATGTAAATGGGAGGCCTTAACACAAAGCGGCGGTTCTCTTCAGACACCTACCACAGAGCTTGCTTCTTATGCAGAGCAGGAAGCAGCGGCCTGCGTTTCAACCTTGCAGGTAATTTTCCCCACTGTAAATCCCTGAGGAGACAGTTCGGCACCCCTCCCCCACTTTAACAAACCTGTTTTTGACTCATGTTTTGTTTTATGGATTTTCTAGATCAGCTGTATCATTTACACTTTCTTTTTTCAAGTTCAAAACATAGGGGCCTATTTCATGTTTGCCTTTCCCCCAGACTATGGGAAGACGTGTGGCAGCTTTAGCAGGCTTTAGTGTTGGCATTTTCCCTAAAAGTGGGGGCCTATTTCATGTTTGCCTTTCCCCCAGACTATGGGAAGACGTGTGGCAGCTTTAGCAGGCTTCCAGTGTTGGCATTTTCCCTAAAAGTGGCTGCTGCTGCAGAGCTGACTTTTACACTTGCCGTGGTGCAGCGCTCACTGAAATCCTTGTCCACTCTCGCATTTTCGGGACCAGAGTGCAAGTCTGTTTCCATCCGCTTGCTTTTTCCCATCACCGCCTCTTGGACAGAGTCCAGCACAGACCTTGGGCGGCCTCAACTTCCTCGAGGCAGCTCCTCACTCAGGAGCGCAGGACGGTGCTCTCCGCCCTGCACTCCATGCGACCCTCTCCCTTCCCTTCAAGCTCCAAGGCTTATGCAGGCGAGCTGTGAGTCCTGGAGAAGCACACATCCTGAAGACCCCGCAGGGCCAAGGCCAGGTCAGTGGGGTGAGTAGCCTTGGCCCGTGGCTCTTCTCAGCTCCCTGGGCCACACAGCATCCAGCCACGGGGTTCCCATCTCGTGCTCATTCCATGCCACCGTGGGCCTCATATCGAGTAAGAGATCACCAGCAATGTGCTGTATCTTTCTGCCTTCAGGATCCTTTTAGATAAAGACAAAATTAATGCAGCATAATAATGCATTTAAGGGACCAGTTAAGAGTCCCAGGTCTTATTTCTCTCTGTGACCTTTTCCCCTGACTTCTTGAAGCAAGCACAGTTTCACACTTATGCATGCTGTGTTTCCCACCTTCTCTTTTGAGGCAGGCTCTCATCATGCAATTCAGGCTGGCCTTGAACTCAGTATGTAGCCCAGGCTGGCCTGAGACTTGTACAGTCCTCCTGACTCAGCCTCCCGCATGCTGGAATTAGAGGCATGCACCACCACACCTGGCTAAATTCCATTTCTTATGAGAAATTCTTTCCAATTTCTGTTGTGTGCCCTACAGACCTCTGCAGTTTTTTTAAAAAGCCTAACACACTGTCCCTTAACTATATATTCATTTCCTTACTCCAGTAATTAGAGATATTAGAAAGATATTTTGTTCCCATTTCTTGAATATACCTTATTCAGAGTAAACATTTAACTACATTTTTATGATAGAACCATAGCTCCTGGGGAAATAATAAGGCTTTATATTAAAATAGTTATTTTAGCTTTTAAAGTTTTCCCATAAAACAAATAATAAACTGCTTTACCCTGGGTCCTGGGATATTGTAGACCAGTTTGAAAGAATATGACAATTATGGCTGGAGGTGGGAGGGGGAATTTTAAGGCTAATGAATGTTGATACAAAAGTCCACAGAAGCAGAAGTCAAACTCCAGGGTTTCAGTCTTTATTTTGCTTTTAGGCTGCTGGGTGAACTCTTTGACGTCTTAGATTCCACATTGGAGGTTAACGCCAAGCTAACCAGATCGTAACAGCCTTGTGGGTGACACACAGTGCTGGGACGAGAAGGCCCAAAGGCAATGACTCTGCTTTGCCAGGATAAGACAACGCTTCAGTTTGGTTACTATGTAGATTAAAAGGACATGGTAAGAAAAAATCTGGTTGCTTTTCTGCAATTGATGCCACATCATTAATCAAATTTTTGTTCTCCAATTCACATATCAAGTGTGAGTCAGTTAGGAAAAAACTCACAAAGTCAGAGAGAATGCATCTACTTCCTCTGTTTTCCTGAAACCTGACTAATGGAGTGAATCCTGTTTCCAGGGATATACTTAGTATTTTGGGTCATTTGCAGACTGGAATTTTAGATTACAATATTAATGGATTTGGTCCTATTTTTCCCACTAATACTTTTATCTGTTGGAATCAGTTGGTAGAAGAGATATGGAATCTGGGATTAAAGTACATGGAATTTCTTGAAACTCTGAATCCTGTAGTACAACTCAGCCCTGGCTATTAGCATTAAATTTGAAAGGAGAGCACTGGTTGAGTGGTAAAGGACAAAGGGAGACAGATCTGGCCAAAGTACAGAATGAATTCCCTAGTCCTTGGATGTGAAGTCTCCTTGCTCTAAAATGTACACAGGATTCTTCAGGTATTACTCCTGGATCTTTGGATACACACAGCCTGGGCCAGAAGAACGGGCACCTGAAGGGCAAGTTAATTAATTGTGCAAGACTCCCATGACATTCCAACACTAAGAGCATCCACATTTCCTGGACAGTGGGGTTCAGATCTAGGCTGGAGGTGAATGCAGTGCTGCATCTTCACCATGAAGGAAGGATTTGCTTTCTCAGCCGCCTCCCGTTTGGAAGCCTTTGATCCTCAGCCCCTGTAGGGGTCGGCTCAGCTGTAGTCTCTTCGTCTGATGTCAAACCCTTCCAGCCGTGGCCCAGAAGCAGTGATGGAACCAGGGGTGGAATCCAAAGCTGGATACTCTGACCTACTATAGGACAACTTGGATGGGTCACTGCATCTTCAGAGCTCACTTTGGAAATGCAGCCTGTGTTTCAGGTTAGTTTCTCCCTCTGGCTTGTTTTTCTTCAGTACCCTCCTTTCTGAAGGTGTTCATGGTGGAGAATTCCTGAATAGAACCCTAATGTAATCCTGGACCATTAATCAGCCAGCTGCCAATAAGCACATCACTGGTGGTCGGTGGAGCACAGATAGCTCCTAACTCATGATCACAGTCTAATTATTAAAACTTTCACTGGAGTTAACGGCAATGCAGTTCAAGTGGAAGGGATGGCATTAGTGGATAAGATTGTTATTTTTTAAAGCATTGGGAAAATAGGAAAGTAGGATTTGGTGACTGTTGCTGAGCTTGACTGAAGTCCTAAAAAAATGAAAGACTGAGAGCAACTTAAAGGTGAGTACACTCAGTATTCTGTACCTTTCATCTGACACTTGTTTGGATTTCATGTTTTGGTGATCGTGGGGAATGCTGCAATGAACAGAGTAGTAAACATAGCTTGATGAGATGGTGATTTCTTGCCTTTGGGATCCCCTAAAAGAGGGATTGCTACTTCACATGGGAGACCTATTTTTAAATTCCTTAGGAACCTCCATATTGATTTCTAGTAATAGCTGTACCAGTCAACATTCCCAACCACAGTATTCACCTGTGGAAGAAGAGATCTTGTCATTTACCACACATGGATGGATCTAGAAAACACTGTGTTGGGTGATAGAAGCCAGAAAGAAAAAATAATATCATTAATACATGTTTGCAGTGCAGTGACTGTGCTCGTCACAGAGATGTGGTATGTGTACATAATGACAGAAAAAATATCACATGATTACTCTCATATGTGGAAACTAAACAGAAAAAACACAAATATCTAGAGATTGAGTGGAAAACAGCAATTGCCAAGGTTGGGGGTGAGGGTAAGGACTGAAAAAGTGGAGATACATGAAAAGGTACAATGTGTCAGGCACCAGAGCTGTGTCCCATGGGAGAACGGTCAGTTCTGCCAGCTCTCACATGTAAGGAAGTAGCTCGTAGCAGTCAGAGTCACGTGACTACAACAAAAGACCTGAGGCAGTCAGTAAAGAGCAGTGGTTTATTTAGCTCGCTGTTTGTGAGGTTCAGGTCTATGACTGAACAGCCCTGGGGTGGGCCCCTAGTGAGGGTGCTCACTGCTCCCCAGCTCATGAACAGCTGGAGGTTCTGCACCAAGAGCAGCAGGCCAAGAAGACCAGAGGGTGCCACTCTAGCGGAGCCAGAGGCTGGAGTGATGTGGCCAGAGTGGCCAGAAGCAGAGTGGCCAGAAGCAGAAGAGGCACTGGGCTGGTTCTTCTGATGACAACTTGGTTTCAGTCCAGTAACACTAGCTTCAAACCTCTGGCCTTTAGAATGTAGAAGAATAAATTTCTCTTGTTAAGCCACCAAGTTGAGCCACCACCATTGCTTTGCTACAGAAATTGAAGGAAACTGATATAATCAACAGGTGCCAACAGAATCAATCAACACAAGAAAAGAATCCCACATGTGACTTAATGGGATTTGTTCCACGAGTGCTTGGTTCGACATCAAGAAGTCACTTAAAGCAGTGCACCCTCCCCATGGAGGACAAAGACAAAAATTGCATTGTGACCCCAACAGATGTTGACAAAGGAGTGGACAAAATCCTGACATTCTTTCTTGGAATACAAAGACTCTTCCGAAGCCTGATAAAGAGCACCTATGAAAACCCTCTGCTACCAAGACTGCACTCCTTAGGGCCAAGGCTCAGGGTATCAGCCTTGGATACACCTGTGCAACAGCATGCTGAGTGTCTCACCTAACCAAGGGAAGTGCTCAAGAAGGCGGCCAGTTAGTACAGCAGGACACAACATCGCTCTATTTGCACATTCCATAACCTCACACAGACAAAACCCTAACACAGTCATTAACCTATTAGAACTAATAATTGTGTTTATTCAGTTTTCAGGGCATAGGATCAATATACAGAAATCACGTGTATTTCTACATACTTGGAGTAAGTGATTTTACAGTGAAGTTAAGAAAACAATTTTATTTATTATAACATCATAAAATGTATAGGTATATAAGTCACTAAAGAAGTTAAAAAATTTATACTCTGAAATGTATTTACAGAAAGATCTGTACAAGCTGGGTGTGGTAGCACATGACTGTAATCCCAGCACTCGGGAGGCTGAGGCAGGGGCATTGCTGCTGGTTTGAGGCCAGCTTGGGTTACCAAGGGAGTTCAAGGCCAGACTGAACTGCAGAGCGAGAGCTTGTCTCAAAAAAAAGTCTGTACAAATATGCTTAGAGTTGTTTTATTAGTAATAATTAAAAGCTGAAAATAATTTAAATGTTAATAGGTAAGTAGATAAATAAATTGTAATAAATTCATACAGTGGAATACTGTTGAAAAATAAAAATGAATTAACTATTAATACTGTCAACATGATTGAATCTCATAGATTATATCAAAGGAAAAAAAGCTGAAAGGAAGGAGTGTCTATTAAATGAGCCCACTTGTGTGAAATTCTAGCCTAGGTCAATCTAATTTATCATTACAGAAACCAGAATATTGGGTTCCTGTGGAAATGCAGATTAACTGACAGGGACATAAAGGGAATGTTCAAACATGCTAGGAAAGCCTGGTATGTTCATTAGGAATGTGGTTGTGTGTGTGATTGCGCTGCTCAGCATTCATCAAACAGCTCAGACATGATTTTAGACTTTTTCTTTGTATTAATTACCCCCAAGAAAGTCTCTTTAAAAGTTTCAAATTTACTACATAAACTCTTGCATTCAAAATAAGAACTTGGAATTCCCTCTTAGATGTTTACATTTCCCTAACAATTGCTGGTACCAACCCAGCTGGTGATGGCAAACTTTACAGTAAACATGAATACTGTATACACCTATCACACATACATACACACACCCTCCATATATATACACATTGTAGTGGATTAACAACTGGTGGTCAATTTATAACTCCAGTTGAACTGAGTATGTATGGTGGTGGGTGTGGGAGGCCCACCTGAGGATTGTTGCCAGCAGCATAAGAGGCAGAACTGGAGAAGAAAGGCTAGGCTGTTAGGAGCTAAGAGAGGCTGCTGGGAGCTGGTGGAAGCTGTAAGGAGCTGTTGGTTCTCCTGGAGAAGCTTGTCATGCTGGCTTTCCTGATGAATGTGGCTGTTTTCATCCTCCAAGGAGCTCGGGATCTCTTTGGCACTGAGAATGGCTTTGGTTCACTTTGGGTGAGCTCTGGTCCTCACTCTGAGCATCGCTTCTTGGCTCAGGAGGGGAAGATGGTGCACTGCCAGTCTCCTGGAGCAGCTTGCTGTGTTGGCTTTCCTGATGGGAACTCGGCCATCTTGATCACTGGAGGAGCTCGGAACCTCACTGTTGCTGAGGATTGCTGTAATACTTTTCAGGGGAGCTCTGGTTCTTACATTGCATGTCCTTTCCTGGCTCCAGTGTAGATCCCTCAGCCTGCTAGCACAGATCCTTCATCCCGCTGGCACAGACTTCCTAGATTCCACTACTAAACTTAGGGGCCTTCCGGCACAGATCTGTGAAACAGGCCTGCATGAGATATTGTCATGGGCTGTAGGCCTCCAGTTGGATTTGCGGGAGGCAATGTTTTTGGCTGTAAGTCTTCAGTTGGACTCATGCAGGACATTTCTATGGGATCCAAGCCCTCTGCTAGATTCTTTGGTCTCCAGTGTGTGGACAGATTTCCTGTACTCCCTTGTATATGATCCTTTGGATGACTGTTATAAATAATCTTATAAAACATGTGACCTGTATTACATTGTTTCTCCTTACCAATATCCCCCAAATCAACACACACACACACACACAGCTACATTGGTTTTGTTTCTCAGGGGAAACTTGACTAAAACAATTGATATTCAAGAATTTTGTTCATTATTTGAAACTCATACCATTTGTGGCCACAAAAAATGAGTTGAATAGTGGGAGGAAGCATTCTGTTAAAATGTATTTAATAGCTACTTTGATATGAATAGCATTTAACCATAATTAAGTACAAAGTTTCTATAATAAAGCATGCTCTGAACTTGGATTCTAGAAATACGTTCTTATTTATAACATAAATGTGGGAGCAGGTTTTCCTACTTTTCATATATTTCTCTGCCCACTTCCTGAACAGCTAGTAAAAATATATAGAATAAAGAGCTCAAGTTCTTCATGAGTGTCTCATCTCTGTTCAGACTATATTTGATTTTCTCTTTTTTTCAGGAAAGAATTGCTCATGGTTTGCAGAGGTAGTGCTGAAGGAAGGACCTTGTTTTATAAAATAGGCAGAGCTCTTGATATCTCAGTTCAACCAAAGACATCTGAGGCTATAGTAACTGATTAGCACGGGGAGGGAGGAGGGAAAGGAGAGTCAGATGTGTATTATTATAGCACAAAGAGAAAGGAAGGCCCTGAAATCTAGAAAAAATGTTGTTTGCTGTATAAAGAAATTTAATAAATGAAGAAAAGTTCATTTTCATACGCAAAGAGATGGCATCCTGAATTAATAGCTCTGCAAGTATTAATTATAATAAAGATATTTGACAATACTGTACAACTCAATCTGAGTTTTGCTTTAGTGCAGGGACCAGACTTGAAAATAAGACAGAAAACTTGGGTTAAGAAAAGATATCAAACAGGTGAATCTCTCAAAACTACAAATTCCTGAATTATGCAATTTCAGTAGTTTCTAAAAGCTTTCCAGAAAAAGAGGTTGTACTTCCATTCCCCAAGTGCTTCTATTATATACCTCTTTGCAAAGGAAAATAGACTCAAGTCTTGGAAGTTTTGTGCATAACTTTTAGATGAAGGTTTTTAAAAGTCTTCCCCCTTTTTAAGTATTCTACTAACTTAGAAAATCCATTCAATTTTTTTTAACTCTCAAAATCATCTCCCTCACTGTTTCTTTGCTTTTAATATGAAGAACAATGGTAAAGAATTGGTGATATGGTCCTCATTCCTATTAATAATCCGTCATGATCACCGAAAATGTTCTTAAATCGTTTAGATCTTAACAAGTACATTCAATATGGGTAGCAGTACACCCACTGATTTATGTTTAAGTTAAGATATGGATTTCCAAATTTGTAAAAGCCTTAAATAATAATTCCTGATTGATTAATGTGAGCATAGCCATGTTATCACTTGAGCTTTTTACTAGTCATCTTCATATCCTTTTGAATAGGCTATATTTAATAATCAAGGTTATTCTGTTATCCATATAGCTACATTTTATTTGAGAGTTATTTAAAAATTAAATACAAAAATTATTAATTTATCTACCCCCAGAAAAAATATATCAGATGTTTTAGCTGTCTTTCCACCCATTTAATATTCTTTGGAGACTTCCACTGTCCAGACACTTGAACTCAGGCACATACTGAAAGACTGGGTCATACCATTTTTAAGAAAAATTGTTACATTTCCACCCATTAAAGAAAAAAAATCTTTTAACCTATGTCCTTAAAATGCTTATATAGAACACATAGCAGAACAGCTGACATTTGTTTCATCAATTCAACTGAGCCCATTAAAATGTCTAATTCATTTAGCCCAGCAGTTCGTCCTCAAGACTCTAATATATTAGCTCACTTCTGAAACCCTCCCAGAGTCAGGCCTGAGCTTGAAAAGTTTCGTTTTACAACCTTTTGGCAAAAAGTGTTTACAAAGGAAGTATTATCGAAGTATTTTAGGCTAATTTAATGCATTTTTTCAAATCCCACGTTCTATGAAATAACAGCTACATCTTTGCTTTTGTTTCTACACATTGTCTCTCTCTCTCTTTCACACACTCTCTCTCTCAAAAACACTTTTTGTAAACATAAAGGGAGACAAGCCAGTTCTTAATCTTATATCCCATGTGTGTATCCCCAAAGTCTAGGGGTTTCCCAGTGCACAACTATTTATTGAAGATTGCTGGAAATTCTGTCTATGGTTAGGGAAGTCCAAATACTGAAATCTCTCTGAATTCCGGGGAGCCCTCTCTGATGTGTATTACACTGACCTTCCCACTATATTTATTTCTTAACTTTCCTGCTACAAAATAATCTAACTAAAGCACTTTTGACAAAATAATCTACCTAAAGCACCTTTGACTACCTAAAGACACTACTTAAAATACGGGGGTTTTAGAGAACTATCATTTTGTGTGCCAATTAGCCAATCTTAAAGATTGCGTGAAAGACAATCTTGTTTTCAAAAGTCTTTGTGTTGACCCAGCAGCTTCCGGGCTTCCATTGTCTTGCATTTCTTTCATCTTCCCTCAGTTTTGTGTCATCTTTTCCCCTTCCCTCATCATCACACAATTTTAGAACAGTACAAAAAACAGAAGATTCATTTGCCAAGATAACTATTAGGGAGTTATGAAGATTCAGGAATAAAACTATTTAAAATGAATGGAAAGAATGATGAAGTATGTTAGTGTATTTACTTGTAAAGTACATAAGTTTATGAAACAAATACTTTTGGTCGAGAAATTACAGAAAATATTTGCCCCTCCCACCATCTTAGATTGGTAGAGCAGACTGTAACCAGAATCGTAAACTGTTACGAAAATGTTGTCTCATGTTTGAGGGATAGTTTTGATTCTAAGATTTTCTCATGTGCTAACCAGGTACCACTTCTGTTTGCCCTAAGTTGCACTACTATTTCTTAAGCTTAATTGTCAACTTGGTTGGTTTGGGAGATGCCGAGAGGATGAGTGAAGCAAGCTTCCCATTCTCCTTGGTGCTGTTCTTTGCTCTGGTTCTGAGCTGCCACGAAGTGACGAGTTTTGCTCATGCCCTTCCACCATGATAATTCTACCTGAAGTGCACTGACCAGGGACTGAATCTCCTGAAATGTGAGCCAGATGAAATATTTAAATTGTGGATGTTAGACACTTTTCCCCAGCCACAGAAAAGTGACTAATACAGAATATTGGTACCAGAGAAGTGGTTTCTTTGCTGTTACTATATCTGATCATGTGATTTAGAATAGCCTTTGGAACTGGTTTGAGGGAAGAGTTTAAAGTTAAGGGCTAGAAAGGTCTAAACAGTCCTTGATGAGTAACTCCGGTTAAAGCTTAGACAACCAGAGTAGTGATGGGAATGAGGATAGTAAATATTTTGGTCATAAGGTTTGAATGGAAAGGAGGACTCTCTTGAGAACTGGAATAAAAACACACATATTACACACTGGCAAGAAATTTTGTACATTTAACCTATGTTTTAAAACATAACTTGAGGCTGAATTTGAAGGCTGGAGGCTAAGACGGCAAGAAAGTTTAAGGTAGCCCAACATTCAGGCTGTGGCATGAATACTTTTGGCTCTGTTTAACAAGACTTATAGTGAAAGTAAAGCAGAGCAAAAATATTTGAAAAATTTAATTTTGGCCTGAAAAGAATCCTGTGTAAAGCTGGTGTCAAAAGAAGTAATTTGAATTGGGTCAAGAAGAAAGATGCTGTGAGAGCATTTATGGAGTCAGCAAGATTCCATGCAGTAAGCTGAACAGTTCAAAAACATAAGACTTTCTTTGTGAAGAGAGTCCCTGCATGGCTGCTTGAGAGGGGCTGCCTTGAGATTTAGTTTCCTGGGATTCATTTTATTGGGCTCAGCCATCCTAGCACATGGGCTTCCTCTGCCATGGTCTATGGGGCTATTGGTTGCACTGGCAGCAGACCTTGAGATCATTCACATGATGCTGTTATTTTGCATATACAGAATGAAAGAATTGTGGGGTCAGGGAGGCTTCCACTAGACTTTAAAAGAAGGGCTATCAGGCCAGAAAATGAGCCCTTTAGATGGCAGTGCATGAGGCTGTGGAAATGAAACTGGAGGTGCAGTGAAGACCCCAGGAAGTTAGAGTTGCCAGGAATGTGGACAATCTGCTGAGGAAAGCTGCAGGCTCAAGTGGAATTACCCAAGAGAGAGGCTGTGCAAACTTCAGCCAGCAAGGCCATAGCATTGGGCTTGTGGAGCCATTCAGAAATCACACTTCACTACCATGTGTCAAATATGCTGGGCATGCAGCTATAGGACTTAGTGTTTACCCTGTTGGGTTTTGATTTTATTTTGCCTCAATTTTTTTTCCTACCATTTTTCTCCTTTGGTGAATGGGGTGTTAACACTGTGCCATTGTATTTTAGTATTAAATAATTTGTTTTTTGAATTTTATAGAAGTTCACAGCTGAGAGTTTGCCTTGAGTCTCAGAGGAGTCTTTGACTTGAACTTCTGAGTAACAGTGGAACTGTTGAGACCTTGGGGAAGGGTCTAGCATTTTTGGAAAAGGAAGCAGATAATGTGGGCCCTGTGACTTGTATATGTTTCATAGGCAAGAACTAAATCACACAATGGTCCTACCCACAAGAAGCATGGTGAAGTTCAGCGTTTGCACTGCTTAGCCTATATTATAGAGGAAAAGGGAATTGGAATGTGTTCAGTGAGATAGCTTACAGTATCCACTATGGAATTTTATGTAACATGTTGATAAACTTGTTTTATACAGTAATGCATCAGTTCAGGAACACTTCTGTTTGCAAACAATTTGGTTCACAAACAAAAGCATTCAGCAAAATTTTGTTTTCATTTGCAAACTCTGCATCAGGTGACAAACACAACCATGGCCATCTTCCCCACACCAACACAAATGCAGCCCTCTTCCCCAACAGAGGAAACAAATTAAGTTCATAAACTGAGGTACCACTGTATGGCCTCTATAAAAATCTATACTGTGCCATTAATTACTGCAGTATTTATGTCATCTAAATAATGATGATAATGTAGCTTGTTTAAACAGGCATGTGTAGGTATTTCCAAAATTAAGTAAAACTTGGGATGAAGTAGAAGGAATACATACGTGATAATTCCAATCCTGGAACTATACTTACTAGCTATATAACCTGAGGCATGTTGTTTAGACACTCTGTTTTAATTTTTCATATTCAAGTAAAGATAATGGCACCAATAGGACAAAATTATAGCACAGAGTAAATAAGATAAAATATACAGAGGATCCTAGATTAAAGTCTGACACATGGCTGAGTTCAGTTACCCATGTTGCTTTTCCTAGGATACTGTTTATTTAAATGCCATTATCTAACTCCATTATTTTAGATTATCTTTCTCTAAAGATCTCTAAACAATTTCATTAACCAAATTTGGAAGATAACAAAATAAGCTTTATAAAAATGACTCTGATGATTTTCACAAAACTAGAGATCTGGAAAAGCCAACAGATAATAACAAAATATGTCTGAATAGGTTTTGCTGAAGAATTTCTTTCTCCATCTATTTGAAAATAAATTCAGTTCTCTTATTATTCAGTTGTATATTTCAAAGTATGTGCCAGCTGAGTTCTAGTGTCTATTTCTTAGCTTTAATCTAATTACAGAGACAATATTTGCAAATTTGTCATATAGTCCATAGAGAAGCTTAGGGGTTTAATTACACAAATTACTTAGATTTGTAAAATATGGAGTTTCTAAAGGAAGCCCAGCAGTGAGGTGCAGTGATTAAAAAGGTTTTCCTTTTTGTTGGAAGCTGTGAGTCACTGGTTCTAGCTGTTTATGGAGGACCAAATATGTGTTCTTCGACCTTTGTATAATTTATTTAATCACAAGCTCAATAACTTTAAATGCAGTTATCATCACAGTGACTCAAACAGCAGTCAGCGATCTGTGAAGATTCACCGCACTGTCTCATTAAGCCGCAAAACCGGACCATCTGAGCAAAGCACAATCCAACTGCCTTAAAATTAGCCATAGCATTTTACAAAGATGTGTGCAGTGCAGCCTTGACCCCTGTGCTAATTAAACCTCCCTGGCTGTCAACTCTGCTCCCCCACACACCTCCTTAAATAGTCCGGAATGTCAAGCAGTGAAATGTTTACGGAGGATTAACGTCCAAGGCCCGCAAGTCTGCTTTTCTCTTCCCGGGTCTGGCTGTCGTCCACGGCATGTTCTGTGTTCTCACAGCTTTGACTCTTTAAGGAAGATGTCAGAGTCAGGTAAAGCTGTAGAACTGGAAATGAGAAGAGAGCAGGGGGAGCAGCCCAGGGGAGGGGAGCTATGGAACCCCACAGGGGCACTGAGGCAAGGCAGAGCGCGGAGCAGGGTGTGCACCAGGGAGTGTTCTGGGTAGGTGTGTCCCTGTAGGTGTGTGACCAGGAGGAAATCCGGGATGTGCGGGTACAGAGGTCAGAATGAGAAGAGATGGACTTGATTAGCAATAGTTCCTACACTTTCTGAGGCTATTCTTTATTTGTATACTGGGAAGGTATTTCTTGTTTTGTGTTTGTTTTTTCTTCCGGTACCGGGAACCGAACTCACGACCTTGCGCTTGCCAGGCAGGCGCTTTGCCGCTGAGCTAAATCGCCAGCCCTGGGAAGGTATTTCTTAAACATTTGCACAGGGCATCCTGCAATCAGCTGCTGAGACACTGCATTAAGCAAGATAGATTCAGTTGCTCCCCTAGCAGAGATTATTGTTAAGAGCATCTAAAAGCAAGAGTGAAGGATAATATCTCTCCAGGTCCAGCAAGGTAAATGGGAACATTCAGTCACTGGTATTAATATCCTGAGACAGGGCGCTGGAGGTGGGCATGAAAAATAGGCAGGGAACTCAGAAGCAAGGAAACTGGTGTCTGCAACAGAAACTTACCGAGAAGATGTGCCATGTGCTTTATATTGCTCTGTGCTGCCTCGGGGTTAAGCATCCTTATATATTTTAGGCTTGCAGTGATTCCTCATCTGTCTTCCAATGAAATTGTGAAACGTGTTTACCTCGGAGAAGGTGCTCAGTGAATAAACTCTGTTGAATCCTTGAATGAGTTAGTCAAGGTCATGGCAGAATCGTAACAAAACAGCCTCAGTGAGAAGCTTGTGAAAAGCTTTCTACAGGAGAGAGGTCAGAGCCTGGGGGACAGCGGGTCACGCTGAGGGGTTGTTACTCAGCAGCTGTGTACCACGGCAGCAGCTGTGACATTAATAAGAGGGTGCAATGGCTCTTTTCCAAAGAGACGAGGTAAGCAAGGACATAATTCTCTCTGCAATACAGACATGTTTTTTCCTTTCCTTTTTACAGCAGTAGGCACCGTTAAAATCAGGGTTGCAATGGTCCAAACAGTGAAATAAATTAATTTTTCATGCCTATATCTTGTAATCTGAACAACTACTTTGAAGATAGCAATGCACAATATATTAAGCATTGTTAATTTCCTATTATGGTGTTTTGAAATTTTGTGTCTTTGCTTTTGTTGTTTTTTCTCTTTAAAATAAAAATAAACCTTCAAAGGTAAATAAATGTCAAGGTTACTCAAATAGACCCTGCACTCGGTATCTTGCATGATTGCTAGAAAGAGTCAATCTAGAAGACTTGGACAACTTGCAATTGCAATCAGGTGTAACAAAGCAGAAATTTTAAAGAAGAAAAAAATGCAAAGAGCCTTTCTAAATTCCAAGGGATCTGGCCTCTGGAGCAGCTTCCTATGAAGGATCATTTGCGGTTCTGATATAAGACCAGCAGTTTCCTAAATGGCTGAGACTGTAGGTTAAATAAAGGTGTTGGGTTTCTGATGCATGCCCACCAAGGGGCTGTCCCCACCACCCTGAGCAGTTCCACAAATAGCACACACACATGTTCCTCTTATCCACGCGGGCAGGAGTGCAGACAGCCGACCCAAGCTCCCGCTCACAGCAGCTGAAAACAAAGGATCCGTGTGCTTGCCCAACCTAGATTGAAAACCGTTCATTTCTCTTTCAGTTTCAAAACTCTTCTGCTTTTGTGGTGTCCCATTTATCCGGTGCAGAAGGAATCTTCAAAAAACTTCTTTGTTTTTTTGCTTATTGTTTTGTATACATGAGACACCCTTCCCCATGCAAGGTGCCTGTGCTTAGTGGAAACAAGAATCCACATTCAAGGCTGTCAGCACAGTGCCTGGCACCATCCAGGTGCTACGTTGCCGGTTGTTACTAACCACCCCAGGGGCTTTTGAATCAGGTGACCTGGTTTTGAGTTTTGGCTCCATCTCTAATTGAGTGACCTTATTGATTAAATGTCCTTACGTTAGACCTGTTCTAGCTTTTTCATGTAAACTCTAAAGCAAAAAACATTGAAAGTTGAAAAAAAAAAAAAAAGCAGAAGATGAAAATGTAGACCAACAAAACACAAACCCAAAGAAAACTGTGCAGGTAATGATTGTTTGCTAAACTAACAAACTAGAACTAAAAGAATGACTGAGGAAAATCAGTCACTGATAAACAAAAGAATCACTTTATACTCGGTGTATGTGAGGCAGAAATAGAGCTCAGAAAGAAATTGATGAATGTATTACCACAGGGAGAGACGGCAGCACACTGTCCTCAGTTATTGGAGATCAAATGACCAGAAAATTAGTTAAGACACCAGAGACTCTAGCTATGTCATGAACAAGCTTGAGTTAATATTTGATTTAATAATAATTTAGTGCTTCAAGCCAAATAATTTATAGCACACTCTGGTGAGTGAGAAGGGTGCTATAACTTCTTGGATTGGGACGATATACATAAACCAGGTCTCACCTTGGCCCTCTGCTCCTAGAGAGAAACCTGATGAAATACAACCTGCTGTGCGGAAATTAAAAAAACAAGTCTGTCAAGCAAGCAAGCAAGCAGGACATGGACAGGATGAACCCTTCTTTAGCTGCAAATCAAGTACTGCATGAGCATATATAAAAGCACTATCCTAACATGTAGAAATCCATTGGACATTAAAACACATTTTACAGCACTCATAGGAAAAACAAGCACTTGTAATGGATTAACAGTGATTACAGCTAAATAATAAAGACAATAGGACATATCAAAATACTGTGTGTGGGAGGCAGCCTAAGATTGATGCTATAAAGAAAACTTCTAAGCTGAAGCAGAGAATTTAGAAAGGAAAGAACTACCAGTTAATGAGCCAAGCATCTCAATTAGGGAATCAATGGTGCCCAGTCAAAGAAACCCAGACTAGAAGGAGGGAGGCAGTACAGGCAAGGAAAGAAATCAACAAAACTGGAACGGGCTAAAATAGTTTGAAAATAGCCCAAAGCTCATACTTTGAACAATTAAGAAAGACAAATTTTATAGTACTGAAAAGAAGAAGAGAGACGATACAAACAAATAAAATCTTAAGAATAAATATCAAACCCAGGAGCCCCGGTATGAAAGAGATTAGATGAGTGTGACCACTATATGGCAAAAGTTTGAAAGTTTAATGAAAATTCTATCTACACATGCATGTATAAGCTAAGTCTACTATCTATCTATGAAGATACTTTCTAAATTAAAAAATTGCTACTGCAATGTTAGCATAAAGACCAGCAGTAGACATAATACAGGACATGTTTAGGTCATGGAGTAATCCATGCTCCAATAATTGACCCAATAAAGAGAAATTAGTAAAACTGGAGTGTATGCTAGAATTAAATTTCTCTGAATGTGACAAAAAGTCTGCACAGTAGTAAATTTAAGAAATCACTGTCCATTTTTCCCATATAAAAATTTCTGGTGGCTCCATGGAGCTGCCTGGGTCTCAGGCTTATCCCGAATTTCACCCCTTGTTTGTCTTCCTGTTCCAGGATGGTAACTGGGCTCCGGCCAGCACCTCCCTGTGTCCGGTGAGCAGCAGAACAAAAAGAGAGGAAGAAAGGTCACAGGACTGCTCTATCCTAAGAAGAGTTAGTAAAACATGCCAGAAAAATATTTCTGCCTACATTTTATTGCCCAGAACTTAATGACACGTATAGGTGCATCTACAACAGTATTGGCAAGTGGGATTTCTATTCAGAGAAGCAGTCCACAGCAATAAAAAATGTTCCACTTCTGAGAAAGAAGATGTACCGAGGTAGACAGCCACCACTGTCTGACATAACCCGACAATGAACTTACTAGAAACATCTAAACAATGAAAGTGATTCAATCACTTGTGAGGAATTTTGGGAAAAGAGAAAAGAAAGAAGGAAGGAAAAAATAGATATCTCTACATACCCAGGATGGCTAGGCTAATTGTACTAATTACTATTGGTTTGATGAAAGGAACAGTTGATGTGTAATTGTTTGATCAATCTTGCACACCTGTATCTGGTTATCTGAGTAACTACTCTGAAGCTGTCTTATATGTACCTTTACTTTTGTTACTTTGTTTTTAATATTTTCTTTTTAAAATTTAAAGAAAAATATATACATATATACAAGGATAGCTGAGATAAGTATATTGCTGATGTCTCTTGGTTTATTGAAGGGAACAGATAATCCTTAAATCTTCCTTTTTCTTGTTTCTCTTGACCAATTTTGCATGCTTATACCTGGTAACTGGTACAACTAATTTGAAGGCAACAATATGCAATATAACAGCCAGTGCTGAATTCCTAGTATCTTGTTTAATGAAGCTCTGTATCATTTCCAATTTTTTTTATCACTTGTTAGTGTCTTTGTTTGATCAGTCTTGCATTCTTACATTTGGTAATCTGAGCAACTTCGTTGAAGATAAGAATATGCAATACACAACCACTGTTAATTCCTAGCATCTTGTTTTCAAATCCTGTATTTTTTTGTTTTGTTTGTGTCTTCATTGTTGTTATTTTGTTATTGTTTTTTTTTTCTTTTCACTTTAAAGTAAAATTTTTAAAAAGCGATGCTAATGTGAGGTGGGTTAGTTCTCATCTCCTTCTCTGCCTCTCCAGGCCATGAAAGGGGATAACTGAGAACACATTCAGAATTCTTGCTAATATCTTGCAGCTTGGGGAAAAGCAAACTGACAATGATTAGGTAACCTGAAGGAAATTCCAGAAAAGCCCCTTATATCAGAAGGTGTCTCAACCACCAGGGAAGCAGGGGAAGAAGCCACCAGGGGTCACTGTGTCCCAGGGGAATGATCCAGAACCCAGTGGTTTGTCCACAGAGTCTCATTTACCTGAGCTGAAGGATCTGCTGTGCCAGTGGATGCAGCTGGGGACTCTACCTCTGGAAGTATTGTGGAAGTTGAGCCAGTGTGACTTTTCTGAGGTAGGGATGTCTGCAGTAAGACCGAGGGTTTAAAAGATTGCACATTTTCCCCCAACTGCTGAAAACATATTGTTTTCAACAATGACAGTGCAAAAAGCAGCAGGTCCAGTAGGTCTTTTGTTCACTTATTTGTACACTAAGGGATTGCTTAGCGGTTTATCACAAGCTTAGTCTTTTGGCAGGTTAGGTTGACAGGGTCTATGAGACAACCACATGCAATTTCATGCAAAAGGCTGAACAGGTGAGTTTACAGTTTAGGGCGTGCATCATTAGGGAGCTGGCACACACATGGTTAAAGCTATGAACACAGTGTGAATGGAAACAGAGGAGAGGGCCGAGACTTGAATCTCGGGATCACAGTGAAGCAAAAGGAAAAGAAGCCTGAAGAAGATGACTTGTAAAGACATCTGACGCCCTAGAGGCCAAGTGCAGAAAGCACTTTCACTGAATGCTTTGTTTTATGTTGTTTTTAAAGTTCCCAATGTCCTCTGGATACTAAGCTGGATAGTTGGCACACATTTTCTCCCATTCTGTGGGTTGCATCTTCACTCTGTCATGTTGTTTCCCTTGCCGAAAAGACACTTGTTATTTTGATGTAACCACATTTGTCTAAAGTGCAAAGGGTCTAAATAGACCCTTCCTAGAAGAGGAAGTACAAATGGCCACACAAATATAGAAAGTGCTCAATATATTTAGTCATCAGAGAAATACAAATCAGAACTTCAGTGAGATACTATCTCACTTCAGTTAGAATAGTCAGGATTTTAAGAGGTAAATGCTGGTGAGGATATAGAGAGAAAAGAACTCTCACGACTGCTGGTGGGAATGTAAATTAGTACAACCATTACGGAGAAGAGTATGGAGGTTTCTTGGAAAGCTGAAAAGAGGTTCAGGTGCCATCACTAGATGAACGAGTAAAACTGTGGCATATATACATAATTGAATGTTACTCTGCCATAAAGAAGGATGAAGTCCCATCATTTCCAGCAAAACAAATGGACCCGGAGGACACTATTTTAAGCAAAATAAGTTAGGCACAGAAATATGAGTACTGCATGGCCATATAGAAAAAAGTTGACCTGAATTTGCAATAGTGATGATCAGAAATTAGGAAGGGGAAGGGCACAGGTAGATAAGTGAAGTTTGGATTTGATCAGCACATGCTGTATGCATGTATTAAAGTATATACTGACTGTAGTGGACTAATTAATGGTCAACTTGAGTGGGACTGCCCAGCTGAACTGCATCGGTGCAGTCCTGGGCCTGGAAGACCCGCCTAAAGATTGCTGCCACAAGAACATAAAAGGAGAATGTATGTGTGTGTGTGTAAGGGGGTTGGATTGCATGCTGTTGATTTTTCTGCAGAAGCTTGTATGGCTAGTTTTTCCAATACAAACTCAGCTGCTCTGGTCCTCACTGGAGCTCAGGTCCTTGCTGTTGCCAGGGATGGCTGCTGTTCTCTTTGGGGTAGCTCTGGTCTTTCCCTCGAGGGTTGCTTCCTGGCCCCAGTGCAGGTCCTTCAGCCTGTTGGCAAAGACTTTCTACCTTCCACCACTGGCCCTTGGGCTCTCCTGGTGCAGATTCTCGCTATGGACTTATATGAGACATTGTGGGCTCTAGGCTGGACTCATAGAGGTCACTGTCACGAGATCCAGGCCCTTGGTTAGAGGCTGGGTTCTCTGAGTCTCTAACATGCAGACAGATCTCTTACACTCTTCTGCATTTGACTTTCTGAGTGGATATTGTAAAATAATCCTATTAATTATGTGTCCTACAGTAAATCTATTACCTTGCAATCCCTGATTACAACATTGACCCAGTTAGTATTTATAATTAATGCTGTTATTGGAAATGTTTAGAAATGAACAGAAAAGAGAAAGTCTTCAAGAGGAGGAAAGGAATATGTGATTTAAACCCTGCCTATGTTCCATGTAAAATAAGTACATATAACTGATCATGAGATTTAGCAATGTGGAAGTTATTGACAAGTTAGTTTCAGTGGAGTAGTGGCAGTGAAAGTGTGCTTGGAGTGAACTTAAGAAAAAATATGGGAGAATCATCAGGAGATTGCATGGTAACTTTCCTGTTGCTAAGACAAAAAGCCTGATGCACACACTTTAAAGGAGAAAGTGTATGTGGCTTACCATTTCTGATGATTCAGTTAGTGGTAAGCTGGTTCCAAATCTGAAGTATCACGGCAGAGAGCATGGCAGAGCCAACCACCCACTCGTGTTTCTGGAGGCAGAGTGCAGAGTGGAGCTTTTCAAAGCAAGGGCTGACTTGCTTGCCCTCCACCAGGGCTGCAACTCTCCTGGGTGCCACGGCCCAGAACCAGGGTGGTCTTCCCCTCTCACTGGTGAGCCTCTGTGCCAATCAGGCCAAGCTGATAATCAAGGCTCACTGTCACAGAGACCAAGTAAAATTAAATATAGCATATTTGAATAATGAAGACATTTCTTCATTTTTCTAAGTAGGTCAACCACTACAATCTAGAACTAATAATATTAATACAAATTTTCCATTTTTTAGTGTTTAAGAATTTTTTTTTAAATCTAGGAAAAAATGCTTGATGAAGAAAACATTAGTCAGGCTTTTGTATCTGTAGATTCTGCATCTATAAGTCTAACCAACAACAACTGAAATGTACTTTTAATAATAATATCTGCTTGAGCACAAGCAGATGTGTTTATTGTCCTTCTCCAGACAGCGCAGTGTTACAGTGAATTACATATCCCTTATGTTGTATCAGCTACACATAAACTAGTGATGATATCACATATAATGGAAAAATATACATTGATTAAATGCATTACCATGCCTTTTATTTAAGGCCTTGACCATCCATGAACAATTGATTCATGTGGAATTTTGGAAGCAATATTTTACAAATACTCAAGTCTGACTATTCTTAATTTTATCTAAATATTATCTGAAGGTTAGTAATTTTTAAAAATTTTCTTCTGTGAAACACAAGTATTTATTTTCTATCTCTACATATTCATAAGGAAGTGTATGCAATAGTATTTATCTATCTATCTATCTATCTATCTATCTATCTATCTATCTATTTCGTTCGTTAGTTAGTTATTTTCTTGTGACAGGGTCTCACTATGTAGCCAAGGCTGGCCTTGAACTTGCAGCGACCCTCCTGCCTCAGACTCCCAAGTGCTGGGATTACAGGTGTGCACCACCACACTCGGCACGATGCTCATTTTTCCCTGCAATTTAATGTGCTGCTCCAAACATAAAAAGCACATATATTATTTTATAAAATTGATAATGTATTTTTTAACAAAATTCTTTAAAAAGTACAACTTGCAGACATTGCCCTGCTAGTGGGTAGGTATGGTTTGTCCCCTAGAGTTTCCAGTGCTGGGAGCTTGATCCTCAGCATCAGAGTACCAAGAGGTAGTGGACTTAAGGGAAGGTGGTGAGGTCTTGGGGACATCACCCTTGGACACAGTTAGTGCAGGTCTTGTAGAACCAGGTTAGGCCTGAAGACACAACGTTGTTACTAGAGCAAGACCTCTTCACACGCATGGCCCCTCCTGAGCCCCATGTTGGAATAGTCAAGTGGACCATGTCAGATACTGGTGCCAGGCTGCCTGGATTTTCCAGCACCAGAATTGTGAGTCAAGAAGCTTCTTGTATTTATACGGTTCCCAGCATTAGGTATTTTGGTACAGTAACACAAAATGACTAAGCAATACATCATGAAACCCATGGACAGTGGAGCCTCAGTTCATGAATTTACTTCATTCCATGATTCTGGGGTCCGATTCATCATGGCTGCAGTCCTATTCATCACCCGATGCAGAGTTTGGGAACAGAAGCAAAGCTTTGCTGCATGCTTCTGTGTGTGAACTGAACTGTTTGTGGCAGAAGTGCTCGTGAAACAAGGTGTCACTGTCCATATGTCATTAGTCCTGTTTTGCAGCTGTCTGTTTGCTAGCCCCAGCACATAATTCACATCACAGGGAGGGTCATTTTCTTGGTTCATTTTAACTTTCTATCTAACTTTTGCTGGTTGGTATTACATAATATCTGGGCTTTAAAATTGCTGAAACACGTTTCTGAGGAGGGAGCTGATTTAGATAAATTATACTGAGTTTTGAACCCTTTATAACTGGCATCCAGATGGTCCAGATATATTTGTAGTCAATAAAAAGTAAATTTGTTCATGATAAATTATTATCAGCAATTGCAAAATTTCAGCCAAAGTATTTTGAAATAGAGAACCCTGAGGACATTGCTTAGAATAGATCATTGATATATAAAGTCATTGATATATAAAATAGTTTTCTGCCCTCTGTCGCCAACAGTGCTATTAAACACTTGACACATTTCAAGTTGAAGAACCTGTGTGCCCAGCATGAATGTAAATGTCATTGTATTTATAATTTCCTATAATGAATAAAAAAATTCAATTGTAGGCATCATTAAGTGTATAGGCAATTCAATAATGTCATTTGATGTAAGGGAGCACTGCCATCATGCTGAACACAAAATTCAGTGCCAGTGAATATCCAAGGAAAAACAAATGAATGATATCCAAAAATTATTTTTAGTATTTCCGAGATCACTAACTCAAAGAATACTAATATTGTTTATAGTTTGCTCATGTAGGTGGAGCTACATATTTACTGGAAATTTCCTACTGGACATTTGGAGGATGACAGGATGCATAACGTGTCATGGTAAGGGGAAGGTTTTCCTTGGCTTCAAAGCAGCAATTCTTAGCAAAACAAGGACTGAAGAATGAAGCACTAAAGGAAATACCATCTTTTCATGGTCGTTGAATTCATTCATCTTATGTGCCATTACAATAATAATTCAGAAGGTCACAGTGTTACTTGCAAGTTTTGCTAAGTGATTTTGAGGACTGAGAGGTCCTGTGATTTGCTGAAAATGGACTCCTGATGAGCAGTGCTCTGAAATGTAGAGCAGACTTAAAGAAAAATGACCTTCAAGATGTTTTTTCAAATATTTCAAACATTATTCCGTACTCCTACTAAATGTTTTCTTCAGTTCTCTTCTACTTTTCAAATTCAAAATGAAAGACTTCTAATTCAAAATGAATTCTACTTCTAATTCAAAATGAAAGACAAATTTCAGAGTTAGTTAATATTAGAAATCCCCTTTGTTTTTGTATATGATCTGGTCAAAATGTACAGTGAATGTTTAAACTTTAGAAATAATTTCAGTGAAAGATACATTGACATTAATCTCCCTCGAAATACTGCCCCTTGCTTTGACCACACTCATCCCATTGTTCTGTCCACTTTCTGAAGCAGCTCTGGAAGTCCTCTTTTGTGAATGTCTTCATGAGGTGTGATCAAATATATGGTGAATACTGGGTCTGAGTACCATCAAATGGAAAGTCAGGCTCTCAAAAATGTGACACTCTGTCCTTGCCCACCTTATTCACTGGATCTGGCACTGTGTGACTGTTGGCTCTTCCTCAGAGTCAAAACGACCGTGGTAGGTAAATGTTTTGAATCAAAGCATGACACTGAATTAGCCATGACGGCACAAATAAACACTCACGAGAGAGGACTTCCAGAACTGCTTCAGAAGTGGTAAGAATGATAAGAGGAGTATCTTGAAGGGGGTTAATACTAATGTCTTTAACCAAAATAATTTTTTGAAAAAAATTAAAATTCATTACAGCATTCTACCTCACACGGTATGTGCATTTATTTATTACTTCTATTTATATAAACTATGAAAATATTACTTGGGCCATGAAAATACAGTCTGACCTAAGAGATTGCTATTGCACTTGTTAATTGGCTTACATGAAGACACAGGAAGGAACAGCTGACTGTCTCGCTGTCTTAAATCAGTACTGGGTATTTATGTGGTGGGGGAGTAGAACCATTCACTAAGACACACAATGGTCACCCTTACGGGATAATTCTGAAAAAAGAAGGGTGAAAAGCACAGATGAATATATGGGTGACATTTCAAAGTGCTTTAGAAATGGATGAAGAGAATTTTTTCCCAGTCTACGATGGAGAATAAATTTCTTAGTCCCAATGTCATAAAGACATTGCAGTGTGCTGGAACTGAATTATAACTCTCAGCTCCACTCAGGCTGAACTTTTGTGTATTCTTTATCTGCTCAGGCTGGCCATTAAACCCCTCTCCCAATAGGTTAGGCTGGCTATAAACAGCAGCAGGGAGCGATGACAAGCTTCAATAAATTTTTCAGACGAAGAGCATATTTCCATATGCTGTATATCATCAAATAAGTGCGCTTTCCCTCTTACCCCCAATCTAATCAGTGTAGCATATTTCATGTACTTCAGATTAAATCTAATCCAAACGCCAAAAAGGAACCAGAGAAAAGCTTTGTCAGACCTGTTTGCTTTTGCATGTAAGTATTGTAGGGACTGGATGCCCATTAGTTGAAATAACAGAAGTACTAATATCTCAACACCTATGTTCAGAAGCTCAGCCTGCAGTTTTCTCATGTGGATCCCGTCCTACCTGCACTTCCACTTGCTGCATTCTTCTGAGGCTAAAACTCTGAGATCTTTATTTCCCGTTGAAGATGTGAACTACTGCTTTTTCACAACACAGTGCATTCACTAGGTGGCGCCTCATATTTTTGGGATGGTCACATCCCACATGCACGTTGCACTTCTAGGGTACAGAGGGAGGGTTCGTGCATGTTGCACTTGACCAGGTGTGTGAAATGCTTAAGGACGTTGAGCACGGAGTGAATATGCGATGCATGGATTCTTTTCTGAAATGTGAATAAAATTTGAAGAGGCGGTCTGGTATTATATTAGAGGGGGAAACTCTAGAGTTTAAATTCTATCCTTTAGAAAATAGGAAAACTATGGATTTTTGGTCAAAGATAAAAATGAGGCCTCAGGAAGAAAGTCATTGTACGCTGGTGTTGATGACACCCGCTGACAATCCACCAAGAGGAGAACAGCCGTGGGGTGCCAGGCATGTGGGGCAGGGGAACAACACCAGGGCAAAGTCAGATCTGGGTGCCGTGGGAACGCACGGAGAGTGGAGTGGATGGGTGAGTGGATGGGTGAGTGGATGCGTGAGTGGATGGGTGAGCAGCACGGCCGGTTTGGAAACATTGATGGCATCCCTTCAGAGCCACGTGCTCTCTAGCTCCGGAAATGTGGCAAAGACAGCTGGTCATCAGAACGGCCGTGGAGCTGGGGTGTGGGGTGTTGTTCTCGGGGCAGGTGACTTTCCACAGCTATTTCTGCAGTGTCCCGTAAGCATAGTGAGAGACTGTGCAAAAATTAAACAGATTATACTGTGAAAGCACGTGGACACTGCCAGACAAATGCGTGCTTTGATATTATTTTTATTATTCTACAGAAAATGCAAATGAGGTACAAAGAAGAGGTCCTAGAAGAGAACGTGTCAGAGTTCGGGTACAGGAGTGGGCCGCCTGCACTGTCCAGGCGTCAACGAATAGAGTGCGGTTAGTAGCGCTCGGAGACCTCGGCGATCAGTAGAGCTGAGCCCGAACCACAGCTCCGCCAGCTGCACGGAGTTTCCAGCCCCTCGGTGCCTCACCTTGCCCATCTGCCCGGTGGAGATGAGGCACGAGTGACTGCACGCCGTGCCAGGCGGGCCCACGGTGAGGGCTTCGGGGGCTGGAGCCGCCCCTCCGAGGAGCGAGGCTTTCTCCAGGCGCGCGCTGAGCGGAGGTGTGCACCGCGTGCAGGGTGTGTTGTTGCAGCGCTCCTTCGGTGTGTGGCTGGGAGAAAACGGGAACAAGCGCCACCGCCTGGAGTCTGTTTGGAGAGAGGAGGACCTGGCGCGTGGGGAGGTTCTTGTGCGCACACCCAGGGCGCGGCTCGCGTGTGGGCGAGTGGTGGAGACGGAATCCCAGCTTCTGCGCAGCGGTGTGTGACGTTTGCAAGCGGCGGCGTGCTGGCCAGAGGGAGACTGTGTGCGGGGGGCAGGGCCGGAAGGTGTGCGCTTTCTGAGTGTTTGTTTGTTTGCTTAGTATTTCAGGTGTGCGATAACAAACACTTCCCTGCAAGGTTAGGGTGGAAGAGACTGCTGTCAAGGAAGCCATCGGAATCAGGGGGAGCATGCGCCCTGGCTTTAAAAGGTGGATTCCTGGTGCTTTCCCTTGTATGTTAGGGGATACGCAAAGCTATGCAAGCTTTTGGGAAGAAAGGATGACAGTTTTATGAAGCTGCATTTGAGATTTCTGCAGTGCACGAGGCCACAGAATGAAAATGGGCACTGTTTTCTCTCACATGCTAGGCAGGTGCTCGCCACTAAGATACCTCCCACATCTTTTCTGTCTGGAGACAGGCCCTTCATAATTTATCCAGGCTGGCTTTGAACTTATGCTTCTTCTGCTTCAGCCTCCTGAGTAGCTGGGATTATAGGTATGCACCACCTCGCCTGGAAAAAATAATCACGTTTTGAAGGTTACTCTGGTGAGTGAGTAAGGTGATTGGCTTTGTTTGACAAGGATTTGCAACCAACAGTTGGTGATACAAAACTGATGTTAAAGAAAGTGTACAAAGATGTGGTTACAGCTGGACCAGGAGAAGCTTTACACCCCCGCTGGAGGGATTTCACAGGGAGCAACAGGCGTCTGGGGGCTGGCTCTGGGCCGTGTTTTCATGTTAGAAGGAGGGAACGGTCTCCCTGACCAAAGTGTACCTGGAGAGAAGAACCAAGCGATGGGAGAGTTCATGGGTGAGGTAGAGGCACAAAAGTGAACGTGGAAAGCGGGAACAGTCAGAGTGCAAACTCGTACAACAGCTAGACATGGTGCACAACTGTAATCCCAGCATTCAGGAGGCTGAGGCAGGAGGGTTACTCCGAGTTCTAGGCCAGCCTGGGTTACATAGTGAGACCCTGTCTCAAAAAACAAACCAAAACAAAATTCTTACAACCTCCATTTCTATTATTCTCTGCTTTATCTGTAAGGACTGAGAGACAGTCAGTCACAGTGTGCTAAGCTGTTGTGTGTGGTTGTTGTTGGGGTGTAAAACCCATGCCTACCATGTGCCATATGTGACACTCGTTAGCTCTCCACCATAATCTTATGATGTGAGCATAGCTAGTCTCATTTTACCTATACATAAACTAAAATGCAGAGCAGTTAAGGCAGAAGTGAATATTACAGGAGAAGCTTGTTCTAATCACAGAGGTCCTGTCCTGTCTGCTGAACCATGCTGTCCCTTGGCGTCCTGACTGTAGCACTGGGCCGGGTGTCGCACACAGGCAGGCCAGGCATAGGGTTCTGTAAGTTTGCTTTTGAAAGCTGGACTTAATCAGTGATGCAAAGTGATAGCTAATACTTCAACAGGACAAGTCCATTCCGATGCAGGCATCCTCAGGAAGCAGTGGCCGAGCATGCTGCCAAGTTCTCCGGAGAGCTCAGAGTCTGAGAAAAGGTCACCACGCTCCAGAGCAGGAAGGTGCCCCTGAGCCTGAGAGAGCCCTTGGGAAGAAGAATGGGGACAGACTCCTGAAGCAGTGGAGGAAAGAGTGCGCAGGGTGGAGACGAGCTCCTGGAGCGTGTGCTCTTTCTCAAGTTTTAGTTGTGGAAGAATGTGCACAGAACAGCAGTTCGTGGGGAGGTAACCACCAAGACATCAGATTAACTGAAAGCAATCCTGAGACTTGGGGAGATGGAAAGGAAGGAAACTAGAGCATGTGGCCAAGCAGTAAGACACGCGTCAGAGGACAGAAAAGACGGGATTTGCCTCCCATACACAGAACGAGGCTGTTGCCTTCGATACTAGCAGGCAGGAATAATGGCGGGGTGAGAACAGAAAGGGTGAGACAGGACAGCAAAGACGCTTTCTTTAGCACCTTCCCTCTCTCAGCTCAAACACGATTCTGAAGTGTGCTGATTCCTTAGTGCTACTTGCCGCCCTCCAGGTATGTCATCGTTCCCACAATCTCCCTGCATTTGAGACCGTAGGGTCAACTAAGGTCCCTAATGTTTAGAGTTTAGGGTCTACTCTAACATACACGCATTGCTAGAAGCTTTGATTTTTTTCCCAGTTGATGTTAATACTCTCAATTCTCTACCAGTGTTTCAATTTCCGTGACAAATGGACACTGTAATTCGAATATAAGCATAATGTATGTGCCAGGTGTCAGCCTAAACTGTTCTTATTTTCTCTGGCTGATCCTTCTGTTCACCAGCGTTACTTGTCGGTCAGCCCGGAACGCCAGTTTCTCATTTCATGTTTATGTAATGATCACTGGTGAAGATGATCTTGATGTAATGGTCAAACTGTGGCCCCATTCACAGGGGCCTTGGAAGTATTGCAGAGGTGGGGAAAGGGGCCAGGCAGGGAAGAGCTCCACGTTAGTCACACAGCGAGCACAGGGCCTTGAACAGGCACCGGTCAGAGCTGGAGAGGCAGCTGAGTGGTGGAAGGGACAAAAGGCACGGCAAACCTCCAACCAAAGTGCTCCTTCAGGCTGCTGCTCTAACCCGGGATGCAGAGCGAAACCCAGAAACCGAGTCTCAGCTGTGTTTTATCTGTTATCACTCCACCTTCGACTTCCGAGCCATTTCTTGGAGGACGCTTGGGTCTGTTCAGATGTCTCCTTGTCAAGGCCCTGCAGTTAAAATTTGATTCCTCAGGTCTTCTCACTTTATGCCAGAGAGTCCATCTCCTGGGTTCACCAAGACAGCCCTGCCCCTCAGCCCCTCTAAACTTCAGATGACTCCCGCCCTGACTTCACGTTACTCAGAGCATCTTTGTTATAAATGCACAGCTGCAAATTCATTCTCTGTCCCTGCGACACATACACAGAGCCTTCTGAGAGCCTCGTGCCAGCTCCACGCATCTCTATTCCTGCGGAAGCCTGGGCACCTGCCTATAGTGGGCACCTGGCTGCGAGCTGTGGCACCACCTCCTGCCGCAGGCACCGTCCCCTGTGCTCTCCTTGAGGGCAGCTGATGAGCAGACCAGGCCAGCTTGTGTCCTCACCCTGGCGCTTACAAACCTCCTGGGTTTGCTTCAGCAGAGTTGAACTCTGAGTTTTGCTCTTTTTCTCACCTGTATTGCAATAGTCTTCAATAAATTCTCCCTTGCATGCCTAACTTCACTGGTGCATTTTAATTTTGTTTCGTTAGTACATGTTTGCAATACATAACAACACATTTACCATAGGATCTGAACATGACGATCACACATCTCTATTCATTTCTTGATTCCTCCCTCTCCCCTCCTTCCAACCTTTTGCCCCTCCCATTTTACAAAAGCCCCGTTTCCACTTTTTTCCTTCAATTCTTTTCTCCCTTTAAGTCCCCTTCCCCTTCCTCCCCTTCCTGTCCCTTCCCACTTGAACACATCCTTCTACTTCCTTGCACTTCCAGCTGACCAGTTTCCTGCACTCTCATTTAATATCTAAACCTGCCTAGTCTCCCTGGGGCTGCTCCAGCCCCTTGGAGATTGAACACAGCCAATGATTCTTAAAGTGACCTTGGGATTAGAAACTCTGTAAGCCAAACTTTGGCAACAAGATATAGCAGAAATAAAGTAGTCCTTGATCATGAGGCCTTTGGCAAATTCTTCCAATTTAGAAAACAGAATAATTTCCTATGGCCTAGTGTCCTTATGTTTATTTATTGTAACCATTCTTCCTTTGAATGTATCTTGTTCTTTCCCAATTCTTTATAACGTGCCTTTACACAGGCATAGTCACAAAGCAAGCACAGTCCTCTACCTCATCTTTGGTTTGGTTAGACTGATCCATCAGTTTCGTAAGCTTGGTGTTGGCATCGTGAAGACCGGAAATGCACTGATTACTACGTTTTCCACTTTTTACCTGTTAGCTATATTTTCTGCAAGTCTGTTACAAAGTCAGTAGTGAATATTGTCAGATTGTCCAGAAAATATTCTTTGTTTGTTGTTTGCTCTTTCTTGATGGTTGATACCATAGCGGTATATGGACTTAATGGATTTTAAAATACAACTAATGCTCACACTCCAGTGTTAATGGACTCTCATTATTGCTCTTCCTTTTAGTTTTCACACCTCAGTGTTTCCTTTCATAAATTTTGTTAGTCCATGTTTGTTGTATATATGTTCACACTCCCTGTGAGGAGTTGGTGAGTGTTTATCACGCATCTTAATTCCTTCCTCACCCGCTTCCCCTCCTATTGCTTCTCCCTCCCTCCATCTCTTGGTCTCTCCTCCATTTGAGTAAGATCTATCTCCTTACTTCCTATAATATAAACTTTATTTTGATCTTTATTCATAGTTTGGTTTTTTCATATAAGTGAAACTATGCATTATTTAAACTTATGTGTCTGATTTACTTCACCTAACATTATGGTCTCCAGGTGCACCCATTTTTCTACAAATGACTCAATTTTATCTCTTTTTATGGCTGAGTGGTGCTCCATTGTAGATAAATACCATGTTTCCTTTATCCATTCATCTGTTGATGGACATATAGGTTGTCTCCAAGATTTAGCTCTTATGAGTTATACTGCTGTAGACACAGGTGTGCATGGAGCGCTGTAATATGATGTCTTTAACTCTTTTGGGAAGACACCTAGAAGAGGAACAGCTGGGTCAGATGGAATTTTAGTTTTAGTGTTTTGAGGAGTCTCCACCTGATCTCCATGGTGGCTGTGCTGGTTTACACTTCCACCAAAGGCAGAGAAGGGCTTCTTTCTTGCAGCTTCTCCAGTGTACTGTAATGTTTTCTACTCTAAACCTGAAGCTTTTAACACATTCACGCTTCTCACTGCTGTATTTTCATGTAGAGAGGTTCACCTTCATCTTGGAATATGTGTGCATTTTGCTGTAATTTTTGGAGTTACAAAACTTAGGCTCTTCTGAACATCCATAGAGGTGACAAAAAACAATATCTCAACTGACTGTCAGACAGACCTGTTCTCAGATGTGTGTGTGTGTTGTGAGTCTTTGCTGTGTGTGTACCCTCATTCAAGATTTTTGTCTTTTCAGGTATAATACAAAGAAAGGGAAGGGCAGGAGCTGTGTTAGAAAACAGCCCTTGGTGTCATTTCTGGCTTCTCCTGCCCGATAGCTGCATGACCTTGCACCACCGCAGAGTTCTTAACACACGGCATTAACTAAGACAGACTACTCAGTCCCCACAGGACACGTGGGGCACCTTAGTCGCCTCTCTGCGGATGGCACCCTGTTTCTTCCCCCAGAGAAGAAAGAGAATAAACACCTTATAAATGTGTCGGAGATGATGAACATTTGGACTATTATTAGCGATTTCACTTCTTTATTGTTAGTATTTTCTTATGAACTTTTATTGCCCAAAGCATGTATCTTCATGTTTATAACCTTGGATAGTGAAGTAAGTCAGGAAAATTAGAATGAATGCATCTGAACTGAACCAAAATGGACTTGCGCTTACACAATTGGAAAGTCTTTGCACTATGAACCTTGAAAGTGAGATGGGAGCCTACACTATCCCCAAAACTGTTGTGTTGAGGTTAGGGAGCTACCAGTTCTCTGCTTGTTAATAGGTGAACATTTAGTATTCACTGAAGGTTTAAGTGTCCTTGCCAACCTCACTCATGCACATAATCATATCATTGCCAAAAATTTGGAAGCAGGTGTGGTGGCACATGCCTGTAAATTCAGCACTCTGGTGGCTGAGGCAGGAGGATCAGCATGAGTTAGAGGCCCACCTAAGCTACATAAGTGAGACCCTGTCTAAAAACAAAACAGAACAAACAAACAAATAAAACAAACAAATAAAAATTTGAGACTATCACAATGAGGAAAGTTTTAGGGTAAATCCTTTTGGTGGACATATATGTTCAGTTATTTTTGATAACTACCTAGGAATGGAATTGCTGGGTCATATGGTGAGTATCTGCTTAAAATTTTAAAGAAATTTATGGAATTTTCCCACAATGACTATTTCACTGCCCTAATAGCAATGCATGACATCAATAGTTACTCCTTGTCTTCCTTAAAATTTGGCACTGTTAATTTTTTTTTAACTTTTCACCATTCCAGTGTTTGTGTAATCATATTGGACTGTGGTTTTAATATGACTTGCTCTATGATACTGAACCCCTCTTAATGTGGTTATTGACATTTGTGCACCTTCTTTGTTGAGGTGCATCTCTTACTGTTAGTCCACTTGTAGAAATTGTGTGTATGATTGACTTGTAGGATTTCTTTATGCTAAAAATAAGTCCATCAAGTTCTTTACCAAAAGTATCTTTTGTGAATATTTTACTTCCTCTATATCTCTTGTATAATCATATACATTTTACACTAACTTGTCAATTTTTATAAAATTCTTTTGGGATTATGACTGGAATTCCAGTACTGAGTCTCTCAGTTCATGAACATGTGCTGTCAGCTTATTTTGGTCCTTAATTTGTCTCAGGGCTGTATTGTACTTTCTAGTTTAGAGGTCCTGTATGACTTACTATATTTACACATAAGTGTTTTGTGGGTTTTGATGCTATTGTAAATGGGATTTTTAAAATTTTATTTTCCAGTTGTTTGATATGTTTATATACAAACAAATTATTTTGTGGATTTACTTTGTGACTTTCTATCCTGTGATGCTGTAAAATCTGTTATTCATTTTACCAGTTGCTTTATAAATAGTTTAGTCATTTCTATAAAGACATTCGTGTGTTCTATAAACAGGGTTTTTAAAATTTTTTAATCTTTATGCTGCTGTTTCTTCCCTTGCCTTATTGCATTGTCTAGAACCTGTAGTGAAGTGTTAAATATTATTAGTGAGTGTAGGTGTCATTGTTTTATTCCACATATTAGGATGGAAGTGTTTGATATTTGATCTGCTGTTTTGGTGTTATTTGAGGAATTCCATAGTTGCTTTTGATCTGACTGAGGAAGTTTACTTCAGTTTCTGCTAAGGAGATAATTTTTAAAATACTTTCTTCCAATCAGTGGAGAATTTTTTTGATAGTGAATTATATTAGTTGATTTAGAGACATTAAAATTTCATTCTTAAAGTAATTTCTAAATGGTCATGTTAATATCCTTTTAAATATTCTGGTTTTGCTAATATATTATAAAGGAATTTAAATTTTAAGTTCTCATGGAGTCTGTTCAATTTTGCTTTAGTTTAATGACTGAGAGATTTTGGTATCACGGTTATATTGGTCTTCTCTACATTCTGAAAAATTTGTTTAATGTTGGTATTATCCTATTCTTAAATTTTAATAAGATTCACTCATCAATCTAGCTGGACCTAGCATTTTCTTCATGAGCTCGTTGACAAAAAATTTCATTTTCAACATAGAAAATAACTCTGAGTTTTCTATTTTACTTTACATCAGTTTCGAAAGCTGTGAATTTTAAAGAAATTTCCCCATTTTATGTTGTCAAATTTAATGGTAAAAAATCTTTTAATATTCTTCTATCTTCTTTTAACATTCACAGAATCTTTAAGTTTCTTTTTCACTTCTTGCCTTGACTTTTTTTCCTCATTTCTTGGGCAGTTTTGCTAAGGGTTTACAGATTTATGAAGAGTGAACTTTTCTCCCCTGTTTTCCTGTTTTTGAACTGATTTCCTTCCTCTCTTTTGTTTTCCATGTCATCATTTCTTTCCTTCCAATCAGAGTGCAGCAAACTTTCTCACATTTTCCTAGGTTCTTGATGTGGCAACTTAGATTGATGTTAAACTTTTTATGTTATAACCACTTAAAGCTACAATTTCACCTCTACTAAGCAAGCATTGCTTTAGCTCACAAGCTTTATATCATATTTTCATTATTATTCAATTAGATCCATTTTAAACTTCCCTGGCGATTTCATCTGTGATCCACAGATTTTTTAGAAAGGAGTTGTTTAGTATTCAAATATTTGGAGGTGTTAGGAAAATAAAACTGAAAGAGAAACATCCTTCCAAGCCAGAAGACTGTCCTGTGAAGTCAGAAGAGAAAGAAAGCGGTTTCATTATTAAGCAACCCTTAAACCAGAATGTATTGTGTATCACAAGTTGTCTGCCAAGAAACTGAAAAATCAGAATGAAGTCTGAAACTCCACCTGTTCTGTAGCGAGCAGATCCACCCTCTTCTCTCCATGTTCTCAGGGTGAACCATAGCTGTGTCAGGTTTGAGACCTGACAGCACCTTTTTCACACACAGTTCAACATCAATTCATGGTTTGTATGACTGACACTGTCAGCTTTATCTGAATGGAAAATACACGTCCATATTTCCTAAGAGAAGGGAATTTTGAAGGTTAGAGCCAGGTTCTCCCAGTTCAGGCTTTTCTGCGTTCTCAGCACAGGGGCCAGGAGCATGGCCTTCCAAGTCTATGTGTCCAGGAGGCCCTCGCTGGGCCCTGAGCACAGAAGTCCTGGGCTTGAGACTATGAAGGATTTTATGAACCTCACTTTCAAAAAGATTTGCATACTTTTTACAAAGACAGAGAAATAACTCACAATTTTAAGCCTTCTAAAGTCACCATCCTAAAGAAAGGGAGGGGTGAGGGACATTTAGTTCACTTCTTATTTTCCATCCTCGTTTGCCCTTACTATCTCTGCGTTACTACAGATCAGTACCATTGCAGTTTAATTCTTTCTGTTGCTGGCTGTACCTTTCTATGGGAAAGTTGTAGCTTCCCGTACATTCAGAAAATCTATAGCAAAGTGAACTTTGTGGTTTAGCAATGATCAGAATTACTGTGAATTTACAGAGTTTACTGAATTGTTTAAAAGTTGGTACACTATGTTCCTCAAGTAACACATCTGAATGTGTCATATGAACAGTGAATGATAAAATCAGATAATTAAAAGTGCATGAAAATCTTTCTTAGTCATAAACTAATTTTACAATTTTTTGTGCTATCATTATTGCTTACATTTTTAACTGATTGACTAAATATTGCTTTTTAGTTCTATATGATGTTTTACCCAGTCAAAGTCTAAAGAGGATCTAACTCTGAAACCTGGTGATAGAAGTGTTTTGGAACACAGTGTCTCTATGCTGCCCAGGCTGTTTTAGAACTCTGGCACTCAAGTGATCCTCACTTTTTAGCCCCCCAAGTAGCCGGGACTGCAGGCATGTAAGCATTGTGGCCTGATCTAAACTTTAAATTGAGTTTTTATAAGAAAATTATTATTTGTATTAGCACATGTCTGCAGTATACAGTGATTATATTCATTGTGGGGACTGGGTAGAGATAATAACACATATTAGTTCTCTTTCCTTCCCCTTTTCCTTCCCTCCCTCCCCTCACTGTCTTTTTGTCCCCTTCCTGTTTGCAAAAGATCTACCTCCTTGCTTCTTATTATCTACATTTTACTTTGCTCTTTAATTCATTTATTTTGGATTTTTCATATAAGAGAAACCATGGTATAGTTAAGCTTGTGTGTCTGATTTTATTTCACTTATTATGGTCTTAAGGGGCATCTACTTTCTTACAAATGACTCAAATTTATCCCTTTTTCACAGAAGAATAGTACTTTCCTATGTGTAAATCCCACATTTTTCTCTGTATTCATCTGTTGATGGATGTAGACTGCTTCTAGGATTTAGATACTAGATGTTGCTATACACATGGGTGTGCATGGATCACTGTAAAAGGATGTGTTTAAGTCTTTTGGGAAGATATCTAGAAGGGATTTTTTTCTTGCAAGGTCCAATATATTTCTTCTAATATTTAGTCAATCTCATAATCACTATCTTGTTTATATGACCAGACAATGTGCATTAGACTTTATTCTGTCTTCTAAAACAACTTTTTCACCTCTGAATCACAGACATCTGTGGCCATCGCCCAGTACCAGTCTCCTTATGAGGCTCCATCAAAAGGTTCAGACTGAACTCTACAGGGTTTAAAGAACATAACTAATTGTCCTAAGTCTTCAGGAAAAGTTTACTCTGTGGGCTTTTTCTGCACTGGATAAAGTCAGTATTTAAATGATTGCAAGAGTCAACTAAATACCATGAGTGATAGGCAAACGTGTTTGCATTAATACTGGAAATGGAGAAAGCTTGCATCTCAAAGTTAATTAAGCGATATTAGACCTATTTTTCTGGTGTCTAGCTCTAAATGTCTGATTTATGCTTATCTATAAATTAGGTATTTTTCTTTCAGAATCATCCTTCTAGTTAAACCAGTTAGTACAACATCTTTGCATCCAATTTAGGGCTCAAGTGCCGGCACGTGTACTGTTTGGCTTCCCTTCATTATTCTCAAAAAAGGATGAAGAGGAGCTCTTCCATGCGTGGAGGCGCTGGGCTGGACTGAGGGCTTCTTCAGTCACTGCATCCCTGACATCCTTGCTGAACCGCAGGAGCTGTGCTTTGGCTGGACTCTGTGCAGGAGCTAGTCTGCATCGTGCTGTGTGGAGCTGGAAAACCAAACCTTTGAGGGCGTGTGTGAAATTCTGAGGCTCAGTCAGTAAAGCCTTGAGATGAACAGTAACAGTGCTCGAGGGAAGTGCGTGGATGGCTGAGCATCCTGAGTAGGGACTCAACGCCACAGCTTCGTGGGCTCCTCCAGTAGGAAGGTCTGACTGTCTTCCTGTGAAAAGAAGAAAAACGTCAATTATTTGACATTGGGCTTCCTGTCTCTTGCTGACTTTCTTCAGATTAACATCTTGTTTGTTTACCTTTCTCCAAGGGATCAGTTGGAAAACCGTCTCATCCTGTGGCCTTCGTACACAACTTAGACACCTTATCTAAGTTCTCAGTTATTTTCTGGTCAGATTTCTTTACCATGTCTGCTTTCCCACGTGCAGGTGTAGGGCGGAAGTCTGTGCCTCTTGGGGGAGGAATCTAGGCTCAGATATGAAAAGGACTTGGGGTTGGGCCAAAGGCACACACCTGTGTCCTCAAACAGAGCTGTTCCTTTGTCACCTGCTAAAGAAGTTGGAATATCATTCTTCTTTATGGGACAGTCTGTAACGAAGGGAGCCCCCTGTGTGAAAGATCATCGCCTCCCTTTCCAAAAGCGATTTGAAGCAGAGACAAAAAAGACATGCAAAGACATTCATTTTTATTAATCTTTTTCTCTGAATATCAGAAGAATGACAAAAATCCAATTCCAGTTACTTATCTTTGTTGATGACTATAGATGTGACATTGGTAGATACTATAATTCCAGTCATAGAGGTAGCTTTTCTTATAAAAGACTATATTCTCTAAGGATCACAATACCTAAAGTTAAGATAGGAAATGTCATTGTTTCTTTTACAGCACTGAAAATACATGACATTTTCATTACTTAATTTAGAAATTAATCTTGGATTTGCTTACATATTCATAAAAAATTAATCTTACAAAATCATTTGCTTGTTATATTATTTGGATATTTTCAAAAGCTGACTTGCTCAAAAAACTTTAAATTTTAAATATTTTAATTTTTCTCAGACTAATCTTTAAAACTTCAAATGATCACTACTCTCAGTGGATAATTGTCTTCCATAATTAATGTAAATTAGGCTGAAGGGGGATTCATTAATTTTTACAAGGGGCACCTTTGTGGAAGTGTACCCTAAAATGGACACAATAGCATCTATTCTTTGAAATAGTCATTGAACCCTCTAGATATGGGGCAACCCCTTCCATTTACTATATTTTTGGTTAACAGTCTTTCAGGATTTATTAATCTGGTTTGAAAGTCATTTTCGTTTAGGTCTTGAAAAATTTTGCAGCATGCTTTCCTGGCCTTTAAGGTTTGTGTTAAAATTTTGCTGCTATTTTCATAGGTTTGCCTTTGTAAGTTCCTTCATGGTTTTCTCCAAATAATTTTTAGTATTCTTCATGTGCTAAATTTTGGGACTTTGACTGTGATGTGTTGTGGAGAAATTCTTTTCCGGCACTGGCTATTTGTGGTTCCACATGCCTCGTTTACCTTGCAGTTGAATTTCTTTTGCCTAGATGTGGAAAATTTTCTCCTATGGTTTTGGCAAGTGAATTTTTCATACCTTTTGTGTCACCGTACAATCTTTCCTTACCTCTTATAATTCTTGGTTTGGTTTTTTAGTCATCTAGCAGCTGTGGGATGGAGGGTCTGTGGCTATGTTGATTTGGGAATATCAATGAGGGAATGACCTACTACTTCAGTTTTTTATTTCTGGCATTCTTTCCTTCCATTGGTCTTTTCTACTCCACACACTATCCATAGAATTTTAGATATCCTGATTTCTGCTTCATTTCATTTTATGATCTCTAAGTCTTTACCAAAATTGTTAAAACAGAACAAATGAAATCCACCCTGGGGTTGGGGACGTAGCTCCGAGGTGTAGTACTGGCCTAGCATGCACTGGCACTTAGGTCGATTCCTCAGCACTGCAATAAATAGAGCCAAACTAAAATCACTGAAACTAAAAGTCTAGTTCCAAAGTAAGACAAATTTCACTTGTTGTTGTAGAAAAAATACCTCTCGAGGGTGATGTTGCTTAACTTTGACTCTTAAGCTTAAGTAGAAATTCCAATGTAACTAAGTGATTATGTTTTAATTATAACCTACTTTTCAAACAGGGTATATTGGCAGCAATCCATGCACTTAATAAGTAGCTGTATCTCTGAAACACATTCAAGCTGGCCATGGTTACTGCACACGTACTCAATGCATATTTCAAATTAAAGCAGCTGGCTCTGTAGATAGGTTGAGTGAAGATCAATTTATATTCTTTCACTACTCGTCTGCAGTTCTTAAGGATGAAAACAAAATGGCCTAATTTCTCACTATAAATACAGCAATCTAGATACTGAGACCAGACGATTTCAAAGGTATTGTTTATTCTTTCCTATTTCCAAATGATTATCTGTCACACATGTGGCTTTCATGAATATCTACATTTTATATTACAATTTTTAGTAAATTGCTCTTCCTGGAATTGGGTGTGTGTCAAACCACATACACACACACTTTTTACCAGTTCTACCAAGAAACCATTCATATTTAAGAAGCTATATCCCAAATATATTGCTTATTTTTTGCTATTTTGGGATTCAATGAGGCAGTTTTTTTTCTTCTCATGGAGGGCAATTAAGATCTGATATTTTTAACAGACAAGGTGACCAACTCCTTTGGTTCAACAGTAATCAAGACTAACAAGAGAAGACAAAGTAAGTAATAAAAACTATTCTAAGCAAAATCAATATAAACTATTCACTGAGTTCAATCAGCAGATATTTTAAACATGAGAATTTAGCTCATCAGTAATTACACAAAGATATCATAAAACACAATATATAGACAAAGAGCAAAATAAAGGAGAGACAGAGGAGAGATAAAGTAGGTAAGGAAGTAGGGAGAGGTTCAAACACGCCTAGAAATTACATGTTTTGTTGTTCTACAAGTATTGCAATATATATGCTGATTTGTTTCATTTATACTAATAATTTACCTTACATATTGAAAAGAAGTTTATATTATCTGTTTCTTTTCTTGTGAGAATATTTTTCATTTATATCTGTGTTAAGTAGCTAATTTGAAGATAACATTACACAGTATGGTAACTACTGTTATTATCTTATTATTTGGTTATGAATATTTCTTTTTCATAAAATGGAAATAAAGATAAGAAAAACAGCATAAAATGTAAAACCTGTCTCAAGTTTAGCTTGATCTCATAATTTTTTGGCATAAGCAGAGTTTTGTCTTCCCGAGAAATCATTAACAAAAATTGTTTTGAGTGTTGAATTTTATTTTCCAAACGATCAATTTATAAAGTATGTAATTTCTTTATACTTCATAGATTAAAAATGTTTTTATTTGGTTGAAAAATAGAATTTTCCAAAGTGTGTTCTGTGCCACACTAGTTCTTTTTAAAAAATGGAGAAAATTCTATATTTAAAGAAATTTAGGAAATGATAGACTAGGTGTAGTTATTTGTTATGAAAATTTATTATGCATATAAGCACCCTAAATATCCTTGTGGAAGAGTCTAGTCCATTTCTCCAAACTGACTTCTACACAGACCTGTGTTTGGACAGAACAGGTTCCATAAAATGTCACTGTATCTAAAAAAGAATTTTTAAAAACTCCTTGGAAGAAAACCTTTCCAGTCTCCTCCTCTCTCTCTCCCCGGGTGTGCCATGTGCCTTTCAGTCATTTTCTTACTCACATGGGAAGGGGACCAGTTCCTCAGCTGAGAACCACACCATTTCTAATGCTCTCCTTCAAGTCTGATCCTTCCCACTTTGCAGAAATCTAGTGCTTCCTCCATATGTGTCAATGACCACAGCTCTTCCAAGTTACACTGCCCTCTTCCAGAAAAGCAGGGTTATATGCAAGGTCATTCTGATTTGAGGACAGAACATTCCTCCTTGTCTTATGCATAGTTTTTCATGTTTATCTGCTTTATAGACGTTTCTTTATTGGGCTGAAAAATCACTTTGACCCTCTTCTGTCCTCCTCCAGTCAACTTTATCACCACCCGAGCTTCTGTGTGTTGGGCTTAATAATGAAAATCCCCCTCCACAGAGGTACCTGCATCTGAGGAGACCCGGGCAGCATGCAGGTGAGAGCTCCAGTCTAGTGCAGACCCAGTGCAAGGCCGCTCCTCAAGCAGTTTCTGTGCTTCTACAGAGTGCCTGGACAGTTGCCAGAGGGTCCAGACACTTCTTCCCAGACACTGTGATTCACAATCCTCCATCTGCTCTGCTCATTCTGAGATTTATAAGATGTCATTAGTTTCCTCCCGAATTCTCATGTTCTTTTCAACTTCATATTTGCGATAATACTATTACATTCATAGAATATACGTCAAAATACTTGCTGTATCATTGTACTTCTTTAGAATTTTTTCATTGTTCATAATGGAAATAAAAACGATCTCTTCAAAGCAAAGTTTGCTAGTTTTTAAGTCAGATAATTATGGAGCTATAGATCTGTCCTTGTATTTCAACCTACAGTAAATTGAATTCAGGGCAGATAATAACTTTGCACATTGCAGGCTGTTTCTTGGAAATAAACATCTTTTTGAAGCATCTGCACTCTGTCATTAGAGAAATACAGCCTTTTCACTCTGCCCTAGTCCTCACCTGTCAATCCATCTCAAGATATTGCCACCGTCTTGTAGCACTCAGTAGTATTTTCTCCAGGTCCAAGAAAATAAAATCGTGTAATGAAAAACCAGTACTCAGAGCTCATCTAATTCAAATCATTCTACATAAATCTTTAAAAGATTGAGAGTGGAGGAAATATGTGAGGAGAAAGGAGTTGCTAAAGTGAATGTTTTCTTTCTTTTTTAAAATTTCCTGTCCTGTTTTGGAAGGGAATATTTCACAACAGGAAACTGATGAATAAACAACCAAATGGTGTAGTGGGAAGAAGGATGGCAGCAAGCTAAGCATCCCCTCAGCAGACTCAGAAGACGTAACAGCTTGGAACTCTAATTAAATACAAATGCAAACCTTTCTGTTGATTTCAGTGGGCATGGTCCAGAGTAGAAGTTGGAATCTTTGTCTGTCAGTTAGTGGCAAAAATAGTTTTATGTTCATGAGGATGGAAACAATTTGTAAATGTCCTCAAGGATCAGGAAGCCCAGAGTTGATATTGAGGCTACAATTTTGGCCAATCTCCAGAATGCTTGTGAGCAAACAAAACATGACACCATCACTGAATGAGTTATTCCTTGGAAAAACCAGGTAAGTGGTAGCAAATCTTCAAAGTTATTTCTTTAAAATGATATTTTTAATGAGAAACTATTCCACTTTCCACATCTTTGTGCAAACTGCTATTTGAGTTGTTAATTGCAACTTACATGAAAATGAACTCAGAATGGATTAGAGATTTAAACCTAAAATAACAAACCGTAAAGCTTCTAGAAGGAATCAGAAAATTCCTTCATGGTAGTGTTCTTGCTTATGTATGGCTGCCAATGGCCCAAGCAACAGAAACAAAGGCAAGGCTGTATGAAAATAGAGAGCTCCGTGTATCAAAGAAAAGAGTGAAACACCAACCTGTGTCATAGGAGAAATACTTACAAACCACTTCCCTGATGAGAGGTAAACTTCTAAAATACATAAGAAACTCCTACAACTCAATAGTAAAACAAAAACAAAAACAACTAAACAAAAACCCCTAATAATCCAAATGAAAAATGAGCTTAGGACTTGAATAGATAATTCTTCAAAGAAGACGTTCAAAAGCCATTGAGTATATGAAGAGCTGATGCGTGTCACTGATCACCAAGGAAATGCAAGTCCAGACCTGGAGACATCATAGCACATGTTTCAAATGGTTGTTGCTTTTTGCAGAAATGCAACAGAAGTGTTTGGTGAGGATGTGAAGAAACTCAAACCTTCTGCGCTGCTGGTGGAGATGTGAACCGGCGCAGCTGTGAAGGAAGACAGTGAAGGATCCTCCAAAACATAGAACACAAGAATCTGCTGCAGTACGACAGTTCTACTGCTGAATATTTATCCAAATATTCTTAAGTCAGGCTTTTCAAGAGATGTTACCACTCCCATGTTCACTACAACATTTTTCACAATAGTTATGATAAGGAAACAACATCAACGTCTATCAACGGGTGCTTGGATAAATACGGTGTACCTAGAGTACACTGCTGCTCAGCCTTGAGAAATAAGGGAACTGTACAATATGGAACAACATGGTGAGCCTTGAGGACGTTATGCCCAGGTAGCCCATATTTCCAGGCAAGTCTGAAGAAGACTAGCATTTGAGTCAGTGGACTAAGTTAATAAGATCCACTGTAACCAACATGGCAAACATCAGCCGCCACACTGGGGGTTCTCACAGAAACACGAGGTCAAGGTGAAAGTGAGCTCACTCTCTCTCCTTGAGCTGGGATGTCCATCTTCACCTGCTGTCTGTCCCCAGAGCTGTGGTTCCTCATTCCTGGGGCTTTGAGCCAGGTTGTTTTGAGCCCCCTTGCCCTGTTCTCAGGTCCTGGAATCAGAGTGGGTGTTCATCCCTTGGCTGGCCTTACCCGCAGGTCTTGGGACTGGAACCAAGTCTCACCACAGCTTTTGCTGGTCTCCAGTGTGCAGATGGTGTGTTGTGGGGCTTCTTGGCCTGCAGAAATCCATGAACCAATTCCCTTAATAGATATCCTTGTCATGTATATCTGTACTTACTCTGTTGGCTCTGTTTTCTGCCAAAGCTAATAAACTAATCAACGGGCATAAATGCAGTTGAGCAGGTTTCATAACCTCTTGAGACCTGCAGTGTAATCTGTGCCCATAACTGACAGTGACGTATGGGTCTGAAGAGGGCCAGCCCATGCTGTGCTCCTTCTGCAAAATACAAAATAAAAGTAGCAATGAACTCTCAGCAGCCTGTTCTTTCAATGAAAAATATGTTAACAATCATGATTATTTTTTTATGATCAATTCCATTTTGTGCTTTTGAATTTCTTTTGATATGTTACATGCACTGGATTTTCATTGGAATTGACTTAGGTGGAAGCTAGAAACCATGGTTACATCCTATTGCTTCATCTTGGAAGACAGGCAGAAGAATTCCTTTACCCATGTGTATTGACCTCAGTTTCTGGATGAAAACCTTTTGTCTTTGCCTTGCATATATGTTACATACTTATCATTTTGGTAATGATGTTATTATGAATAACTATTGATACTTGTGCTATCAGTATCTTGTCAATGTACTGATTAATTTATTGTTATATTATTAATATCTCCTGCAGCTTTTATGTTGTAATCACTAAACTAATGACAATCAAAACTCATATTAATGGTAATGAATGCCAGTAACTGAATACTTACCATTTGACAAGTGCCGCACTGTTTATCACTGGTGTTTAATTTAACCTTCAAAATGATGCAGTGAAATAGACAATATTTTTCTTTTTCAGATTTGGAAACAAGATTAAGGGCTTACTTAGTATTTCTGAAGTCACTTAGCTTGAAATTACTATCTGGGGTTTAAATATGGTTTTGTTGGACTATTTGTGACTGCGCCACCTTGGTTTCTTTTCTCTTTTCTCTTTATTTTTGATATTTATTGGTCTCTTACTTCTTAGGAGACATGAATATATATTATTATTTTTAGTAGATTTTCAGTAGCAAAAAGGTCAGTATTTGAACATAATATAATTAAAATAGGAAATAGAAATCTTGCCGAAAGTAGACATCACACAGAAAGATAACATTGCTTTGGGAGCAAAGTCATAGATGCACGTGAGAGAATTTAAGAGTACTTTCAGTAGACAAGATTTTATAGATTACTACTCTGCACAATTTTTTATTCCTCTTTATGCTGATCTTAGTTTCTTGTGTTGTAATATGCAAAACATCCTGCAATACATCGGAAGAGAGACAAACGGGTGCCGTCTGATCTGACTTGCAGTGTGACACATTCTTGTGGGTGGGATGAGACAAAACCAGACAAAAATCATGATGTAATGAGTTCTCTTACATAAGTATAAGATCGGAAGTGCAGGCCGGGGTCTTCATAAAAATGATGAGTTACCACATTTTTAAATGTTTCCTACATTTTTTTCCACCGGAATTGGAATTAGAGTAGGGAGTTTTAGGAATAAAATATTTCCACTTGCTCCCAACTGTGAGTGTGCCATGTAGGGGCTGATGTAGGTGCAAATGGTGAATAAACACACAGAAGGAAGTGTTCAGTGAGGCAAAGGAATCACCACCCCACATGTAAAGTGTAATGAACTTCTGGTCACCTTTGCATTATATTTTGGTAATATAGCTATGGGAAACATTTTTTTCCCATCAGAAAGGCCAGAATAAAATCTTTCTCATTACCCGTCAATGCGTTCCTCAATCATAGAAGGGAAAAATGCTGAGGTCATCGTGAAGAAAGATGTTGACCAGTCAGCTCTTCCTCTGGGGACCAAATAGAGCTAAAGGCACAGTCTGTAGAAGAGAAAGGGAATTTTCATTTGTCTGTGTTTTTCCTCCTCACAGAGATGGTTGTCCAGCACCTTGCTGTACTCTTCACTTGATTGACACTAGAAATGCAGTCTATTTCCTTGCAGAATACTCACTTTTGCCGTCACTTCATCTACCTATTATTTAAAAATAACCATCATCTTCAAGTCTGAGGCCAGAGAGCAAATGAGTTGAAGTGGAAAAAAATATCATGTTCTAAATAGTTATATATTTTAATTCAGTCTTGCTAAATGGATTTCTTTTTGGAAGAGGAAAAACACTGTTTGGAGTGCTGAGATATGAGTCATACGTCACAGCTGACGGTAATTTCCATACTCTCACACGCAGAAACCAAATTGTCTTAAACGCCTTCAGCTTCCTCTTGTTGTGCCTCTCAGGATGGAACCCTCTTTGCATATTAATCAACACTGCCGCAGTGATCATGTTTATCTAACAGAAGCTCGGGCAAACATAGACTGAACTTAAAAATCAGGTTTTATTGAAATAAGAAATATATATGTGTATCTATTTGTATAAATATTGTTCTTCAAGTCAATGTCAGCTACTGGGAACAATATATTTATTTGAAATCACCTTTTTTTATTTTGACTACAATGTGATAATAAATGATATGCTATGTGGGCTGGAAATGGAGTGTTTCTTCACAGTGTGAACTTTTGTTCCAAACTCATAGCTTAAACATATTGAAATTATATTATTACAAAGTAGAGTATATTAGTCTATTTTTATTTGGTTATGTATAGTTAGGTCTTCATTTTTCAATCATATAAAGCAAAGTGGAGAGAATGTAATCTTTATTAGCTTTTCCGTCCCTGAGACACAACACCTGACACCCACAACTTAATGAGGAGAGATTTAATTTGGCTTATAGTTTTGGGTGATTCAGTCCATGGTCAGTTGGCTCAAAGGCAGAAACGTCATGGAAGGAGGGTATGCAGAGCAGAGATGCTTAGTTCATGGTGACCCAGAAGCAGAGAAACAGAACTTTATGTAGTATTAGGTCATACCTCCATGACACATCTAGACACACCCTAAAATGTGCTTTTTAAATCTCAGTGACAGCTCCCCAGCCATGCAAGATGACACAATTAAGCTTGATGAGTACATCTCGTTTCTTGTAAACTTGACACCCAAATACGTCTTTGTATACTGTACACTCTAACTAAGCATAACAGTATTTTAATAATTCTGCCTAACATGATACAACTATACTATGTATAACTGAAAACACAATTATCTTTTCCTCAATGTCCCCAAAGTTCCAGCACTGCTAAAAATTCCAAGACAAAATTTTCTCTGAGACTCAACGCAAGCTTTTAGCTGTGAACACCTATGATGAATAAGTTACATAATTCCAAGGTCCAATGGCAGAGGGTAAATATTTCCATTCCAAAAGAAAGAGGAAAGGGGATATAAAAGAACTGGACAAAGCAAGGCCCACACTCAACAGGGCAAATATTAAGTCCTGCAGCTCCATATCTGGCACCTGACCACGGGGTGGTGACATGAGTTCCAGAGGGCTTGGTCTGTACCATCCCTGAGGCCCTGCTGGCTGCAGCCACACAACTTCTCTCTTGGTCTGGCTCTAGTCTTGGCCTGTAGCTTTTTTCAGCAGACAACGCCCCTTCCTAGCTGCCTGCTTCTTTCCAGGTCAGATTAGTGACCTGGAAATGTGGCATTGAATGAGACAGTGTCCACACTGTTTTAGGGCAGAAGCCCCGCAAGAGGAACGTGAGCAGTGACGGGAGAGGGCTGGGTAATAAGTACCTCAGTTACATGAGCTCAGAGAAGAAAGCCAAATGAAACAAGAGAATGATAAGCAATTGCTGAACGTTTAGTGTAATTTCGGTTGATAGAGAAGACTTCTCTTAAAGTGACACTCGAATTCATAACACAATAAAACTTAGGCCAGTTGAGGGACAGAAAGTTTAAGCCCGAGAAGCTGAAAGTGCAAACAGCCTGAAGTGATAGACGTGGAAATTTGGAGGAGTCAAAGAAGGCCAGGGCGAGAAACAAGAAGTGGTGAGATGTGGTCAAAGAAGGTGAAAGGGGGCTGTGGAATCGCAGGGAGGAGAACTGGGGTACAACACACTCACAGAACAGTCAGTGTCTTTTCTCTTGACTTGTGGGAAAGTGACTGCATTATCTGTTACATCTGAACTTCCTGGATGGTGCACCTTTGCTGCTTACCCTTGTTAGAAGTATTCTGGGAGGATATTACTGCAAATGTTACTACTACAAAGATTTTTGTGAGCATCTTTTAGGACACATTTGCAAGGAGGTATCTTAAGGAGCATCAAGGATTAGTGTCTGACTCTTGTCACACTTTATGAAGCCTTGTTGATCATGCCAAATTACTTTCAAAGCAGTTGTACTAATTTATAGTCAGAAACAGAAGTGAATTCTCTTTGGACAATACTTTTGGTCAACTTTGGCTTTTGCATTTTTGTAAAATTTTTTGTCATTCCATGTGTTATGTCTACAGCCATATCACCCTGAATGTGGCTGATCTTGTCTAATCTAGAAAGTCCATGGGTCATATGTAAAAGGTTGTTTTCTTATAGACTTAATTTGCATTAATCTGATTACTAGGGAATTTAAATTTTGTAAATGTATTTTTATTAAAGACTTGCCTATGCCACTTTTATTGGTTTGTTTTATTATTAATTTTAAGAGTTAATTCCCTATTATACCTTATGGAATGAGAACCATAAATTTGGGAGGAAAATGGGAAGATGAACCCAACATCCACAATAATTTGTATTGTTTTTTTAAATTTTTATATCTTTGACTTCTAGATTTTTCTCTGCTGAATAAGGTCCTTAGAACTGTGTTAAATGAAAACTGTGTGGCACATATACTTGTCTGTTTCTGATTCTATGGAAAATTATGTTTAATGTTTGTTTGTTGTTGGCTCTCTTTTTGTTAAAGAAAAATATTTTATATTTATTGGCTGTTTGTGTTATGATGCATGCAATATTGTCACACATGTATTTAGGATGATATGATGATCTCTCATTAATTTATAATGTGATGAATTTCATTAATAACTTTGATGCATGGACTGCTGAGATAAATCTAACTTCATCGTTATACCACAATCATCAAGCGCAGACCTCTGAAGAAGTGGGCCATTTGATCAGGATTCTTCCCATTTCATTACATACCTGTTTTGTCAGTTTTGTACTGTTTCTTCTATAATTTGTTTTTATAATTTGAAACTAAACAAGATTTACTCAGAGGAGTGAATTAAGAGTTAAGTTGCCAAGTAGACTTTTTTGGACCTGAAACATCAACAGTCATGTACTCTGGATATGTTTCGATTACTCTGCCAGGAAGATTGTCCACTTGGAGTGATGTGTAGGAGACATTCTGGGGTTCCCCACCAGGCATCACCTCTGGTTTTTTACTTTTTAAACCTGGGCAAAGGTGCTTATATCTAGTTTGTACCAAAAGTTTTGAAATTATTCGGATGTCTTGCACACTATAGCAGGTAATTTACTTTTACTTTTTCCTTTTTTTAAAAAAAAATTCAGCCCCTAAACTGCTGATCAGGCATAGCTTCCTGGTGACTATGATGCTACACTCAGAATGACACTCCTCACTTACTAAAGTGCTGTCCTTGAACCGAATCTATTGTCTAAACCTTCTTCCCTCAGACTTTATTCTCCTTATGAATACCTCTTGTTCTCAAGGAAATAAATCCTCTCCAGTGTGTTTCTCCATTTTTTTAGCTAGGGTTCTAGATCAAACTTAAGCTAACTTCTCCGTTACACACTCCTGAGTTCTGAAATATAGTTGAGAGGACACTGAGCAATGTTTCATTTTAACGAACATACACAATAGAATAACAGGGTCTGGTGACAGATATGCCTTTGTGTGATGGCTTGTTTATTCAGCTATTAGTTTGCTTTTTGTAGCTCCCTCTGTCTAAGGCTACTTCCTGTTGCCCTTTAAGGATCAGCTGAGAAGTGAACTGTATAAACATGAAGTCACTCAGCTCCATGCTACTGAGTGAAACTGACCTTTACAGAGTCCTCAGAAACTATATTTGCAACTTCCCTCCTATCCATTGGTTCTCTCATCTACTGAAATTAATTCTGCATAAGCTAGCCTTCAGATGAGACATGAATGGTTTAGATTGAATCAGAGTCAGCTTTGATGGACGTAACCACTATAACATATAGTACTCAGTAATCCAGGCAGGTGTGCATTAGGACAAAAGGAAAATTATGCAGTGATTTTAGAAAATTGTTAAGAAATCATTTGTTTACATGAAAGCACATAAAAGAAGGATTCAATAAATGCATATTACACAAAATCCAATGCAAGACAAAGTATAACTCATAAAATGAAAGTCATTTGTTTTCACCCTTAAGGTCAAAAAATAAAAAATTAATATCAAATGCATATATACAAAATCTTGATACTTTTGATAATATTCAGAGATTATGAAGTAATGCATGAAATGCTCTTTAGCCATTAAACAATAATATGCATATATATTATTGGATTCAACCCATTATTCTAGTAAGAAAGACTTCCTTTGGAGTAGGTTAAGACCTGCAAATGAAAAATAGAACACAGAGATATGACAGGTCCATATTGATAAGCAGAATGCAGTTTTAGTCTCATTCCATAGAATTATTATTGTATTGGGGATGAATTTGAATTTTGTGTGTATCATTTTTTGAGATCTCTCTCCCTTGTTTTGTAGTTTTCAGTGTATAAGTCTTTGGCCTTCTTGCTTGGGTTTATTACTTCTTTGTTTCAGTAATTTTTTATTAACATGTTTGTGATACATGATGAATACATCCCTCATGGGGAGTTAGAGGCAGAGCATAACTCAGTCTTTTCATGCTCTTTCCCTCTTCTTTCCTCTATCTCTTCATCATTTTCTCATTTAAGAAATATCTTAGATTTAGCAATACAACCAATATAAGAAGAGATGCCTGACCATCTTGATCTTGTTACCTTAGCAAAGGCCCCCCTATAACTTGCTTGAGGACTTGGTGTATTAAACTTTGTTTTTAGAATTCTATATTTTTAACTTCCAATCAAATGGGTTTATTATAGGAATTCAGGAATAGTCTACAGTTAGAAAATCTGCAAATATGTAATACCAGATTTACATTCAAATCAAATAAGCATAAAAAGGTAATCCTCTCAATAGCAGTACATCCTTTTTAGTTTTATATAATGTGCTAAAAATATACAGTGCATATTTAGATTTTTTAAAATTTACCACAGTAAAACACATCACTATTAATTGCCTGCAAAATAGTCCATTTTGCTAGGAATTCACTTATCTCATCATTCTTGATGCTTTCTGAAGCAGTTCTGGAAGTGCTCTTTCATGCTTTTCATTGTACTGATGACCCCAATTGGTCAAGCAACTTTCCTTTTCATGCTCATTCTGCCTTTGGGGAAGATCCAGAAGGCCCGTGGTGCCTGACCAGGGGAATAACATGGGGTAGGAACACTGTAAAGGTTTAGCCAGCCCATATTTTCATGAGCTAGCACTTGGCAGTGTTATTCACCACAGTTTTGATCACAATTAGGAAAAACACTCTTGAAGAGGACTTCCAGAAATGTTTCAAAAAGTAGCAAGAACAATGGGATGTGCGTTCATAGTGAGGGGGAGTCATGGCAATGTATCTTTTATTGTAATTAATTACTTTAAATCTAAAAGCCTATCATATTTTGAGCGTCCCCTGTATTTTTGATCAACCCATATTAATAATACATCTTAGCAGGGTGAAGAATGATATTTCTGAATATGTACAAAGTTGTTATAGCTCCTCAAGGTTTTTAGAAATGAACAACTCTAAAGTGGAGAAGATCCCTTCTTTATTTTGCTCTTTATTTTCACCTAATTTTCTTAATTCATTACTTCACGTGAATTGTGACACACAGGACAATCAAATGAGAGATCAAGAGACAAGAATCCTCCTTGCTGCCCCTTCGGGCTTGCATTCCCCTTGGTAAGCCCTGAGACTGGCGTGGGGACCAGCCCTCCATAGCCTTCATCTGTGTAAACACACCAGAGGCACAGTACACAGGACAAGGGGACAGTCTTCATTTTTTCTTGGTAGTTTTATTGTAGATGACTGTCATGCTCTTATAAGATAGCTCACACCTAAAGAAAAGAGCTCACTTGATGTTTCCTTGAGAGAACAGAGCAATTTAGCACTGTGGGACGATGAGCCACAATAAAGAATTAGAGGTTCCCAAGTCCTTTGTAGAAAGAGCTAATGGGCAGGCTGCAGTGACCCATTGAGCTTGGCTGGGGAACAAGAGCCTCAGTGCTGCAGGGAGAGTGGACAGGCCTGGGTATCTTCAGCCTACTACCCGTTATCCAACAAGCAAGGAGGTTTTCAACTCAGAATCATCTATGTCAAGATAACGCTGTCCTGGAACAAAAATATGTACCAAGCTATTCTTTGCCACTGAAAAGTACACTAAAATACAGTTAACCTGATTAACCAATTTGCTTTTATTTCCAATTAAAATAATAGAAAGAAAATTGCTCTTTAATAAGATCTTTAAAGTTTCGTTATGTAATACTGATTTACCACAGCCTTTTGTCAATAATAGTAGGGCAGTTTGCAGCACATGAGAAATATCACTATGTGTGTATTTATATTCTGCATGCATGTCTCTGTTTCTGTAATCAAAGTCTCTGTCAGGCTTATCAGCATGCACTGCAAACTTTACTAGGTAGGACCACTGATATTGTCAAACTTCTTAAACTGTTTACTAAAAACTTGATGCCTGCCTTCTCCCATGTATAATCAGTGACAGATTTCTAACTGGTGTTAAAGGTGTTTACTACTTCAATCTACATATTTACAAACAAGATTAGGTTTATACATATTCAGTTGTTCTCATGCCTGGATAGCTGTCTCCATAATGTTGATTTACAGGTGCACCGATAAAGAAATATATGCCTGAGTATAAATCAAAACAACACATGATTAAAACATTAAATTTCAGTTTTGATTGGAAGTGTGTTTTCTGGTAACTTTACTTATTTAATAAAAACATGCAATTTACAAGATGGCAGTATGCTTGTGATTTTATAAACTTCAATACAGATAAGATGAAAGAGACAAATATAGAAAGAAAAATGTAACACAGTTAAATGTGGGGGGAATGGATGTGTACAGAAGATATTGAAAAAGTACAAAATGGTTTTTAATGAATCAGACGCTGAAATTCAGTCACACAAAACTCATAGTTCAAAAGGCAAGAGAAAGTAATCACGACATGGGGAGACACTGTCCATCTATCAAAACGTTATAAAAACTTTTGCTTTCATGATTTCTGTAGGCAGAAAAAATGTTTTAGAAAATGTAGGATAATAATGTCTTAAATCTTGGTTCTTTACCATCATATGCTATCCTGCTTTATTTTAAAGAAGTTTTAAGTTTTAGATAGTGCCACATTTGTCTCCTGCATCTTGGAAGTGTGCTCTCTGCCCCCACTATTCTGTTATTTTGCACAGCTCCCCCGTTTGTTTTTCTTCCACCTCTCTTTCTCCATTACAAAACATCTCACATAACCTCGGCTCCTCACAGTCTTCCGTAACAAGCCTTGAGGAATCTATTAGTTGTTTTTTCCAGGCACAAGAAGAGGCTCTTTTAAAGTGCCAGATAAAATACACTAGCTAAATTAGAGTTCTGGATTGATATTATTTTTTTTTTTAGTAACAGTGTGTCCCAGGCACTCTTTGGGATATACTTATAGTAAGAGTAAGTATTCCTTAATTCTCTGAAAGTCGTGTTTAACTCTGTTTGGCTCTATGGGCTCAATCTGCAGAGCCACTGTAACAACGCAGTGCTGAGTTGCAGACGTCAGCCATGGTGTGCATCAGCGAATGGGGTTACCCGGGGGAAACTGCTTCGTGTGATGACTGTCATCTGGATGGGATGTGGGAGTGATGGCAAAAACCAGTAAGCATCGGCTTCCTGCTCCCGTGACCTCATGCTCTGCTGGCCCAGAAGTCCTAGTTCCAGAGGGGACAAGGCTTTCACCAGGAGGAAAATGGAGACTTCCGTTGAACTGGAGGCTGAGACTCCTGCCAGGTCATTGTGGGCTCCTCATGCCTCAGAGTCAAGCTGAAAAGCAAGTTATGGGATTTGCACGAGTGACTGATCCAGACTACCCGGGGAAAAGTGGACTACTACCCCACAGTGGAGCTACGAAGAGTATACTTGGCGGGCAAGAGATCCCTCAGGGCATCTCCTCCTACTACCATGCTCTATTATAAAGGCCAGTGAGCAACTACAACCTCCCAACCCAGGCGGGGGACAAGTGGTCCAAATCTCCAGGAATGGAGGTATGAATTACCCTGGCAAGTGAAGACAGGGGACCCACTGGTTTCCTGCTGAAGGCCAAGGGAATGTAGAATGTACAACAGAAGAAAGTAGCTAGGTACCAGTCATGATCAGTGAAAGATATGAGGGCTGTAATTGTCTTGAGTATTTATTTCCTGTTTTGTTAATATGCTTGTGCATATATACAGATATCTTAAGTAGGTATCTTTTTGTCCTTCATTTGAAACATCCACTGGTACTTAATATTGGTACTTAAGTATTACTAAATCTACATTATAATGTTTATTTTTTTTGTTTGTGTGTTTGTTTTGTTTGTTTGTTTGTTTTTCTCCAGTACCGGGAATTGAACTCACAACCTTGCACTTGCCAGGCAGGCGCTGTGCCGTTGAGCTAAATCCCCACCCCCTTACATTATAATATTTATGTTATGGACTATCAAGAAGAATAAGCATCACCCGAAGAAAAACTTTGACAACAAAATGGGTAAGGAACTACTGCATTTCTATTCATATGCAGGATAGACATATCATGTTAAGCAAAATTATGAGCTTGCTATTATATTTGGAGATAAAATATGTTTTAAGGGAACTTGTTCGGTTCACAGAGACCCCAGAAAGTTAAGAAACCAGGGAGCTGTCTGCTGAGAAAAGCCTCAGGCAGTGAGTAGAGTGGCTCTGAGAGAACCCAGGAGGGCTGCGACCAGCAGTGCCATCAGGGCAGGGCCGTCAAGCTCTTCGGAGTTCACACCTCACTATAACCTGCCCCAGGTGATAAACACGGAGCTACAGGATCTAGTGTTTTCCCTTCTGGGCTTTGGTCTTGCGTTGGTCCTTATTCTCCATTTTTCCATTTTGGAAAGGGGATGTTTACCCTGTGCCATTGTATATTGGAAGCATTTAACCTTCTTTTTGATATTTACAGGGGCTTGTGAGCTAACAGTTAGCCTTGCATCTCTGAGGAGACTTTGGACATAGGCTTTTTGGCATTGCTAAAACTGTTAAGGCTTTGGCAATTCTAGGAGATGGACTAGATGTATTTTATATAGTGAGATGGACATGAGGTTTGTGGCTCGGGTGGAATGTCATGGTTTAGTCCTGAAGAGGTCTCATGTGTTTGGGGAGTGACTGGACTGTACAGGTGCTAGAATCATTAGTAGGTTCCTCCCTAGGTGAGCTCAGTAGCTGAACATGCTCTTAGGACACTGGCCCTGGTTGGAGGTTGCGTCACCAGGGTGTGTGATTTGGAGGGGTCTATTCTTGCCCATGGCTCCTCCTTTTCTGCTTCTCTCTGCTTCTTAGCTGCCAGGCTTTGGGCACCTACTCCTCCGCCTTCCCCTCTGCTGCCCTATTTCTGCCTTGAAGCCAGCTGACCCTGGACTCAAACTGGGTAGAAATAAATCTCTCCTTCTTTAAGTTGCGAGTGTCAGGCATTGTGTCTCCCTAGCGGAAAGTAACTAAGACTGCACCTTAATCATTTCCCACTGGTGACTCAAGCCTACTTTGAGCAGCTGCTTAGTTTTTCAGCCATTTGGAGGAAACCTAGGATAAGTGCCATGGCATTTTTTGTCAGTTTTAAGTAATCCAAAGAGCTGATTTTTTAATTCAGCCAAGATCTCCAGTTAGTAATTGCTATGTTCAGCCTAGACTAATGATCAGCTCCTGTGGCTGTTTTAATACTTAGCTTCTTTCCTTCTCTAGCACAGGGCTTCTGAAGTCTACTCTTCCACAGCAGAAGAGCGGAGACAGCTGCTCCTGCGTTTGCCCTCTTTTTCTCCCAGTCTTGCTTCTCTGGGCTGAATGTGGGTGAAGGAAATGTGGAGCAGAGGAAATGGGGATACAGGATGAACAGCTGCGACTTTCCCAGCAGTAAATGGTCTGTCCTTGGACTTTCTGGGCTTCGTAAGTGCTCCCATGAGAGAATTAAAAGACATTTTGGAGACTCATCCTCTGATATGAATTTCTAACTTGAAGCACCCTTTGTTATGGGGACTCCACGTATTTCATTATTTTTCATGCCTAATTCTTCAATCCTAGGTAAGCTGTTGGCTTCCAGGAACTTTTGGCTGAGTTCTTTCCACTGTGCTTGCTGCTCTTCTGCAAAGCAGTGGATGTGAGTACGATTCCATCCCACTAAGCACATTTGTCCGTGTGGACACTTACATGCCCTGCTCTTGGAAAGGACTCAAAGTGAGGGCTGGTCCTAGTGTTCCTCTCTGATTAGCTGTGTCGGTCTTCTTTTCGATCTCAATGTACAAGTCAGTGTCATCCGCTGTGACCCATAGCTCCAGGGCACAGCAGAGATTCTTCTCATGGTCTTATTGTGCCTCCTCCCCATTCCAGCCTCTACTTACCCTTGGCGGAATTCAATATAAACCTCATCCTCTGTTCTCAAATCTTTAGTTTTTAATGAGGCCCAGGAAACATAATTGCAAAAAACATTATTTTGATGTGTCCCTTTGCAAGTCTTGAGTAGGTATCCTTCCTTTTATCCTGGGAAGACTTACTTCTACTACCTTGAGGTCTTGAATTAAGCTGATACTAAAACCAAAGACTAAAGTTGATCAATTTAAAATACTATTAAATTTATGTACCTGGATCCTTCAATATTCTTAGAAATACCAGGTAAATTCACACTAAAATTCTGAACTAAGAAAATATCTCTGGACAGAAACTATCAACTGAGACAATGTCCTTGAGAACAAAGCAAGTTGTCATTTGCTGATTCATGATCTGGCCTAATTAAAATGGATATTGGTGTCCTCAGCTTCATTTCTGAATCAGTGGCTTTTGTAAAAGTAGTGAGAAAAGAAATAATTTATAGATTAGTGCTTATTTATACACAGACTATTTTCTAAAGAAAGGATACTTAGATGAGGTCATAATATGTAGGACAAGCTGTGATTTATTTGTTATTTATTGTAGAGAAGAGAAAAAATTTAGAGTGTAAAAATATCAAATAATGCATTGGCATTCATGGCAGGATGCTGACATTAACAAAATTTACAATGTTTTTGAAAGGAAGTAATGAGAATCTCTCGGCAGCCTCAGTAGCGATGTATAACCTAGCACAATGAAAAACGGTATTTTAATTTTTATGCATGACCTCCACTGGTGGTGTTAATCCTGTGCTAGACCCTATAATTCTCCAACTGTTTAGGGTGAAGGAAAAATTATATTCTCCATCTCTCATAGATAGATCATATATTCTGAAGAATCCAAAGGCTGAGAGAATCTATTCATGTATTAAAGAATAAAAACGTGGCATATTCTAGCTGTCTAGCAGTTAGACATTAAATTACAGATTTTTTTCTTTTAGGTTCTACATTTGAGTATTTCTCACATATGACATATATTCAAATGTAAAATTATTAATGTTTGATCATATTTACCTTAGGTGTCACTAAGTCATTCAGTTAATAAGGATATTTAACATAGTTAAGCATTTGCCAACCAACTTTTTACAAAAGATTGATGCAGTGTTTAGGGGTTTTTGCATAGATAAGAAGATCAGATGCTTAACTGGAAATGTTAGCACTGAGTGACCCTACCTGATCAGGCACTTTGAAGCTGTAGGTCTTCGTCATAATGAGGACAATGAAAGATCACATTTGAGTTAGGTTAGTAAGTCAAATGGACCCCGGAATTATTTAGAACTGCTCGTCATACCCAAAGGAAGAGTGGCTGCAGAGGTTATGGAGAATTTTGGTGTGAATGGGAGGTGGACAGGGTGACCTGAGGAATGGAACAAAAGCAGACAGGACGGAAGCTGGAAATACTGGATAGAAAGTGAATTCTCAGCCTCTCCTGCAGGATAGCAGACAAGAAAACAGCCTTGTTTGGAGGAATGAGATCTGGACAATGGAAAGATTTCTAAAATACTTTCTTTAGTTTTCAGGAACAAGGGATATCTAGATTCGCATCCACACTGCTCACATGTTAGACCAGGCTGTGGAGCTTTGAAAAAGCTCTCACTTCTAGTTCTTATTTCCAAATATTTTAATTTAACTCTTTTTTAATGAGCTCAGGCATCAGTACTTTTATGATGTTTTCCAGGTGATTCTAATGTGCGATTAGGGCTGAGAATCAAGCTGGAGAGAGCAGGTAGACTGATCACGTATGCATTCAGGACATGAAGAATACCTCTCCTGGGAAGACATGTAATCATAAGTCAAAGTGTTGGCCACCAAGGATTTAATAGACCTAAGAGTATTGTTCTTGCTGGGGATGAGTGCCGACATCAGATCCACAGGGACATGAATCAGAGAGACAGAAAAAGTCACCTCAAGCTTTCCTGGCTCACAGACTTTCCTGCATAAATGCAAATTAACAGAAATTCACATGCCTACAGACACTGACAAAGTCAACACACAAGCAGTCTGAAACCCACAGAATGGCCCCAGATCTTCACCACAGTAGGAGGGCACTGCTGGGGCCCAAGAGCACTGGAAACTTCAGCAGGGCATCAGCCCCCACGTTCTCGTGGACAGAGCCTGCAGGTGGAGAGTTCAGTACTAGTATAACTTTTAATTTTTGGGAAAAAAAATGTCAGGAACTCAGAATTTTATGTGAAAAATTGTAATTTTTGAACATTAGGGGCCGATAACATGTTTTCTCAGTATCTATAGCCAAACATATGCGTGGGAGCAGCGTGGCCCAGGAGACACTCGATTGCGAGCTGTGTGCTGCGTGTATCCGGTTCTCAGAGCGCGTCTTTCGCCTGTGTGCCTCAGCCTCACCCCGACCCTGAATCCGCTGGGAGCCTTGGCCTGCACCATGAACGCCCTTCACAGCTCCTTACTAGAATGACCCAAATGCAAGCTTCTGAGAAGTTTACAATTCGGTCAAGCAAGCAAGTAGCTTCCCAGCGCGAAAGTATGTCCCAGTTTGCACACCGCGTCTCAACATGATTTTAATGCTCTAATTCGCTCTCCAAAGCAGAGGAGCAGACACAAGCAAATGGCACAGTTACCCCTCCGCTTATGACAACCAAAGCAACAGCAGGAATAACAGTGTCCAAGCTAAGCATGCTGCTCAGTTTTTGTGGCAAAGTTTCGGATACTGTGAATATTTAAACCATGTAGAGAGAGAAGTTGAACCTATTCCGGGGAGGAATAGGAATGCTGAAACTGCATTGTTCGGGAAGATGATGTAGGTTAGAAGTTCTTCGCTTATGCTGAAGATGCAAGCCAATCATGTCCTTGTGAAGAAAATAGTGAATTTATTTACTTATTTTCAAATGTATCTTTTAGTGATTCAAAATAGTTATGTTCACCTTGAGGAACAGGTTCAGGTACATATCACATCTTGATCAATTTCAGTCATTCTTCCACCCTGAGCTCCCCTCCCCTTCTCCCCAGATTCATGTTCCCTCTTCACAAAGATGGTCACTGTTTCTACCATCTCGGTTGCACTTTGTTTTAAAAATGATTTATATTTTGGTTTTCTCACACAGGAGAAGTCATGCAATATTTAATCCATGTCTCATCTATTTCCTTCAGTATCATGGTCTCAAGATCTATCAACTTTCCTGCAAATAATTCAAATTTGTCTTTCTTTATGGCTGAGTTGTACTCCATGGTGTAGAAAGAGCACATTTCCTTCATCCATTCATCTGCTTATGGGCACACAAGCCGTTTCCACAATTCAGCTACCATGAATTGTGCTGCTATAAACATGTACACATGTCTCACTGCAATATGATGTCCTTAGCTCTTTCTTGAAAATACTAACGAGGAAGAGCTGGAGCAAATGGAGCTTCTGTGATTAGTGTTTTGAGTCTTCATACTGATCGTCTTAGTAGCTGTGCTAGTGTAAGGTCCCACCGCCCAAGTGGAGGGGTCCTCTTTCCTGGGGCACCTCTAGCACTTGTTATTTCTTGAGTCTTTGATGATAGCCGTTCTTACCAATGTGAGATGGACTGTCAGTGCAGTTTTGATTTGCCTCTACTGATGCTGGATATTTTATCATGTATTTAGTGGGGATTTCTACTGCTTCTGAGAAATTTCTGTTCATTTACCTTACCAAGCTTTTGATTGGATCTTTCATTTTTGGGAACCTAATTTTCTTTAAGTTCCTTATATATCCTAGATATCAGTCCTCTGATTGAGGAATAGCTGGAAAACTTTTTTTCCCATTTTCAAGTTGTCTGTTCGCTGTTGTTCTTTCCTTCGCTGTGCAGAAGCTTTTTACTTTGATAACATCCCACTTGTATTGTTGATATTATTTCTTGTGTAATGAGTTTTTTTCAGTGTTATTGAGTATGATTCTTCATATCAGATGGAATATAACATTAAAGTACTAAGCCCTCTCTAGACGATGGAACATATTCTCTTCCTCTTAAGCATGGGCTGAGCTTGTGGTGTATTTCCACCAAATAGAGTGTGGACAGAAAGCACTTGTCATAAGGGTTGGTATTACAGTATAAGGAACGTTGGTATCATCTATTCTCTAACAGAGGGGAATTAGAAAAGGCCCTTGTGTGTATTCATGAGAAATATCATCTCAACCAAAACTGATGGACATTCTACACAATACAATAAACAAAAAATGTGAAAGGCCTGTAAAGAAAAGAAAGACTGAGAAACTGCCACAGGCCACAGAGGGCTAAGAAGGCAGCCTGACTAAGTGGCAGTGTCGTGTCCTGCCTCGGAACAAGTGGGAAAGGGGTGAAACATCGGGAAGCTCTGCAAGTCAGTTAATAGGATTCTGTTGATATCAGTTTCTGCTTTTGACCACCGAACCATGTACTGTTGTTGCTGGCAATAAATAGGTTAGCACTGGGGAAAGTTGAATGAGGAAATATAAAAACTTTGTGTACAATTTTTTTTTGTAAAATTCTTATAACTAAAAAACTATTCCAATCAAAATTACTCTTAAAAGATCATATTCTAGCTCAATGTTCATCAGAATAGAACTTTGATTAAGATGAGGCTCCAGTCCACAGTAGCTGCCCAATAAACACTTGTTGCATGAATAAATGCATCATGTTTGGTTTCTGTTTAAGTTGGAAATTTAGCACATGGGACTCTTCCTAGCATTTGTACACCAAATGGTTCACCAGGCTTTATTCAGGAGGCTCTGCTAACTACAAGGAATGAATAGTGCCCCTTCATATGGATTGCCCTTTCAAACACACATTTATACTTTTAGGAAAATAAGCGAAGCAAAACAGTATTAAGGGTCATTATGTTTAGAAGTTCACATAAAATCTCAGAAAAAGTTAGTAGCAATGAACTAAATATATAGTATCTTTTCTCCACAATCTACACTAAACTCAGATTTATTTGCAAGCATGGGAGAAGTGTTTATTTCTAATTGCTTAAGGCTTTTGTCTTGGAGTGACTCTCTCTGAGGGATGAGTGTGCCTTGGTCAGCTTGATATTGAAATTTTGCCCTGTGATTTGGCCATATATAGCAACAGTTGTCATTGTTCCAGCTGTCACAGACAATACAAACAAAGCTCTGAATCTTGATTTCCTGATGGGTTTATTTTCTTTATGAGTGGAAGAAAAGAGCAGGTTACAAACATATACTACATCAGCAGCTGGGTTTTCCATCCATAGGTTGTGAAAACACTTCTCCAGCTTTTAAAAGGGATTAATAGGACTTCTTTCAGTTCTCCCTTAGTTTTTAAAGCTTGGGGTTATTTCTTTGCTCTTTCTTTTCAAAATGAAATTAGTAGCCAGGTGTGGTAGTGCATGCCTGTAATCCTAGCACTCTGGAGGCTGAGACAGAAGGATCATTGTGAGTTCAAGACCAGCCTGGGCTACAAAGTGAGCTCAAGGCCAGCCTGAACTGTACAGTGAGACCCTGTGTCAAAAAGAACCACCCCCCAAAAAAAAATTAGCATTGGATTTTTCTATCCTCTACTATTTGTAGTGTGTCTCTAACATAGTTTGAAATTATGAAAAAAGTTTCCTGGGAGTGATTTATACTTTTCACATACACAAAAGGACAACTTAAGCAGTTATGAGGAAATTGCTGTTTTGTATATATTTTAAAAAGTTGCTGTGTTTTGCCATACTTGAGATATGATTTTAAATCATCAAAAGGGCTGGTCTCTTTGAAATCCATGTGTCAGCAAAATGACTCGAATTGCAGAAAGGCTAAAAGTGCTGGACTAGCAAGAGATAGAAAGTATTCAACAATGTTACAGCTATTCTTTAAAAAAGTGGAGGACTCCGTAGCGTGGGGAGGCTGAAGGAACCTAGAATGTCACAAACATGCAGCCTCACCTTAGCTTGCAACTTTAGTTCAGCTTGCAATTTATTCACCAGTGGAAATTAAATTTCTGAGCATGAGATTGAGAAGGGAGATACGAAGAAGGTACGAGTGTGAAGAATGCTTTCTTTATGGATACGGAATAGTTCCATGTAAAAATAAAGTATTTTTCTTCAGTCTCCTTTTTAAGCTTAAACTTTAGTTTTAAAAAAGGAAAGAAAAGAGAAGGTGGAGAATGGTTGGAGCACTGTGTGAACACAGGAGCCCTGGCTTGGCAGGACTTCGAGTGAGAAGCTAGGTGATTAAGTCCCAGGGATCCACGGATTTCTGATACGTTGACATCGCCCACAACTTGCCTTGTGAAGCGGGGCCTGGCCTCTTTGACTCCCAGAAAACTAAGAAAGAGCTCGGTGGCATTGTGTCCTGCTTTCCCAAACGTGGAGGGAACGAGGGGACAGAGCCAGGGCCCAGTGCAGGGGCCTGGGCAGGCACTCGGTAGGGTGCTCCCTCTACACAGGCTGTCCTGGAGGCACAGAGCACTGGGCCTTGGCAGCCTGAGATGAAGAAAAGAAGAAAACATTACAACACATGACCTAGAGGTGGGAGATGTGCGTATGTTCAGCTCCATACAACCAGGGAATAAGGATCATGCGGGAAACATATGAAACATTTGATGAAAAAAATATTTAGAATTACTTTCGTGATTCAGATTCAAAGGTAGCATTAAAAGGATTTTTTTGGAATTTAAAACATGATTCCTGGGCAGGGGATATAGCCCAGCGGTACAAGCGTTTGCATGGCAAGCACAAGGCCCTGCATTTGATTCCTGGTACCAAAAAGAAAAGAAAAAAAAAAAAATCAAACATGATTCCTTCCAAACTATTGAGTCAAAATTAATGGCTAAATTTGAAGAACAGATAGAAATGACAATTAATCTGGAAAAAAATAAGAAATTTAGATAGTTGATTCAGGAAGCCAGAGACCTCATAAGAAGGAAATGAATAAAAACACATGCTTTTTATACTCTGGGTTTCTTAAAGCTAGGTAAGAGGTAGAAAGATCTTTCTCAAATGGGAAGAGGATCAAGAGGTGAAGGGAGGAAAAAAAGATGAAAAAAGAATTAAGGTGTTTTATGTCCACGTACCTCCTCCACCAAGTATGTAAATATTATACACCGCAAGAACACGCTCATAAAAAATAGTAAGAGAAAGGAACTAGACATATAACAAAGACACTTTTATCTAAGCCATGGAGAGCTCTAATGATGTCCTTTGAAGGGATCTGGACTCTGAAGGTGATATTTCTAAAATACAGCAATCACCATCGTTGTCATCATTGTCAAAATCATTATCATCCTCATAAACATCTTTCAGGTTTCAGAGCATTTAAATGTTTCTGGGAAATTTTATCATTACACGATGGGACATAATTCTACTCCTGCTGTCCAGGAAGTTAGGCCAGCCTAGCAAAGTTATGAGAATAGTTGTGAGTGCCATTGTGTGGTTGAGCATAGATCACAAGAGGCCATATAACTTCTTTTTTTGTTGTTGTTGTTTTTTTTTTGTTTGTTTGTTTTCTCTGGTACCGGGAACCGAACTCACTACCTTGCGCTTGCCAAGCAGGCGCTTTTGCCGCTGAGCTAAATCCCCAGCCCCCCCATATAACTTCTGCTTGGAATTTCTTTCTGTTTCTATGTCTCTCTTTGTCTGTCTCTGCCTTTCTGTCTTTCTCTGTGTGTGTCTCTGTCTCTCTCTCTGCCAAAACTTGTGTTCCTTGTCCAGCCTTCCTACCATATTATCAGCTCCCAAGCACGAGCAGGAGAGTGGTGTTTCCAGCCTTAGGCAACACCGAACAGAGTAGACCTGGGGCACGGTCAACACTTGGCCAAAGTGAGACTTGAGAGCAGAATACATGCATTTTAACTTAGGAGTACAGCCGTAGTTAGCACCCTTATGAGTAAAACCTGAACTTCTAGGGTCCTTTAAAAGATTAGCTATGCAAGAAACACATCAGATATTTACCTCACTGGGTGCTAAGCCACAAAGAAATCCAATGTACCAAACATGGAGAGAAAATGGCTAATCCTAAGAATTCTACAAGTTTTGTAGGACGAAGCTATTAAGATGTGCCAGAACTTAGTGGTGTAATCACTTAAGAAAATTAGTGACAGACACAGGACAGATTTTATAAATCAGAACACAGACTAGGACACAGAGAAAGATGGAAAGGAAATGAAGCAGCTGTGAGCAGGGAATCTCTATTCTACGAGTAAAAAATTTAATAGAAAAAAATAAAATACTCTAAGAATGTGCACTGGAAGTGCTAAATAGGACTCCTGCAACAAACAGAAAGATGACAGTGAGGGACACGTTTGAGTAATGAACTGTCACAGGCCAAAGGAAGAGCTCGTGAGAGAAGAGCTAGAAGATGAAAAGATTTCTAGGTGGATCTAAGGCTAGAAAGGAAGAAAGAAGAGACAAGAGACAATGATGATAATTTATTTAGAAAAATAATAGGCACTTTGTTTTAAATTGTGGTAGAAAGAGTTGCCTGGTTTTGAGAAAAGGTAAAGAGTAGGTGATTAGTAAAAAAAATTGAAGAGCTTTCAAAATAAGAAAAGGAAAAAGGTGTAAAACAGTCAGACTAAGGGGAAGAGAAGACAAATCCAGCGTAAAATCAATCAACACAAAGCAGTCGTTATCAGGGCAAATTTATGTAATTAAATAATTCATTAAAAATGCCCCAAATACTATTTAGTAGAAAAAAAAGTTGTGATGAAATATTTAAACTGAGTGATAGAGAAAGAGAGAGAGACAGAGCAAATAAGTGTGAGCGGCTTGGCAAATATCAGGTGGGTTGTTACTGAGATCAGATTTTATAAATAAGGGACAATGAAAGTTTTAAGTGAAGAATCATTTTGGAGCTTTTATAATCATAACTCTATATGTGTAAAATAAAATGGTAGCTTATTATACAAGCAAAGAACATTAAAATCATTTTAAAAACTGCTTAAACTCACGTTAAAGAATTAACTCCCTTTCTACCTCCAACTCTAGAAAGTTTAAACTTTTTAGGGCTCCCTACCACTCGGCACCTCAGTTTCCCTTGAACACAGAGAGGACAGACCCCTCCCCTCCTCGCCCAGTCCGGGTAGTGAAGGTCTCGCGGATCTGAGATGCAGAGCGAGTTACTGTTTGGGGGCTCAGGAGAAGCGGCTAACCGCAGTCTCGCGCTCTCTTGCTAACACACCTGACAGGTGTGCACGGGACCAAAGGATCTCACTTGTCCAGGACGCTCTGGGGTCCCAGGCACGGCACTGGGGATGGTGTTTTCAGGCGCTTTTTAATGTCCCACAGGATGCAGAACAGTGGAACATCAATAACTCTATTTGAACATTAAAGTATGGTAATTAACACAATATGCTTTGATTTTAGCATTTACTGAAAAGTTTTCTTGGCTGTTTTGCTATGGAGTCTTGGTCTTACTGATGCTTTTTAATCAAAAATATTTTACTGTCCTCTTGATGACTGAGAGCCCTGTGTCTACATGACAGTTGCTCTCAATCTTAGTGCTAAATGTACATGGCCTTCAACATAGCCTAAAATCCTACCTGTATTATCACTGAACTGTGAAATATTTTTCCATCACAAGTGGATGAGAATCTTAAAGAAGTAGCAGAGGGCACATTACGTCATTAGGAACAAAAGCATTGACTTTTCTGAGAAAATTTTCTTAGATTTTTTTGTTCTTTGTGGCTTAAGGAGCTCTCAGAGCCAGAGGAACCCGAACGACTGGGTGACTTCTCTGCGTCTTCAGAAGAAACAGACCACCCTCACAAAACTGTGGGTGCTCAACCCGTCCTCCTCCTCTTTAACTGAGGTACTGGCGGGTCACCATCCACTGTGTGACGTCACGCAGCAGGACGTGGGAAAGGTACAGGGCGCGGAGGGTCCAGGTGCGGAGTGAAGAGCCTCCAGGCGAGGATTTCTCAAAGGCCAGCCGGGGTTAAAGCACTGCTGTGGTGACTCAACTGTAACACGAAGAGCACTGAGTCTTAAGAGCTGAAATGTCACTTTCAATAATGAAAAGTGACAGAAAAATACAGGCTGAGACTGAGCTGCCACTAAAGATAACAGCTACTCCGCAAAAAAGGGCCCAGGGGTTGAAGAGATCCATGTCGGTAGAAGTTACTGGAAACATGAAACTGTTCCATGTTTACACCCTTATGAGTTATGTCTATATAGTACACCTGGTTATACTTACTTGTACAATGTCTCTTTGCCTAAAACTAAGGGTCAAAACAATACTA
>NW_004955436.1:3131115-3132033 GCF_000276665.1 Chinchilla lanigera | reverse complement strand
ACTCTGCCAGTCTGCTTCTTTTGATTGGTGCATTGAGACCATTTACATTAATGGGTATAATTGATATGTATTGGCTTATCTTTGTCACGGTATTTTCCTGCTGTTTGCTCCTCCTTCTTCCCTCTGTTTAATTGCTTGCTCTGCTGGGTGGTTCCTTTCTATTGTTGTTTGTGAAATGTGGTCTGTTTTATCTCTTTCTAGAATATGTTTCAGTACTCTTTGTAGGATTGGTTTGGCAGTCATGAATTTTTTCAGTTGTTTGTTATGGAGATATTTTATTTCTCCACTAATTTTGAAAGATAGTTCTGTAGGGTTCATCAATCCAGGCTGGAAAATTCTGAAATGCTCCACACCAAGTCTTCTTGACTTGATGGTTTGTGTTGAGAAATCTGCCATGATTCGGATGGGCTTTCTTTTATAGATGATCTGTTTCTTTTCTGTAACAGCTTTTAATATTCTGATATTTTGTTGAATTTCTGGGATCTTGATCATTATATGTCTGATTGTATATTTATTTTGGTTATGGTTAATTGGAGTTCTATATGCTTCACTTAAGTGTATGTCCAATTCTTTTTCGATGCCTTGGAAATTTTCAGCTAATATTTCTGTAAATAGTCTTTTTAAAGTCATTTGTGTTGAGACCTGCTGCTTTGTTAATATCTATTAATCTTACATTGTTTTTCTTTGCTTTGTCGTACAGTTATTTCCACATTCCTTGTAATTTTTAGGAGATCTTTTCTTTCCCATTCATTAGTGGCAATGCTGTGTTCAAGGTCTGAAAGTGTACCTTCAGCTTCTTTCAGGAGGTTTTGCCAGCTTTCAGTGGAATATTTAATTTCCTGGATATCTATTGGAATCTCTTTCATGCATTCTACTTATTTTCTATATTGTTCACTCAAGGTTCCCATGAATTTTCTG
>NW_004955436.1:3108567-3130503 GCF_000276665.1 Chinchilla lanigera | reverse complement strand
CTCCTGTGGGGATGTGGTTCATGCTGGGAGTGACCGCTGAGGTTCCAGAAGGTTTCCAGGACACCACCTGCCTTGCATACTAGTGGGGGAGGAGTGGGGGCAGCTCACTAGGGTTCCTGATAATGTCTGGGTTTCAGCCAGTGCCCACGGGAATGCTAGGGGTCAACAGTGCTAATTAATTGTAGCCTGATGACTAGGTTCTGTTGATCCAGGTATCATAAATTGCAGATAAAGCTGTTTTTCAGTCTTTTAGTCAGGCATTTTAGCAATTATGTTATTTTCATGTGAGATGTTCTCTGTCAAAGCATATCACTTTATAATAAGGTTTGCAAATGTTATTCTGTCTTGAAGATACAGGGCCTTTGGTCATCAAGAGGATAAAAAAAATTTTTTTTAAAGTATCAGTAAGACCAAGACCCAGTAGTACAACAGCCAAGAAAACATTTCAGTAAATATCACTTTGTAATAAGCTTTGCAAATCTTATTCTGGAAATATAAAGTCATGTTTAGAAAAAGTGAACAGCTTTCCTCCCATTTATTTTTCTTTCTTTTTTACCATTCCTTTATCTACAGGACTGTGGACTGAACCCATTGAATGCTGAGTAAGTGCTGTACCACTGAGCTATGTCCCCAACTCTGCCAGCCCCATCTGAAGTATGGTATATGTGCTTGTATGTGATATAATTTCCAAATTATGAATTTCTCGGTGATAATCTGTATGTATAAAATACCCTTCAGTAAATTTTTAAAAAGTAAAAACACAACACTACTGTGTGAGGAAGGACAGTGTTCCCGAGCTCTTCACCTACGGTTGTACATAGTACTTTATGTAGCCAGGCTATGTGCGGCTCCTCTATGTGTGCTTCTAGCTCTGCCGATGTTACTCTCTCTGTTTCAGTGTCTCTGGCCCTTGTGTGAGGTCTGGTCATCCCTGGTTTTCCCACTTTTCCAGGAAACATAGAATTATGGAACCATTCTATACATGTTACAATATGGTTTGATAGGTGGTACACATTTCATGTGCCTATTACATATTTGTATCCATATATAATTCTTTTTTATTGTATAATAATGCATTGCATGGATAAATAGTAGTTAACACTTTTTCATTTGTAAGTATTGAATCTTGTTTAGGTAATTTGCATTTACATATATTTGGCCTTCTTCCTCTTTCTTTCCATCAACGCTTTAACTCCCATAAAATTGAATTTCAGACAAATGTGAAAATATGCAAGATAAGAGTAAACTTATCTCCTACCTCTGTTTCCTGTCACTGCCTTTCATTCTTAATATGCAGGCACCAAAAATAGATCTTTGAGCCCAGGGAAACTTTAGCATTTCAGTGTAACTGTCACAATTGTTCAGCAAATATCTATGGAATCAAATAAGAGACCAAAAGTTCCATTCAATCCACGGGAAAATTGTGCTGGCCTGCTCAGTGTTCTGTCTTTTATACTGCTGTCTGAACTGTTCTGTTATCAAAAGACACGTTGTAATGAATAAATAAAATGGGATGAAACAGCTAATAAGTTAGTAAGTGGTAAGCAGTTAATAGAGACATTAATACAAAATGTCTATATGGATAGAAAACATTTCATTAAGGATGTACAATGACTTTGTAGTCACAGCGAGGTAGCCAGTTATGAGTGGCAGACAAGTATATTGAGAAATGACCTGAAATGTGGATATGCAAGTGTGAATCATGATTACCTCTGGGCCATGTGATTATCAGGGACTATAATTTTCTTGGTAGCAGTTAAGAGCAGATATATTATTGTCATGTTTACACATCTGCAATATGGGCAAATTTTGATTAAATAAAAGTTAAGCAATTAATTATGCTTTTATTTCCTATATGCTTTTATTTCCAATGTAAGGATCTTCTCTTGTGAATTGCAGAATATTTCAGTATGAAAGAATCTTTAAAGCATTTACTGATAATTTATGATGAGAAACATGCATTATGAGGACAGGGGACTAGGATACTGAGTTTAATGTTACCAAAAACATACTTCAAGAAAAAACAAAACGTACTTCTGAGAAATAGTGGCAAGATACATTAGGAGTACTCAGCATAGAAGATGATTTATCTCTCCATAAATTTAAAAAGAGCTTTCCTATACCTTCCATTCACCTGAAGAACAAAATATATCTGAATAAGTTGTTCAATGGCAGAAAGGTTTTACAGAGCACATTTGAATCGGAGGTGGATTTTGCATATCTTCAGATTTTAACTTGCTGCCAGCAAAATAGGAAAAAATACATTAAAACTTAAAATGCAGTTATCAGAAACTGTATTCAAGGTTTAGTGTCTCTGTTATGAGGATTCCTCACAAAGACGGTTCAGGTCTCTGTAAAGAACACATTGCTTCTGATGCTGCCGTACAGGGCAGTGTGGTCCACCACGGAATGGAGAAACAGGCAAAGTGGATAGAGGGCGTGCAGAGCTGACAGAAATAAAGAGAAATGCGGTGACTCTATGAATCTCCCCGACAGCTGCAATTAGAAACCTGGTAAACTATATTTCAGCAATATTTGTACATTTACACATTGTCATATTGTGTGTGTGCTGCAGAGGGGAGAGGTAGAGAGAAAGAGAGAGAGACAGAGACTCTCGCTCTTTCTATGTTCATAGACCTGATCTGCCCTGCATCCCCTCTGCTGCCAGACAGCAAGCAGGCACTCTCAATTTCAGGATCAGTTCTTCTGTCCATATTTTGTGGAAAAGATGAGTTAGGGCTGAACCAGATGAGAGCGTAGTTCCAAAGATACTCAATTTGAGTTACTTAAAATCCAAAATCAATAGAATTGCTTAAATAAGTTAGTGCGAATATTGAAAAAGTTATCCGTATCTTACATGTTGCACAGTTTAGAAGTGGGTGGCCTGGTGCATACTTGTCCTGTTAACAAGAATAGGGAATGTAAGAGGAGGCTCAGGATTACATGAGGATGATTTCATTCTATCCAATTTAGCTCTACTAAGATTCTCTTTTCAGCTGAACAATGTGCTTAGCATTGGTTGTAAGAGCAGAGTCCTTTCTCTAAGCAGCTTACTGATCTGAGATCAAAGAAATTCTTGGAGAAGAGAACCTAAAATTAAAAAGGCAAGCCAAATTTGAGAACACATAAAATCATGAGTTATTTTTATGGCTTAAAGTAATGACCCAAGATGTTTTCCTTGCAGAAAGGTTCTGAACTGTAGAATTTGGATGGCACATGTCAATGGATTGCATTGACTTTACACTGACTGCCTTTATCACTTCATAGTCCTTCAAGAAGTATCACCTTCCCATACATTGGGTAGTTTCTCTTTGTCAAGTTATGTGAAACTTAGTAAGTCTTTCATAAGAAATTTGTGTCTTCGCCAGAATGGACATCTTTCAGGTAAATATTGATTAGGTAAAAGTCAATATATTGATCAAAATTCAATGATATTTTCTATAAAATGGTTTAGCCTTTCATGTTTGCTTTGGTAGATCAATTTATGTGCTCTTGTTGAAAGGTCCTGAAACTATTTACACCTCCCCTAAATTTTGTATTAACATTCATTAAATGCATTGTATTTTTAAGCTGTTGCTGCAGGATTAGCCTGCATAGAAGATATGCAAAGTCTACTCACAAAAAAGCTACATAAGAACCGCTGCAAGCAAGCGAACTTTAATTCTGGGCTACACTGTTGAAAGCAGCTGAAATGAATAATTTGTTGAAAAGTTGATCAGCCTGATTATACTGGTGAAATCCAGCTCCTGGACTGTCCTACCCCAGGATGCAGGACTGTGGTGCATTTATGTCTCTATTCTGTGGTAGAAACTGATCCGGGAAGACAGCTGTCTGCTCTGAATGAGGTCTGAAGGTTAGGAAATCACCAGCATTGACAATGTGCCACTGTGAATCTGCTATAGAATTGGGTCCCAGTAAATAGACATTGAACCTATCAATCTGCCACTGGAGGAAAGCATGTCCTTCTGAAATTATAGCCCCAAGTTTTAGAGTTGCTTGGAAGTGGCACTTTTATAAAATTATTAGGGGGAATTGACTTTCAAAGCTCCTTAATTTCCTTCTGAAACTTCTGACTCTTGAGCACAGTATTCATTTTAGCATTCTGAATGCCAGGAGTCAGGATTTATAGGAAAACTGGAATGTGGGAGTGCTCTTTATCCCACAAACCCTGATCATCTCAAGATTTCTCTGGCTGCTTAACAATCAGTGATGATATTATATTTGGTTGACCGAGAGAATGTTTTTATTTTTTAAATACATTTTAGAACAAAATCTTCAGGAAGATGAAGAATTACAAACTTTTCCTTTGTACTAAACAAAGTAATTAAAACCTGTACTTAGGGGCTGGGGATTTAGCTCAGCGGCAAAAGCGCCTGCCTGGCAAGCGCAAGGTCGTGAGTTCGGTTCCTGGTACCGGAGAAAAACAAAACAAAACAAAACAAAAACCTGTACTTAAATATGTACTCTGATACATATAAAGCATAAATTATTATCTAGGTGAGGAAATGGCTATGAAATTGGCTTACTTAAACAAATATTTGACTGTGTAACCTGTATTTGTACCACTACTTATATGAGGCTCAAATGTCAAGAAGGGTAATTTTATTTATCAATATAAAAATAAGTCTGTATTCTATATTTTTGAAATCTACATATTTAATTTTCCTCATGGAAATGAAGAGATAGTGCTTGTTGTATATTGCTAATATGATACACATTTTATGGGCTAAAATTTTGTTATCAGGGTGCCAGGAAAAGTGAGGATTAGATAATGTTCCCCAAGTATTTTTTTTTCTAATCATTCCTAGTAAAGCCAATTTTAAAAAGTTACTACAAGGATTATGAGACATTATGCTTAAGGAAAAAATGCTTCGCCAAAACCCCAGCTTTTTGACCCAGATGGTGCAGTGCCTCCTATTGTTAAGAAACCAAGTGTTTAATAATCATGACCAAAAGATCATTAGCCTTTCAAGTACATGGTTCTACTAGACGAATCTTAAAAAAAAAACAACCTAGTAAATAAAAACAAATCAAAAAACCCCCCAAGAGTTATTCAGGAACAAATATCAATGAAATAATAAAAATAAGTAACAATGTCCCAAGATGACTTACTTTGTATTTCATTTGGCTGAAATGATGTATGGACATCTTTCTTCCTAAAATCTGTGCCTTCTTCACATTACACACATGAAACCTTTCCTCTGTCCTTTGCATCCCATTATTTCTCTCTGTAGCTCTCTATAATAAACTTCTTAACGATGTCCCACCTCACAGTTTCACGCTGGGTTTAAGAGTATTTTTCCCAGCTAGACTGTAAACACCTCCAGGACAAGGACAAAACCATATATCTTTCCCTCCTCAGAGCCCATCAGAATATCGAGCAGATACCACACACCCAATAAATCCTGGTGATTGATGCTCATTTTGAATATTAAAGATTCCTTAGAAGTAATTATTTCTTAAGCTTAAGTGTAACTTGCCTATAACTCAGGAGAATAATATAAAGTTAGAAAGTAAGATTTTAAAAGCTGATTAGCTCTGCAACTAGAAGATTTCTAAAACAAACTTGACCAGATGTTCATGTTTTAAAATAAGAAATGCTAAACAGGAAAATAACTTTCAAAGAGCTCAGCAGGTGTTGAGCTAAACCCCCGAGGGCTGACTATAAACTGTAAAAAAATAAAACAAAAGAAGCAAGACTAATAAGAAAGGCAAGAGATATCTCAATAGGAGATGACCATTTTTAGATTGACAGATTAAATCCCTCAAAATAGCACTTGCAATAATCACTTTATATGGGAAAGAAGCAGGTGTGGATGAGTCACATTTGCAGAGCCACAAGATTTTATATATAATCTTCATCTGCCTACATGCACTGGACAACTTATTTAATTGGTTTAAAGCTTAAGATTTTTTATAAGCAACACAGAGATCTTTAAAATGCTTTTTATAATTAGCTAACCAAGACATTTGCCATGCTTCCTACATTTTTTCCTAACAGCCACTATTATAGTTTATAGCTAGATGTCCCCCTAAAGGTTCATGTGACCCCAGGTGGGACCACTGGAAGCAGTTGGGACTATGGGGCGATTCTAGCTGACATGCTGCTGGAGATGAGGTCTGGTTGGAGCCACTGGTCACTAGACATGGCCTGGGAGGGTTCATCTCTTTCCCCTATTCCTTCTTCTCTCTCTGCTTCCTGGCTGCCATGGTGTGAGCAGCTTCCTCACCCTGCCCTCTGCCACACTGTTTTTCCTTTGCAGCCAGGGATCGAGACAACCTTTCTTCAAGTTGTGGGTGTTGAGTATTTTGTCTCGACAGTGAGAATGTGGCTGAGACAGTCACTAAATATTGTGGTTCATGTTTTCTTTGAACAGTCTTCACTAATCCACTAATATTGATGTCTCTTCCCATAGCATTTACCACAACAAAATCTTCTCTCCTGCAGAGTGTGAGCTGCTGCCTGGCCCTCTCAGCCTGAGTCACGTTTTCTCTCCCTATGATATTCCCTTATTAAAGTAATGCACTCATATTGATAAATAAATCCCCATTTGCCCTGAACACACACCAACACACTGAAGTTGCATTAATTCTTCTTTTACATTTTACTTTATTAAGTTTATTGGTACCATTTAGGTATACATATTAATTATATTCATCATAGGGAATTTGTACCAGATATATGCTATATCTTGATTTCTCTTTTCTCCACAATCCCCTCCCCTCCTTTCAACCCCACTTCTCCTCCTTATTTACAAAGCTTTGTTTTCATATTATCTTTCTATATTTTTTTTCTATTTCCTTCCTTTCACTCTCTCTCTTTTCTAGTTCCCCTTTCTTTTGAACTACAGCAGAAAATCCTGCCCCTCCAGCCAGTATATTTGTTTCTTAGTTGCCCAGGTGATAGTTCCTGTTCTAGTTCTGCTTGCTTCTGTCTCTTAGAAACAGCTGGTCACTGGTGATGCAGAGCTGGTCACTGTGATACTCATTGTGTAAACCAATCCCCAGTTGACAAGCCATTCTGCCTCTGTACTTCCTGCTTGCTTATCTCATAGAAACCCTAGACCACCAGAGACCAGGGCCTGATATTCTGGGAATGATCCTGATCAGTGCCCATTGGTGTAAATAAATCTGCCTCCAAATCCTGGGTGTCCTTTTGGTGTTTCTGCTTGCTGTTGCATCTGGTGAGTTGGCTGGGAAGACCAACCATGCTGACCCATGTGGTCACTGGTCATGGCCCTCGTGGACAGAATAAGGACCTCTGCAGGTCCCTACAGGAAAGTGCACCCTAGAGATTTCTCAAATCCCCTCAGAGGTCTGGAGGAGAATTCCTGGCTCGCGGCTTGAGGGACTCACATTGGGCCCCAAAGGGAGGAGGATGAAATCTGTCTATCTGTTTGTCTGTCAGTCTGTCTATCTGCCTGCCAGTCTGATTCTAGTAAGACCCTCAGGAGCACCCCAGTTAGTCAGTCTTGCTCAGTGCAAGCAGAAGATCTTGGTCAACTCTTATTAGATAAAGCCACCCTCAAGGGAAGGGAATTTAACCTCTGAGTGCTTGTTGCATGAATGTGAGCATCAGTGGAACAGACGGATAAGAAATGGGCTGCTCCGTCTACGCACCAAGAGTGGGAAGTGCTGGCTGCAGTGGCTCACTGGGTCCTCACCTGTGTCTCTGTGGTGATTGACATGTGGCATAATGGAGGCCTCACATCCTCCTTACTTAAGTCTCACTAAGTGCCCAAGAGGGATGTGGCCAGGCAGGCGTCTGAATGGTCTCTCTCTGAGGGGCACAAACCCTTTGTCTGTTGCACAATTGTTCAACGGTACACAGCATACACCATAGGGAGACAGAATGGAAACTAATTAGTTAAACCCCACATTCCCTGCCTGCAGGAAGGGGGCTTTTATGGAGTTAAAAATGAAACCAGGGCCAGGGATATAGCTCAATGGCACAAGTGCCTGCCTAGCAAGTGTGAGGTCCTGAGTTCGAGTTCTGTTACCAAAAACAAAAAGAATGAAAAACAAAGCTAAACTTCCTTCATCTCAAAGGGGAAAAAAAAGGAAAAGAGGCCCATTTTTCCTGAGAATTCTACCTTAGCACCCTTATCAGCCTCCACAGTTGCACCTGCTCCTTACTCATCTATTTTTAGCGAGCTGAACCAGTTCCAGTTCATTGCTGCATTTGGTTACTGATCACCCCCATTACTGAGACACCTATCCTGCTCAGAGGGGGTCCTGTCATGCCCACCTGAGATGACTGTCTGCAGTTCCTACTGAGTTCCACATTTTGACTGAGGGAAATTGGACTGTCAAACCTGACAAATGAGTTGTGCCCCGTCAGGCCTGGGTAGATAGGACAGACCAAGCTCTACGAAACTGGGTCCCCAAATGCCCATGATCATTGCAAAAGTTGGAGGAAAACCTGCAACTTTTCTGGTAGCCTATGCAACAGAACTCTCTACCTTCAAAATATTCCTCTGTCAAAAAGTTACCATGACCAGGGCAACTGGGATTCTTGCCTGTTGCCCCTTCTGCCAGGTGAAAACTTGCAGCCTGAGAGGACAGCTCCTTCAAACTGAGCAGTCAGCCTCTCTCATTTAATCCAGCACCTTCAACTTTGAATGCTCCTTGAGAACAAGAAGATGGCTGCATCAGCCTGAGACAGATCATTGCAGTCCTAAAGTTCTGGAAACTCTTCTCCCAGGGGTGTAGACTAAAGCCTAGCCTCTGGGCCTGGGCATCAACCGTGCTGCCTCACCACCACCCTCACTGCTGTCAGGTATCATGAGGAGCACAAACATGCATCCAGCCACACATTAGCCTGATAGACTATTAATCAGCTTAGGCAAGATTTCCATGTCCTGACCCATACAAGCTTTTTCGGACATTCCAGATTTAAAAGATGCCTTTCTCTGCTTGTGAATTGCTCCCATGAGCCACTTCACCTGGGAAAATCCTGAGATGGAAGGCCAGCTCAGTTGGACTCAATCACCACAAGGGGTTAAAAACTGTCCGACCTTGGCTCTGCACCTGTGTCCTGCATGACAAGAAAGCCATCCTAGTCATCAAAACAAACCCGCAAGGCCGTCTGAGAGGCTCTGAGATGCAGCCCCAGCCAGAGAAGCTTTGTCTTGTTCTGCCCAAGGACCCTGAGTCCAACCTGCCTGCTCCTTACATTCATCAACCCCAAGCTGCTCAGCCAGCCTTGATGCCACCACTGTTAGTTGTGGCTCCTGCACCACAGCTTCCTGCTCTACTGTCAGCAACTCCTTCTGACTCTGTTTAATACTGAAGAATGCTACCATGCTTTGGATGGGGCCCACACCTCGTTAAAGTCAAAAGTCCCTGCCACTGTGGTTGACCCTGATGTTTGGGTGAATGCAGTCCTCCCTTGAGTGTGTCCAAACTGGGACTGTAATTTGAAGAGGGCCATGAAGCCTTATACCATTACTGTACTGCTTTCTTGGCAGACCTCAAAGGGGAGGGCAAGAAGCCAGTAAACATGTCCAAAGTTACTGAAGATTCCCCACTGGGCCCTTAACTGAAAAGAAATTCTGCCAAAGCAGATCTTGTGAGATTAATGGACATATTATCAAACACGAATTCCTGGACATGCTTGAGTGATCTATACCTCTCCTGGGATGCAACCAGACTCCTTCACACCTGGGTCCACTGACCCAGACTTGATGTTGACTCTGACTGTACCCCAGGAGGAAGAATGTTGCCTAGATCACCCTGAAATGCCAGATAATCATAACCCTGAAAGTTTGAGAGGCTCGTTTCCAGGAGTAGGGACAAAAGATGCATGCCTGGGGTTTTCTATCAATCATGCTCCTTTGGTGATTGAGCTCTGTCTCAAGACAACCCCTACCTGTATCAAACAGTACACTTCTCCTGCCTGTAAAGCCAGTTCAAGTTCTCCAAGCTGCCAATGCCACCATGATTGCCCTCCATGTACACTGCCTCAGTCATCTGCCACCCAAAACCTGCTGGTACACCTGTCTGGACCTAGAAATGTCTTCCTCTGCCTTCAGTAGGCCCCTGTCAGCCTGTCCCTCTTCACCTTTAAATGGAAAGACCCTAGTTCTGGACTCAAAAGTCAACAGACCTGGACTCAACCTCCCAGAGGTCAAAAACTTGTTTCTTCCTTGAGAAAGCACTTCTGATTAGTGACACTCAAGCTGCCTGCTAAAAAGATAGAAAAGCTCTGCTACAATATCTGGCAGAAACTGGTTACAAAGAAGAAACTTCAAATTTCTTGTTGCTCCTTGCTTCAGTACTCTTACTCAGACTGCCAGTTCCTGAGAGCATTCAGTGGTCTCTAAGGCCCGCCTCCCCGCTTTGCCTCCATGCCCTAACAGCCTCTGTCCTTCCAATCAAGAGCGCTCACAAGTTGAATTTCGACTGAGACCTAACTGTGCAGGTCCCACATGTTGTACCGGGATGAACCCTTCTAAAAATGAACCCCTGACAGATGCTGAGTACACCCTGTTTACAGATGGAAGTGGCACTGTTGGAAATGAAGTCTGGCAGGCTAGATATGCTGTGATCATCTGGGACAAAACTATTCTGGCCAAAACTGTCCTGCAGGGAGGATCTGCACAGGAAACTACTGTTTGGAAACCTGCCACCAATGACACAAAATAATCTGGTCCAGAGGCCTAAGCCCCCTCCAGGGATCTAATTGACTGAAACATCAATCTCAGCCACCAGACCTGCCCCCCAGTGTATGTTCTGCAAGCTCAAGCTGCTGCAGTGACACCTATACCTGAGCAGTCAGCTCAGGCTTCAGCATCTGTATCACCATCCCTGACCTCCCATTTCCTAGATGTTTGGAGAAGAGAATAAAAGTTTGTAGGGTCTTGCTTTAAAAAATCATCCCTACATATCACCTACACTTGATTACTGGCAGCAATATCAGGCCTACATTTGTAGTAGAGGCAACTAAAAAACTAGATTAAATAAAAACTCCACACAGCTTGTAACCAGTTAAAACACCAGCTGTATCTGTAGACACTCCTGCACACACACATAACTCAGGTACATATTAACTACGTCTCCAAGTTTCAGAAATCCAGCTGTACATCCACTGAAAAATTTACCTGGACATCTCCTCTAAGGGTCATTCTGAAAAGACAATGCATGCTGACCAGTCCACACACGACTGAAGCCTAGGACATCATTCAAACAATTGCTCCACACCTATTCCCCTTGAGTTTTGTTTCTTTTCAGGCTGTTTACCCCAGTTCTTGCTTCCCTGTCCTGCTAGCTGTGGTTTTTGTTAATTGACCTGGATTCTGCTTACTCCTGCCTTCTGCTAGTTGTGGGTTTTTTTGCCTTAACTTCTATGAATGGTTGCTTCAAGAGAGTAGAACAATCAATCAAACACTTGGCCAAGATTTGATGAGTGTCCAAGACATACTGGATACTCTCCTAGATCAAATTAACTCCTTCACTCCCTTGCCAGAGTAATGTTACAGAACAGGTAGGCCTAAATTATGTCTCTTCCTAAAAGCAATTTAGAGAAAAACTCTATAATAAGATAATATTGAGGACCTTGGCTATGATCCCTGATAAACCTAATGTTCCTGCTTCTAGTTGGGCCTCATCTCAAAAGATCACATGTAACATGCCCAGCAAATATTTAACAGGGAAAATAAAAGAATGGGGAAATGTAGCAGAAAATGACCCCCAGCCAGTATACTTCAGTTTTTCTTAGTTGCCCAGGTAATAGTTTCTGTTCCAGTTCCTGTTGCTCCTGTCTCTTAGAAATGGCTGGTCCCTGTGATGCATAGCTAGTCACTATGATGCACATTGTATAAACCAATCCCCAGTTGACAAGCCATTCTGCCTCTGTACTTCCTGCTTGCTTATCCCATATAAGCCCTAGACCCCCAGAGATCAGGGCCTGATATTCTGAGAATGATCCTGATCAGTGCCTGTTGACATAAATAAATCTGCCTCCAAGTTGTGGGTGTCTTTTCAGGTTTCTGCTTCCCATTGCAGAACCATTTCTTTCTATTTCACAATATCTATTATACACTTTGGTCCTTGTTTTACCCTTATGGTTTCTCACACTAGTGAAACAATATGATTTTTATATGTGTTCATTTTTTTTCTTTAAAAGTATAGTTTCAAGGTGCATCCATTTACCTTGAAATGTCTCAAATTTATCCTTCTTTATGGCTCAGTCATACTCCATTGCATAAAACAACGGCATAATTTTTATCCATTCCTCAGTTGATGGACATATGTGTTGTTTCCAAGGCTTGGTTATTACAAACTGTGCTACTGTAATCATGGGTGCACATATGTTGCTGTGGAATGATGCTTTTAATTCTTCTGAGAGGATACCCAGAAGGGGAATAGCTGGGTCAAATGCGACCTCTAATCTGATTTTTTTGAGGAATCTCCACACTGATTTCCACAGTGCTGCACCAGGCCGCACCCCCACCAACAGTGGAGAAGGGTTCTTTTTCCCAGTAACCCCTCCAGCATTTGTCATCTGTTAACTTCTTGACAATAGTCATTAAGGAGGGAAGTTGCATTAATTCTTCCTCACTTACTGGGTAAAATCCCCACACTTTGAATCCACTTGCAAAAGTTTCCATAACAAGGCGCTTTCTGACTGCTCCAACTTTCTTTCTCACTGCTTCTGTGTAATACGCGGTGAACACGACCTGCTTCCCTTTGTCTTCCTGACTTTACCAAAATTCTTTCTTTGCATTTAAAGTTTTTAGTCTCCATTCCAATTTCATATTTTTGTGTCTGCATTACCCTGCAGTGATCCTTCACTGCTGTGTTTGATGATCGCTGTTATATCTAGTGGACACACCTGCCTACATTGATGGGTGATTTTGCATTTTTGATGTTTCATCATTTGTATTTCTTCTTCTATACTATGTACTTTTTGGAGATATGTATAGTTAATTATCTTGTTGCTCTTAGAATAATGTTAGGCATATATTATGTATCCAGTATAAGTTACATAAATTATATACTTCATATCATTCAACAATAAATCACTTAAATGTATGTGTCACATATACTATTGAGGTAGATATTTAATAATGATTTATTCCCCAAAATCCTTCTGTAGCTAACAGAAGCATACCATACCTATCAACTAAACATATAATTTTCCTCGAACATTAGACGACACAAAAATGTGATATCCTAAAAATTAGAATTTTCAATGGTCCATATTCAAAAGCACTTAAATATTTATCGAAGCATAGAGTTCACAGACATATATGTAAGAAAAGGATGTCATTTGGGGTGTAAAGAGAATGACTGTAATCAGCAACAAAAACAAACAGTCCAAAAAACCAGAGAGACAGCTGAACATACAAGTGACTTATAAATGCACTAAAAAGGTATATCATTAGTTATCAGAAAGAGGAAATTTCAACTGCAGATAGACAGCTATAGGAATAGATAGCTGGCCTGGCTTTGCTGGGTCTGGGGGCACACATCTATAATACAGTTTCTCAGGAGGCTGAGGGAGGAGAGCAGCTTGAGCTCAGTAGTTGGAGGCCAGCATGAAGATGCTGAGAGACACTTGGGTGAGAAAAGAAAAATTTAAAAATGAAATTAAAAATGGCTAATGAAAATGCTTTTAACTCTAGACATTAGTAAGGATACAGAGCAAGATAACTGGTGAAAACACTTTAAAAGCCTTTTCAAGCTCTTACAAAATAGAACATACCCTATCCCATTATCCATCAGCACTAGTGCTATGAAAAAGTCCTGGTGTATATTAGTATGAGGATGGCTAAAGCTTAGTGAATTTATACAATGGAAAATTAACCATCAATAAAATACAATAAATTCCTGACACATGCCACAACATGCATGAGTCTAAACATTATTTTAAATGAAAAAAGCGTTATGCCAAAAAGCAAATACCATAAAAATCAATTTTTATGACATTCCAAAACAAAAATATTATGTTTTGGAAAAGAAAGGTAATACTGACTGCAAAGGAGAAAAAGAAAACTTTCTGGGAAATGTAAGTGTTTGTCTAGTTATCTGTCAATTTATCTATCTAATTTTTTTGGCAGTACTGAGATTCAAACCCAGCACCTCTGTCCTGAGCTATACCATCAGCTCTTTTTATTGTTTGTTTTGAGAGAGGGTCTTACTAAGTTGCTAATTCTCTAGGCTGGACTTAAAATTCGTGATCCTCATGCTTCATGTTTCCAGAGTTCTGGGAGTATAGGCATGTTTTATACCATGATAACAGTACATGTTCATAAAGATATATGTTACATATGTTATATATAAAACTAGTGAATGTACAGTTAAAACTTTTGCATTACATTGCATATAAATTTTATACTAAAACAAAATAAAATTTCAAACAAATACTGAGTTTTACTGAATGGCACATGTGCTGATTGGTTTAAGGAAGAATTGTAGAGATATCAAAAATGTACTTTTCCATACACTGAAAGCAAGGAGTTTTGGTAAGTGGGTAGAGAAATGATTCTGTGCGGTAGCACAGACCCAGCAAATTCTGGATAGCGGCATGTAGAGAGTGGTATGTGAGGTATCACTCTGAACTGCTTTTTAAATGTTCTCTGTATTGGTATATTTTAGACAAAAGAGAAATAAAAAATAATGATTCAGAGGCTAAGGAAGTGGTTCTGAGAGAATCTGTTGGTGCCTATCCTGAGAGATTCTGCTGAACCTGAGGAATTTAACTTTCATCTCAGAAACAAGACGAGATGAAAGAAAAGACTTCAGCTTTATCGCACACAAAGGGAGGAATTGTGATCTAAAGCAGTATGAGTTAAAAGAAAAACATTAATATTGTATAGAAGGAACAAATGAAAAATTGCCTTCCTTCACCATTAATCTATATGAAGGAAGAAACATGTCAGAGAATTCAAATCAACAGATACTGCCTGTCTTAGTGACTTTCCTCTTTTCTGGAACAAAATTCCTGATACCCACAACTGAAATGAAGAGACGCGTACTTCAGCTCATGGTATGTAGAGGTTCCAGTCTATAGCTTGCTGACTCCAAGGAAAGTGGAATGGCAGAGGGGCATGGTAGAGGAGAAACAGCTCATGGCAGGGAAGTCAGCAAGCAGAGAGGGATCAAAGAGGAAGAGGGAGGTAGCTCCTTCCAAGCCATGCCCCAGTGAACACCTCCTCCAACTGGGCTTCCCCTCCCACATCACAATTAGCTGTCAGCTCATCAGTGACCAAATCCAGTAGTGAGTATTACACCCAAATGATCCAGTTCCCTCCCAGAGGGCCCACCTATGAGCACATGAGGCGTTGTGGGAACATGTAGATGTAAACTGTAACATTCTTTAAATTGAGGCTCCAATTTATGCAACCTATATCATCTGAAACCTGTAACAGATTTTAATGAAAGACCAACTAAATTACACTGAGATTTTGTCTAAAGATAATGAGGAGAGTTGGAAATAAAAAAAACTGACTTAAACCACTAGCACAGCAAGAGTAGAGTGACAACCCCAAGTAAGATAATTAATTAAGATAAGGGTAACCAAATTAGGCAAGACTTTCTGAAAGCATTGAGTAAAGATGGATTTTTTAAAGAATTGATTTAAGTCACTGACACACCGAAAGTAAGATAGCAATAATTACAAGTCAAGAAATTGGATCAAATAAATTAAAAAGACATAGAAAAAGCTAGTGCAACATTCATGATTATTTTATCCTGGGTTAGAAAATTTTAAATTAAATTTTGATATCTGTCAATGTTGATGTCCCCTCAAGTCATCCTATCCCTTAGGTTTCTTCCCTAAGGGTTGAAAATATAAATGATATCTTACATAGAAAGTAACAATTAGATAGAGTTCACAATTCCAGGAATAGTGTAACAGTGATGTAAAAGGATAATGTTTCCAATGGCCTGGACGTTCAAATGAACTATGCTCTGGAAGAAATAACCTCATTCTATACCTGAAATTTTTTTTCTTTAAGTTTTGAAAAGTACACAATTGGGATCTGGAGAAGTAGATGAGTGGTAGAATGCCTGAAGAGTCTGGCTTCAATACCGATCACCTCCAAACACGAAAAAAGAAAAGAAAAGGAAAGGAAAGGAAAGGAAAGAAAAGAAAAGAAAAGAAAAGAAAAGAAAAGAAAAGAAAAGAAAAGACAAACATTAACAGATCAGTAGAACAACTTATTTATTTCTGTCTTTTAGTGAGAGGGTATAAAGCTAAAACTGGGAATGGAACCCAAGTGTACCCTTTCTATCACTGAACTATGTCCCCAGCTCTTTTTACTTTTAGACAGGATCTTGCTAAGCTGCCCAGGTTGACCTCCAACTTGCTCATTTTCTGGCTGAGTAGCTGAGGTTACAGTGCATACCTTTCTTTGTCACAACATAAAGAAGAGGTTTCAGGGTCAACAACCATACTGAAATTGAAGAAGACATGGATCTGTGAATATTCACTTGGTTATAAGGGATTTTGGAAAAAAAGAGACATGATCACCATATAAGTGAATAACAAAATTCAACTGAAAATTTTTTAAGTCTTTTTTTTTTTTTAATCTTTTTGAGACAGGGTCTCACTATGCAGTTCAGGCTGGCTTTGAGCTGACTTTGTAATCCATGCTGGTCTCAAACTCGCAATGATCCTCCTGCCTCAGCCTCCTGAGTGCTGGGATTACATGCGTGCACCACTATGCCCAGCATCAACTGAAATTGTTGAAGGCAAACATGAGATAGCATGAGAGTGTAGAATTCCTCAGGATCCAAGGCACAACGCTGGTGGGTCAGTGGTAGAATTCTTGCCTGCCAAGGCACAGGGCAGTGAGCAGCTTCAGATTTTCTCTGTGCACATCCACCAGATGTTCACAGAAAGAAGTGGTGGCCCAGGCGGGAGGAACTGAAGACTGCTTCTTTGGTGGAACAGGCCTGTGGCAGGGAAGCCATTCCTGCTGTGACAAAAGCATGCAGCATTGCTGCTTCTCTCTATCTTTGGCCAGAATCGTGAACCAAAGAGCTTCAAATCTTTGTCCTAGGGCACCAAAGAAGACGGGTGCCTATGAGTTCCTGAAAGAGGGAGGTGCTTCTACTTCTGAGAAAGGCAGGCCACTGGGACTTGCAGGGAGATCTTCCTGGGGGTCTCAATGGCAAGTGGGACAGAGCATTATCTTATTATTTATCTCTAACTCAGTGGAAGAATAAATAGCATTTGTTTTCTGCTGCTACTATACTGCATTTGGTGTCCTCATTCAATTAAAGATGATGAAATGCACAAAATCAAGTAAAAGTATCTCATTGCCTAGAGAAGAATAATCAAAAGCAATAGAAAAAAAAAGATACAGCAGTTGTTAGGCTTTTAGTGAGAGAAACAAATTAACTAGTATGAATATGTTGGAGGTTCTAGTAATAAAGATGTACATGTAAATGAACAGATGGAGAATTTCAGCAGAGAGGTCAGAATCATTAAGCTAGTGTTAAATGGAAATTCTAAAACCAAAATAAAGTAGTACAGGAAGCAAGGAATGGTTTAATGGATTTGATAGCTAGACTACTCTTGGCCAAAGAATAGTCAGTCAATGTGATTATAAGGCGATATAAATTAGCAAGTAGAAAAATAATGACAAAAACAGCTCATCCAGGTCTTGTGGAACATCCTGAAATATTGTGAGATATAAATTCTAGAAAAAACAAGAAACTGTGACTAAGACAGAAATAATAAAAAGAATTTGCACACAAATGCACAAATCAGAGAATTCATGATAATTTTCTGCAGCCTCCTTTCCTGGCCAAAAATAAGGAAAACAATAAAGAAATCGTATCTCCTCCTCTCCCTCTCCCTCTCCCTCTCCTTATCATTCCATACTCTGTCTGTCTCCTCTCTCCCTCTTTTTCTCTCTCCTGCACACATTAGACTTTGACTATTGTATTCAAATGTATTAAAATATATACATTAAAAACCATGAATGTGGAAAGAGAACAAAAAGACACATTACATACAAAAAACAAGGATAAGAACCGAAGCAGCTTACACAAGAGAAATTATATAAATCCAGAGACAAAGAAGTAACTTTGTTAGAGCATTGAATTAAAAGAAAATCCTATCAGTTTGGAATCCTGTGTTAATAACATTTTGATTAAAATACCAATAGAGTTTTTATAGAAATTGCAAAGATATTTCTTAAATTTATCTAAAGTAAAAGCAGTTAGAACAGTTTAGAAAAACAAATTTTGAGAGTCTCACATTGTTTTTGTAATTTATTACAGGGGAAAAGTATTTCAGGCAATATGTTATTAGAGAACATTAGATAAAATATGTCAATTAAGCAGCATAGAGTATTAGAAATACACTGAAAGTTGAATGATATACTTATTTTGGACAGGGGAAAAGAGGAGTCATGAAGAAAGAGCAGTCTTTCTCTACAAATGGCTCTGTAACCATTATGTGAACATATGCACAAAAAAGACTCTACTTCAGACCTTTCCCTACATATAAAAAATTCTCCAAATGAGTCATGGTCTGAAAAACATTGAACTATAAAACTTCTGGAGAAAGATAGTGCAGAATACATTTTTATTTTGAGCTAGCCAAACTTTCCTCCTGTTTCAGGAAATGCATTATTCATTAACAAAGATAAGTTGCATTTTACCAAAGTTAAGAATCCCTACTGTTTAAAAGGCAAAGTTAAGCACAAACTAATGACTGAGAAAATTGTTTGTGATACATATATCTGATAAGGAGGTTTACCCAGAGTATATAAAAATGAGCTTCAAATATGTAATGTGTTCTCAAAATTTAATAATGGAAAATAAGAAGCTTAATTTAAAAATGGACAAAGGGTTTGAATAGGCATGTTACTAAAGAAGTCAAGTGGATTGGAAATAAACACGGGCAAGAAGCCCAGACTCAATGTGGGGAGGGAACAGGAGCTAAACCACCAAAGCCCACAATTCCCTGGTAGAGGCAGGGCTGGAAACAGCTGCACACAGCACTGCAGGGCTGCAGAGAAGCCCCCTCTCGGTGGCACTGGTATTGGGTCTGTTTTGGAACTACTGCACAGATCATCATAATATCCAGCAAATCCACTCTTAAGCATTTACAGAAAAAAGAACATAGATCTATAAATCTTTTAGCAAATGCTTTTGCATGTCATTCACAGTTGTCAAAATCCAAACCAGCCCAACCACTGGACAAAACATTTAGACCCATTTTGAAGTAGTCATGGAGAAATCACGGAACCTTCCCTGGTACTGAAGCCATCAGACAAATAACTCTACATTTGTCAAACAGGTTAAAATTACAATGTTGAAATTACCAACAAGATGATAATACCAATTACAGCTATGCATTTAGATGTTTAAAACATTCTTATAAATCATTCTTGAAGCAGTGCAGAAATTATTATAAAGATTAAGAGAATTAGTGAAACATATATGGACTATTTTTTTGTGTGTTCCAAGAAGCATTTCTTAGGTAATGCAGCGCTGTCTTTTATACGTTCTTTAAGAAACTATTGCCTAGTTCAGAAACTGCAGAAAATTTGATAATTGACATAATCACTAACTCACTTCATAGTTACATGATCTCTCACTAATTTTCTATATTCAGTCTACTAGAGAAATCCATGCCTTGATAATTAGAATGAACGTTCCTTGAAAAGATATACATACACATTTATACCCACTCACGAACATACATCTACATGTCTAAGTACATTATTTTGTCTCTTCAGTTGAATATCATCATATAAAACTCATATTTTAGTAAATTTAGAGGGTTGTAACTTTTCCTAATTTAAATTTGGAAACATTTGCATTATTTCAGATGCCTCACAACCACTTGCAGGAAACCACTGATTTATTGCCTGTTTCAGTGGATTTACCATCTACAAAAATTTCAGTGGATTTACCATCTACAAATATTTACCATCTACAAATTTACCATCTACAAATATTTCCTATGTATAGAATCATACAACGTGTGGCATTTTGTACTTGGCATCACTCATGCACATGAATATATTTGAGGTTTTACTATGCTATGCCAGGTAATGCTAAGCGTTGGCAAAGGCGTGGAGGAGCAGACTCTCACCAGTTCCCAGTAGGAATGTCAGATGATGAGGTTGCTTTGCACTCACGTTCTTGCCAGTCTCCTAAATCCTTGAAAATGGAAATTCCCATATGAACCACCGATTCCTACCGTATGCATCTACCCCAGAGACTTGAAAATGTGTGTCCATGCAACACAACTCTCCTGGAATATTTATAGCAGCGTGATTAATAATACCCAAAAAGTGGAGACAATCCAAATGTCCTTCAGCAGCTGAGAGGACTAACAAAAGGCGGCATATTCCCCCGATGATCACACCAGCGAGCAATCAAAGCAGGCAGGTTCCAAAGCAGCTGCTGCTACCAGATTCTAAGCCCGAGCAGACTCGTGCCTTCTTTTTATGTCACTGGCATTTACTCTGTAGTGGTAAGCTTCTAGTGCCACAAATCCTACTTTTTCGGTTTATTGCTCCTTAAAGATATTTAACAGGATTTATCAATTTAAAACACTGGAAACTGTAAGCTTAAATTTATCATTAATGTTGCAGAAGGAAAATATGTTCTGAAGATGTGTTTAGGCTTCTATGTGAAAGTAAAATCCTCTCAATTCAGAAAGTATCACAAGAGAACTAGAGCTGAGTGGGATAAATCCCATACATCACTGCCACTCTTCCTTCTCCACATGATGACTCCACGAAACTGTTTTCCAGGGGCAAGACTGCCGCCGGGATGCCCATCAGAAGCTCCTGGGTGGTGAGTACAATTTACGTCCAGAGATGCTGATGAGCGGCTGGGTGTGCGATCCAGCGAGCTGTGACGCCCGCACTGCCAGGTGACTGTAATCCAGCCCGCCGGCCTGAGGAACCAAGTGAGAACCCATCGGATCTCTGACCGTCTTACGCTGCTGGAAGTGTCTTAGGTAGAGTAGGAAAGGAACCCGACTCCCTCCTACGAGTCTGAGCATCGTACACAGCGTATTCTGGCAGAAGAGAAAGAACTGCACCAGGGCTGTGAGCGATCTGCACAGTCAGAGCTCCGCAGTGGTCCTGCTGCGAAGAGGCGCCGCACAAAGCTTGCTTTTGTTCCTCAGTCGACGCAGTCGGTCAGGTCAGCAAACGTTCACTGAATGCCTTCTTTACACAGGAGACTGTGGAACACGATCAGAGCAACATATTGTCCCAGAATTTCAGGAAGTTTCCGATCCCCTTTTAGCTGCAAGGTAGTCAGACCAGGGAGAGGAGCGGGCGCGGCAGGGCCTGGCCCTGGGTGCTGGGTGTGCGGCGCTGCTGTCCGGCAGACAGTGACCGGGGCTGGGGCTGGTCCTGCGCTCACACTGAAGGCCGGCCACGCAGCCTCCTCCTCGCGGGAACCCAGCACTCAACACCCACAACAGATAGGAGACGGGTGGGAACCCAGCATTCAACACCCACAACAGATAGGAGAGGGGTGGGAACCCAGCACTCAACACCCACAACAGATAGGAGAGGGTTGGGAACCCAGCACTCAGCACCCACAACGCACAGGAGCGGGGCTTGTCTTGGCCCCCGTTTCAGCAGTTGCGGTGTCCGTTCAGCAGACCCAGCACAGAGGCCGCCTGGCGCAAGAGCTGCTCCAGAGCCAGTCTGCTTTCACCAGGAAGGCCAAGAAGCTGTGGATGGGGCGGGACCAGGAGAAAGCCCCGCCCCAAGAACACGTCCTACACCGCCCAAAGACCACGCCCCAGACCCCGCCCCGAGAGTGCTCCCTCTCAAGCCCCGCCTCCCAACAGCCTGGCGGCGCTCACCAGTGGGCCATCCAACCCTAAGCCAGCCCCCTACTCTGCCAGCCTGAGCCAAGGCTCCCGCCCCTCCAGGCCCCACACTGGACATGCTGTCTGTGCACTGCGATGGCCGAGGCAGCATGCTCTCTCCACACCTG
>NW_004955436.1:3099941-3108047 GCF_000276665.1 Chinchilla lanigera | reverse complement strand
CACAATAAACAACATCCCAGAAGGGTAAGGGCGTGTCCTTTTTACCCCAAGATGCAGAACAGCTGAGTCCTTAGCCAAAGCTCTAGACTCCCCAAGTTGACACAATGTATCAGCCATAACAAAGGGCTTCAAGGCCTTGAAGGGGAGGCGCCTGCAACCCCAACCTCAGCCCTTCCTCGCACCCCTGGGGTGCAGGATGTTGTCCAGGGCCCGGCGGCAACGGGGCAGCTGGGAGTGCGGGGCGGTGGGGCCGGTGGAGAAGCCCACGCAGAGCTGGCACCGCACGCACGTCTGGGCCTCGGCAAAAGTCCTCGGAAAGCGTGATTCCTGCAGCTCGCAGGGAAGCACGCAAGTGAAACAGCAGCGCGTCTGCAGAGTCACCCCGAGTGGCCTGTCCGGCCCTCTTCTCCCTCCTGGGGGGGCCGCAGCTGGGACAGACAGCACGGGGCTCCGCGTGCCCTGAGGTCCTGTGGCCACAGGGGAAGAGCCAGAGCGAGCGGGCCCACGAGTGTCCGTGCACTGCGGCTGCGTGTGTGGGACGCGGGCCCGGGCTTTCCACTGAGGGCCTCCTGCTGCCTTACATAGTAAATAGAGTCAGTCTACTTTTTCCCCAAGGAAGTGTATTTGATTAGTGTATTTCAGGAAGTGATTATGTATTGATCTTCTGTCTGTATTTTTTAATAGACATCAGCTCTTTGCCAAGGCATAATCTTTTCAGAAGACCTTCGTGCTAATTAAGAGCCGTCCTGGTTTAAGTGCCATATCCCACGAACTCTGTTTAGCAGGGCGATCAAACACAACAAAGCAGTTGCTCACAACAGCAGTATTTCCGAAGGTTTATGAGAGCCTTAATTTATGGATCTTTATTTTAAAAATTACATCGTGCATGGAGGCCGTAAAGTCTGTTTCCAATGTCCCAGTGGAAGCATGTACTCACTGGGGTTTGAAGTATCTTAATCTCAAGCAGTCATAAAACGCCTACAGCACGGGCGGGGGAGAGTTTCTGATAGAGAGAAAGGTAATATTGGCCTCCATACGGAGTCGGAAAGAGAACATGGCAATTTTATGTTCTGGTTCCTAGAACACCAAACTCATTGGGAAATGTAAGAGAATCCAGTCACAATCAAAATACAGAAACTGTTTTCCAGAAGAGAATATAATTCCCAAAGAGCTTAATTTGGGGATGCAGATGATAGCTTGGGAAAACAAAACCATGATTTATATTGAGTTCACTAAAGAGGCATTTTATATTAATGCAATGCTTCCGGGACAAGATAAGGCATAGCAAACGAACTAACGTTCTTCCATCACTGTTTTAATCATAACTGCAGTAGGATGGTGTTGAACTGGAAAAAAATGAAATGATGCAGCTGAAGGTAAAATCATACAGGGTATGAACTCTTTGATTGTATTCCTATTTTTCAAAATGGGAAAATACAAGTGAATATATCAGAAAATTTTTAATTAAGGTACCGTGTTTAATGCACCTAGAAAAATGTCCAATAAATATGTTAGGATCTCAGTAGGTTGCAAATGTTTATCATTGTTATAGTGTTTATTTTGTAATTAATTGATTTTCTGATATTTATTGTAGCAGAGAAAGGGTTCGTCTCCAAGCTTTCATTGGAAGGTAATATTTTATTGTATAGTATTTAATCCCAAAATTTGTATACCTGAATGAAAATTAGAAAAAAATTAGGGAGACTATGAAAATTCCGGGAACCCTGGACACACCCTGACCACAGCAACCAGAATTTTGAGGCAAAGACTGAGCGAGGGTCTGTGTTTTGTAGGACTCACTCACTCACCTGATTCCCGGTGTGGAGGGTAGCACGCAGCATTCCCCTGATCAAGCCTAGCCCCACTCTGTCACCAAAACGTAGTGAGTCACTTATCCAGGTTTCTAGAAGACCTTTCATTATACGTATTTAAAACACATTTTGGAGGATTTTAAAAGTCTGAATTGCCCATGTATTTCTAATTCAATGCGCTATAAACTCAGGCCTGCAAGAGAACTGTGGGATCATTTAGCATGTGTTTTCGTTTGATAAATGAGGACCCAGAGAACTGAGATAGCTGTGACCTCCCATAGGACGGTGACATTGCTGTGACCTCCGGAGTCACACTCCCGCCTACAGGTCCCAGGATTCTTTTCACTTCACTGCACGGCCTGAGCTTGTTTATCACGTCCTAAATGATCTCTTTTCTAATCCTTTTCAAAATTCAGCATCTGTGCAGAGCTTTAGGTAAATAGTACGGTTAGCGAATTACCATGCAATTTCTTTAATCCATGCTATTTTCTTTCTTATCAAACCTGCTGATTCAAACCACAATCTGGGGTGATCGCTAAATCTCTCTGCCAGGTTAGCATTTTTACCATTTTGCCCTCATTTTGTGAATAACCTCCTTTTTTTTTTTTACCACTTTAAACAATGGTATAGTCCACATTTTAACCTGCTGTTTTTATATTTTTTATACTTATGATTTCAAACTAAATATTTTTCATAATAATTCCTATTTTTCCTGTATAAATAGAGTTTTATTTATATTTTCTGATGTCCAATTTGATGATCTGAAACCAACTGAATCGCATGAGATTTTCACTTTTAATCACATCAGTAGTGTCTCTATAAACCAAAAATGAGTTTAATAAAAATTTCTATGCACTGCAGACTCTGACATGCACAAGAGATTTAATTTGTTTTGCAATTTCAATCCTCTGCATTTTTTCAACCAAAATGAGTTTTATATTTTTCTCACTATATTTCTATAATTTTAATTATACTATATAAGCTCCCTCTAGTGATCAAAATACTACCCCAAAATCACATATTAAATCCAAGATTCTAGAGGTACCTCATTCTGGCACACTTTATTCTATATGTATTTCTATAATTTATATACACACTCACAGCTTTGTTATTGAAACATTTTCAAAATATATTTACATCAAATAAGTGAAATAAATCAGACCCACATGTGTAAACATCATATTGTCTCCCTAGTGTAAGAAACCGAAAGAGTAAATAAAACCCAAAAGATACAATAGATGTTGTGAAAGGGAAAGAAACTGCTCAAAGGGAAGGAACAACTGGGATGAGGGAAAGGAGAAAAGAAAGAAAAAAGGGAGGGAAACACGTATGTATGTGTATGTATATGTATGGCTAGGTTGGTTGTCTTTCTTGTTTCTATTTCTTTGTTTGTTGGAAGGGTTAGTTCTTGCTTTTTTTTTTTTTCTCGATTTATTTTGCTTGTTTATGTTTGTTTGTCTGACTACTTTGTTTGCAGTCTGTATTCTGTCTACCATTCTTTATTTCCTTCCTTCTTTTTTGTTTAGCCTCTGTCTTGTTTGTTTCTTTTTTTTTTTTTTTTCTTTGTTTGATCAATCTTGCATTCTTACATCTATTAATCTGAGCAACTTTGTTGAAGATAACAATGTGTAATATAACAACCATTGTTAATTCCTATTAAAAAAAGAACCCAATGTGCTAACATAACAAAATTGAATTTGTGGACAAATATTTTTAATTAAGAGCACTTTTCAAGACAACATAAATAGCATTCAGCAACTATAATTTATTTCTCCTTGATACTTTCTGCAGTTCAAGTAAAACACTAACTTTGTTGTTCACAAAGATGATAGGGAAGTAGCACAGTCAACATTAAATCTACATTTGAGGCTGTCTTCTCAGGTTTGATGTCAAAATCTATTCAACAGACATTAAAAAGAGAATTCATCAATTCTAAGAGATAGTAGTCCCTGGTAGTCAAAGGAGCAAGCACAAGTAAGTATATGAGCATGTAAAAGAAATTGTATGTAGAGACAACTTTGAAACTGAAAGAATTACATGGATTTTAGTTCTTTAATGCTTTATGATATGTTTTATTACATGGAATGTACTCAGAAAAGTATACTCTATATGCTTCTTAGGGCACAGATCAAGAGAATTGGATTGGATGGATTTTCACAAAGTGAACACATTTGAGTAACAAATGGCCAGATCAATAAATAAAACACTTCCCGTGCTCTGAAGTTCCCTTCTGCCTTCACACATCACCCCAAGTGCAGCCATTCATCACACCTCTCACATGAACACTTCATTCTGTCTGTGTTTGAAGTTTCAGCCATTCACTTAGCAGGTGTTTCCTATTCTGGAATTAATAGAAGTTCATTTGCATTTTCCTAATGAATAATGAATTTGAAGAGTTTTGTGTGTTTTGGATTCTTTTTGTAAATTTTTCATTGCTGTTTAATTTTCATTTTTACCTTGTGTTTTCAAATTTTCCCATTGATTATGAGAATCTTTGCATATTCTGAAAACAACTCATTTCTGGAATACTTACACTTCAAATATTTATTTCATGATATGGATTATCATTTTTTAGGCTTTTAATGATATTTTTGATAAATATTATTTTAATATAGTCAAATGTATCATGATTAGTAAGCTTTGTGTCTTCCTTATAGATCTCTACCTTTTCCTTGGGATATGAAAATGGGCTCCTGTGTTTCCTTCGAAATTTTGTTGCTTTGTCTTTCATATTTAGGGATCATATCCATATGGATTTAATTTCCGCAAATGGTGTGAGGTAGGGATCAGGATTTAGCATCTCTATATGGCTATACAATTGACCCTGAAAATATTTATAGATGAAAGTCATTCTCTACAGTGTGCTACTAAACCAGAGAACATATATGAAGGGACTGTTTCTGTATTTTCCCATTCATTTCCTTAACTGTTGTTCACCTTCGCACCAAGACCACATTGGCTTAATTAGTCTTGTCCGTTCACGGTGGGTCAGATGGTTGGTGGTGCAAGCCTTCTGGCTTTATTTTCCTTTTCAGGATTACTTGGTCTATTCTTGGATTTTTGAATTTCCACACAAATTAAAGTAGAAGTTTAACTTTCATCAATTTTCACAAAAACGCCTACAGGAATTTTTAAATGCAGTTGTCAGTTGAAGAGAGTGATTTGGGAATAATTTACATATTTAATATTGACTCCCCCAAGACACAAGCTTCATCTACTCTTTCAATTATTTATATAACTACCAACTCCATCAAGGTGGGCACTGCCCTACTGCAAATAGCTGTCTCTTCAAACATAGTGATGCTGTTTCCAGGAAGGACACATCAGTGTATGGCAAAGGAGGGAGTATGGAGGGCCAGCCACACCAGCCAACCCTGGGGTCATAGAACCTCCCTGTGAGGTCAGCCAGGGCTGTCACTGCAACTGCAAGAAGATCAGCTTCTCCTCTGTGCATTTCTGCTTCCTCCTTTTTCTTCTTGCCACTGTTGTGAACATCCTGCTATGTTACATGGGAGTGGTGTACTACCCAGTACTACGGCCATCTATCTCCAGATGGGAGAGTAGGCAAGAGTCACTATGTGCTCCTGTATAAGTCACTTTAGTCCTTCTTGTGCTTGAAATGAAAAAAATCTCTCACAAAACCAACTTCTATATCGGTTTCATTTCCAACATCTAACTTTAGACAGCAACAGCAAAAATGTCAAAATTCTTACTGAAATCAACTCATACAATCATATTTCCTGTTCTTCTGATTGCCTTTGTTTCCAGATAAAATTGGAACACTAAGGCTTGCTTTGTTATTGAGTAAGTGATTCTGAACCTACATCTAAGATTATTTGACTGTTGCTTCTGTGAAATTGTAAGAAATAAGTTTAATGAAATTTTCTTTTAATAAGTGTTGCTATATTGCTTTTTACTTCCAATAAGAGATAGTTTCTTGGGATCAAGAGTCATATCTGATTTTTATTGTGTATACTCCTCACTTGTGAGCTAGACCACATTGCAAAACACTTGCTGGGGTTTGAGGAAACATGAGGGAAACAATTTAAGTTTTGCTTACTTTGTTTTATTTCATTACTCAGCAACCAGTGAAAAGAATAAGCACAAAGTCAAGAGTTCAATTCAGAAAAAAAATTAAGCAACAAGTGTTCCTTTCAGTAAACCAATAGAAATAAGTAGTACAATTATCTTAGCTGTCTTGTGTATATAGATATATATATATTTTTTTCCCCTTCCTTCTTTCATTCTTCTTTCCCTCATGCCAGTTGTTCTTTCCTTTGCAGCAGTTTCTTTCCCTTTCTTTCCCTTTCTGTACCTTTCTGTACCTTTCAGATTTTATTTGCTTTTTCAGTTTCTTACACTACGGAGACAATGCAACCTTTACACATGTGGGTCTGATGTATTTCACTTATGAGTATGGTCTTCAGCTGCACCCGTTTACCTATAAAAGCCTTGAGTTTCTCTTTACAGCTTAGTAATACTCCATTGTATAAAAATAACACAGTTTTGCATGCTTGTATCTGGTAATCTGAACAACTACTTTGAAGATAAAAATATGCAATATAACAACCACTGTTCATTTCCTATCATCGCATTTTGAAATTCTGTATTGCTTTTAATGTTTTTTTTTATTTTTTATTCTTTAAAATAAAGAAGTGTAAAATAAGATTTCATTCAGAGAAGGCATCTGTTGCTTCCTTAGTGATTTATGTAAGCAAACCTGGATCCATTGCAACCTCAGAGCAAAGGACTGTGCCACTGGGACACGACACATTTCTGCAACCTTGGGTTTGCTAGTGGCACTAAGAGGGGGAGTCACTGTTTAGGGAACTGTCATCCTACAATACAAGGAAAAATGTTCTGCGTCCTAAAGAAATACCTCTGCATTTTCTATTTACTGCACCACCTCTGGACCGGCTCCTCAGGCATTAATGCTGCTAACGTCCCAGGATGTGCTCAACAGTAGTGTTCTCTTCAGTCCATGTTCAACGGGGGGTGAAAAGCTAAAGCAGCCTCCCTGTCCTAAGTGTGAGCTGTTCTCCAACGCAAACAACTTTTCCAGCTTTCAGCCCTGCTGGTCTTTGCATGATCCTTCACCTGTGGAGCACCCCTGGACACCTCAGAAGCCACTGAAGGGCCAGGCTGAGAGAGTGCTCCAGCTTCACTTGCTGGTTTTCAGTATGCTTAATTCCCTTTTAACAAGGACCTTTAATGAAATTATCTTTTCTTTTTCTATTTTATCTTCACTAACAAATTTTTTCTTTTTAGTCCCTTTGCAGGGGTTATGAAATTACAATTCTCAGCCTGCCATGATCTGACTTACAGTTCCTCAACTTTACAATGGCACAAAAGCTACACTTGCTCAGTAGGAACCTTAGTTTGAATTGTGATCTTCTCCTTTGCCAGTAAAATATGGTATAATACCACCTTGTCATGCTAAGCAAGGATAACTTTCCCTGGGTCTGTAGGTCCTAAAGGTAAACAACTCATGCTCTGTGTATTGTACTGCTAAGCTGTAATGTGTGTAGCTTATGTATAATAAATGGATTTTCAACTTATATTATTTTCAATGTAAGATAGGCTTGCTTGGATTTAACTCATCACAGGTTGAAAAGTTTCTACATCATATTTCATGAATACCATATTCACTAATATTTATATGGTAAGACCATTTTTGCTTTCTATGTTTTCAAAAAAATTTATTTTTTTAGTACCTATTTGTAGTGCATAATGATTACATTCCTTGTGGTGAGTTGATGTGTGGATATAATACATCTCAGTTCTTTGTACTTTCTGTCCGTCCCCTCTCCTTCCATGAAAGATACTCACTTTTTAAAATTACTTTTCTAGAAGAAATATTTTTAGAAGTTGTCTAGGAAGTATTTGGAAGCTTTCAATCATTATTTCCATCTGTGCATGTGCACCAGTTCCAGAACCTATATTTGTACAACTTAATTTCCTTCATCATTTTCAGAAGGACAGTTAGGATGTGTAATGAAAAAAGAAAGAATTCTTAAGTGATCGACAAGCACATTAACATGGAACATGAGGAGAAGTGGAGGCTGAAGGATCAGACCTTTTGTGGAAGCATTTTTGGTGTCAGGAAATAATTTAGCAAAGGGCAAGTCTCTAAATAAATATGAGCTCCAAGACTGAAATAATTTATTTACAATTTTGAAGGGAAAAATAAATTTTTAACATATTTGAAGGTTTATTTGTTTCTGTATCAGAGAAAAAACATTTATGGAGTACATATTATAAGCTAGGCAATGTAATGTTCCAATAATTTAACATG
>NW_004955436.1:3025537-3099551 GCF_000276665.1 Chinchilla lanigera | reverse complement strand
AGAGAAAGGTAACCAAGACAGACATTAAAAATCAATTAGCTCCTTTTGGTGATACAACATGACAGAACACAATGAGGCTTGTGAGAGAACTACAGGCATTCACTTTCAGAGAAAAGAAAGACATTGAACAATTAAAGAAGTGAAAAATTCAGTTATCAAAGAAGCATAGAATATATCTTATAGAGACACATGTATGACTAACGAATGAGATTAATATGTAGATCTCACTAAAGTGCAATGAGATGAATAGGTCACATTTATTTGAAAAGTTGGATTAGGACTTGTGAAGTAACACTGAACCAGGCCCAGTGAACGCACAGTCAGGGTCAGCCAACAGTGCCACCTTTGTCTGATGCCAAGGTCCAGCTGTGGCACGGCAGCTCCCCTCAGGCTCACAGATCTGTGAAGGAGGGTGGAATGATGGCTACTGCACTGTGAGGAATAGAAATCTGAGACAAGGTAGTTTAACAAGGATGAAAATGCCCTGAAATAATTTCCTTTGTAAGAGAAAGTTAGAGTAAGATATTATAAAGGGCAGCACACTTAAACATATATATGTTCTTGGCTATAGAAATTTGAGTGAGGCAGGTTTTAATGGGAGAAAGGGTATCACATAATAGATATGGGGATCTAAGAGATGACCTAGAGAAGGCATATTTTGGGTTTTCATGTTTCTATATCTCATAGCAAAATCTGAATATGTAAACATGATGATGGCTCGGAAATCAAGCACTAGGAAAAACTGAAGGCAAAACTCAACCATGTTGTGTGCTTCTGCACGCAATAAAAATATGATGTAAATACTTAGCTCTCTTTTGAAATATTGAAGTAAAGATTTATTTTACCACAAAATACTGAAAGAGCTCATCTACTCCATGAGCATTCTCCCCTGCCCCATGTACTATTGTGATTGTTGCCTTCTTAGTTTCCTTTGTCGAGTACTACCTACAAGGCAAAGTTTGGCAAATAATACTGTTAGATGATTTAATTTCCTTTCAGAACTTAATAACTGAGGCTCTAAAATATAATCATTAACGTTTTGATTTTCTTTTATCTTTGAAAAGTGTTTAATGGCTCTATTTTATAATGACAAAGGGAAATTACAGTTCAGAAAGAAAAATTATAAATATTCACCTTGGCAAAATTTCCTTGGAATTTTTAACTGTATTCATCTGTTATAACTGTGATTAAAATAAAGTTAAAATGGTGGCATATAATCTTTATGATTTGTGGCAAAGGCCTCAGGAAGCAGTGAATTTCAAGAGTTTTTGTTATACGCACTTGTGTTTCTGGTTATTTCTCTCAAATTGTAGTTTAATGGGAACTAACATACTTTTTTTAAAATCACAATACTTGGGATCATAAGTAAGAATTTATCTTTCTTTTTTTGACTCTTTCATACTTGGTATTAGTCTCTGCTTCTTAATCTCCTTCCTTTGCTCTTATTTCTTTGTTGATAATTCCTGAAGTTCTTATCTTTTAACTACTAAACCTGTCAATCCATTTCTGCCTTTTGATTATGAGATTTTCCTGCCCATTTCTAAGACCCATCTATTCCCTCCTGTTCTGTCCTGTCCTGTCCTGTCCCGTCCTGTCCTGCCCTGCTCTGTCCTGTCCTGCCCTGCTCTGTCCTGTCCCGTCCTGCTCTGTTTTTCATTCTCTTTCATCACTTAGGCAGTCTTGTTTCTGCATAACTCCCCGTATTTCTGTTCCTTCATCAGTTTCTCTGTCTCTATGGTCAGTCCCATCAGATGCCACCAAGATGGCAGAGTGGGAGACACTGACTTTCTACTTTCATCCCTCCACCCACCCAGCAGATGTACAGAGCAGCACACAAATAAATACAGCTCTTGGAAGCCTTAAGAGCCCATTCAAGAGTCTGTGACCACCCAGAGGAGCAGGACACCAGAGATTTCCCATGCAGGAAGGGTTAGCAGTCAGACAAGCACAGCTCACCCAAGAGGTCAGCAAATGTCTGGGAACAAAGGAGAAAGGTGATGGAGATTAGTGTCTGCCGCATGGTGGGAAGCTCTGTGCCCATGGGGGCCAGCTCCTCAGAGGACTCTGGTATCATTTACCCATGAGGTAACCAATACTCACTACTGTCAGAGAACTCTAGAAAGACAGACATGACTGCAAGCCCCTCCCCTCCAGAAATGTTGACTCTTGTATTATGCAAGGGCTGGAACTGTCACCTCTCCGTCTTGTGTATGTCCCTGGGCTCTGTGCTGTGGCCACTGTCAAACGCCTACCCTCCAGACCCCAGCGCCATGGCTTATCTGTAACCGGAGCAATTCCCAGCAAGCTAGTGTATCATCTAGGCCGCTGAGTTACGATATCTCTGTGCACGACCCGGCTCCAGCAGTTGAAGCCTGATCCAGTACTGTCTGTGCTCTGGACGTTGGTTGCAGGTGGGTTCATGTGAACCACAGCTGCCCGGGCTGGGCAGATACTGCGCTGCTCTGTGCTCACCGGTACCAGAGGCACGGTACAGCAATTCACTTCATTGTACGTACGGGGGATGGTCGTTCCCCACTGAAACCAGCCCGCGGAGTGTAGACAAGAACAGAACTCCACCAGGTCCACAGAACATCACCCGAGGGAACAGGAAACGTGAAAACTCAAGAAACCGAAGGAACAAGGTTTGTCAGGAGCTGGCCATTAAAAATGGAAATGCACGAACTGCTTGACAAATGATTTAAATAATTCAAAAAGCTCAGGAAACATCAGTGAAGTATAAACAATTCAATAAAATCAGAAAAGAAACACACAAAATCAGAAACTTAACTGAAAGGTTGAAATCATAAAAAAAAAAAAAATGTGGAGCCAAAGAATGTAGTAAATGAAATGAAAAATACAAACAGCATAAGTGGCAGAAATGATAAAGCAGAAGAAAGAATCTGTAGGTTCAAAGAGAACTATACAGTCAGAGGGGAAAAGGAACATAAAGAAATGAAAAACGTCACTTGCAGAAGTTATATGATAGTACTAAGAAATCGAGTGCTCACATTGGAGTAGCTGAAGAAGAAGAGAGAGATGGAAAGCTTATTTAAGAGAAAAATACATCTTTTCCAAATCGGGAGAAAGATAAACACCTAGATACGGCAAGGTAAAAAGGTTTTCAATTAGGTTTAATTCAAAAGTACTATGCCAAAACAAATCATGACCAAGCTATGAAAAATCAAAGCATAAAGAAGATCATTAAATCAACAAGGAAAAGGAAGGAGATCACATACAAGTAGTTCCAGGGTAGTAAAGGAGCTGAAATATTTACAGTGTTGTAGAAAAAAATAAAAACCTACCAGCCAAGAATGCTTTATGACAAAATACTGTGTTTCATAATTGAAAGAACAATAAGACCTTTTCCAGACAATAAAAGCTGAGCGGGTTCATCACTTCTCACCCTTATAAAAATGCTGAGAGAAATTCTTCAAGCTGAAAGAAATGGAAGCTAATTAGTAACAAAGATATGTGAAAATATGAAGTGTATTGGTGAAGAAAGTGCATAGCAAGCTTGCAAGTACTCTAATACCATTATGATGGTGTGTGCCGCTATATCTCTAGTGTGAATACTAAAGATAAAACTATTAGTAATAATGGTGGTTCTAATAATTTGCTAAGGGGTATATAGTTTTAAAATATGTGCATCATGTAATAAAAACGTGATATAGGGCACTGAAATTCAATTATAGAGTCTTATTGTATAGTCAAAACTGACTTGTTATCAGGTTAAAATAGCTTGTTGTACCTATAAGATATTCAAGTCTCATGATAATCAGAAAGCAAAATCCTATAGTTTATATGCAGAAGATAGAAAACAGAGAATCAAAGCAAACCACTAGAGAAAATCACTTAATCACAGAGGGACACAGCAAGAAGAAGAGGGAAAAAAGGAGTAGACTGAAGGCTCTAAACATAAAGAAATGATAAAGAAGTAAAAATCTAACTACAGATCTGGGCACATTCAGGAGGCTGAGGCAGGAGGATCCCTGTGAGTTTGAGGCCAGCCTCGGCTACAAAGTGAGGTCAAGGCTACCCTGAAGTGCGTAGTGAAACCCTAGCTCAAAAAAAAAAAAAAAAAAAAAAAAAAAAAAAAAAAAAAAAAAAAGAAAGAAAGAAAGAAAAAGAAAGAAAGAAAGAAAGAAAAAGCAACAAACAAAAAAATCTAACTACATTTTATCTTATTCTCCACACATTGCATTTTATAAATCGTGGATAATGATTATTGCTTGATTTCCACTTCTATGAAAGATCGGGATATTGTTATTGCTATAAAGTGCTTTATTTACATTTCTCCCTTCTGTGTTATGCATTCTTCAAAGGCACAGTGTAAAAGACATTTACAACAGCTCGGGTTAAATGACAAAACATAAAACAACAGCCTCTCGATTATCCCCGGCTTTGCATTCTACGCTTCCAGTTGCTCATGCTGAACCATTGTCCAAAAATACTGAAGAAGAACTGAGACGAACAATCCCCAGATTGTAAACCGTGCCCTGTGCGGAGCAGCGTCCTGCTCCAGCCTATCCGGGACGTGAATCCTCACCACCCTCGCCACGTCCCAGCCACATCTGCGCATGCCCGGGAGTCACCGAGCGGCTGTCCTGGTCCTTAGGGCAACCGTCACAGTATTGAGGGCCTTGTATTCAAGGAGCCCTTACTTTACTTAATAATGGCCCCAAAAGGCGAGAATAATGGTGGAAGGCAGGCACTAGCTCACGAAAAATGGAGTGACAGATCCAATTTTCTGCTACTGTGTCACTGTGTGGCAATCTGCCGCACAGGCAGGAAGACACAGAGGGTATAACGTCGGCCACAAGCTGCGACTGCAGGCAGCCCCTGGGCGCTGGGCCTTGCCCCGGCCCATCCTGCGTGCATGTCCTGGTGTCATGTCTGGGACACTCTCTGCCCGTAGTTCTACAGTACACCTTACGGCTTCTCTGATGACGAATTTGTAACATTCTAAGAGTGATAGTTTTTTGAATGAGTCAAGATAGTGAAATTTCTTTGAACTATGAAGTTTAAAACTGTGCTATATGCTATGTAGTGTCTAAAGATATATACATATATATTATATATATACTTGAAACCTTTACTATATATACATATATCCAAGAATGCTGAACATTGTTTTCTGAATTTTAATTGAAATCTTGATTCATAAAATGTTACACTTGCTTACATGTTTTTAAAATGTTAAATGTATTTAAAACAATGACCAATACAAGCAGTTTCCCATATATACAAATTTCAGTTGCCATGGTTTAGTTTTTAAAAAACATTAATTCCTGAGCCACAAGGTTCAAATTCAACCTCCCGGCACATGAGCTGTGAGTCGTTGTGTAGAAGGCAAGCATCATTCTGTCCTCACAAACAGGTCACTGGTGATCAGCGTAACCAGGGATCAGTCACACCCTTCTGTCCGTGACAAGACTGCTATCAGTTTCTGCAGTCTGTTGTTTGCTTTATGAACTGAGATAAAAAACTGCAATTGTGCTGTCCCCTTTTCTTTCTGTGGTAAAGCCATGTGACATTTTAGAAACAAAGAATTTATAGAAAAATTGTCCAACCAATAGGAAAGGGCAGGAAAAAATTAGAACCACTAATACTGAGGGTGAAGTTTGAACAGAGTGTAAATGAAATCGCAGAAAGTAAGAGCTGCCTTGGGGGACATTGCCCAGCGTCTCTGCCTAGGAACCAGGCCAGAGAGAAAGGCAGCGTGTGTGATGGGGGAGCAGGGGTTTGGATGACAACGGGGAGACAACCCAGGGGGTGATGTCGGGGAGTGTGCTGGAGAATCTCTTGGGTAACTGCTAAAGTTAAATTTTGGGGAAAGGTTTCAGACTTAAAAGAAATAGAATTCTCACCCAGTCATAAAAACCAGGCTCACTTTAAGTGACATGAGTAGAATTAGTCAATCATCTAACGACTTTGTTTCTTTTTCATGAGGAAAACAAATAGAATCTCAATGTTTCTAGCGTTTTACATCAGTGTTCTAAACAAATTCTCCTTTAATTTATTTATTTAAAATATAAAAGAACGAACACATCTTAACAAACACATATACACTTAGAAAATAACACAAAAGCAATACAAGCAATACAGAATCTCGGACAAGGTGATAGGAAATTAACAATGGTTGTTGTATTACATATTGATAGCTTCAATTTGGATACTCAGATAAACAAATTCTCCTTTTATTTGCCTCTTGTACATATTTTAATGTGTGGAAACAGGGTTTCTAAAGTTTTGAGAAACCTTACAGAACTCATTTCCTGATTATAGACATCGCTTTGCACGCATTCTACCTGCATGGTCCGTTCACCACCTACATTATATATGTGACCCCTCACGGCCAGAAATGTGGGGACTGTGCCATTCAACCCTTCCCATCACTCCAGGAAGACTCCTTGTGGTCCATCCTGCAAACCCCATAGTAAACACACTTAGTGTCATCTCTTTTCTGAGTCCCCCACCACATCAATTCCCGAGAATTGTGCACATGTGTATTTCGTATGAACACCATCGTACTATATTTATACTTTACATCTGCATTATTTTACTCAATAAAATATTTTTGAGAGTTATTTATGTTCTTTGTCTATACAAGGTTCATGTCAATGATTTCACTCTTTTTCATTTTATTCTTTTTATACACTTATTTCTTCATGAGTATTTTCTCAGTTTTTGATTAACATAAAAAAGAAAATTTTAGACAAGTATTTGTTTTTTGATGTAAGATTCATTTAATTTTCACAGTATGTAAGAATAGAATTAGTAAAATTTAATAGCAAAAAGGATTTGTGAAAAAGTGGTTTTAAATTTTAAAATAATCCATTAGTATAAAAAACTCAAGTTGTTCTACATGTTCATCAGCATTCGATTTTGGTAGTTTTGAAAATTTGCTATTCTGCCAATTTAAGATCATGACATTAAATAAGTCAGACATGCAAGCCTGAATATCATGTGGTTTCTCTTATATGCAAAGCTCAAAAAACGTATACATACATAAATAAGGAACAAAATAGAAGGTAGATAAATAGGAAGTCGGAAGAACATTTTCAAATGGATGGGAGAGCAAGGGATGGAGGGGAGAAAGGGGTGGAAAAGGTGATGGAAAAAAAGGATCAAAGGGCAAAATCAGGAAAACAGCTTTTGAGAATGGGCAGGGGACCAAGAACCGGGAAGGGCAGGGAGAGAAGAGGTGGGGCGGGGACAGAACAGAGCGGAGATGTGAGACGCGCCTGCACCGGCTCCCCACAACGGGGCGAACGTTCCATACTGCAAACACGGACTAATAAAAATAAATAACTAAAATTTGTCATTCTAAAAGGTGCACACTAACGTACACTTCTACTTTATTTTCTCTGAAGAATAGAGTTGAACATATTTTATGTGGTTATTTGGTATTTATATACTTTTTTTTTTTTTTTTGGTTTTTCTCCGGTACCGGGAACCGAACTCACGACCTTGCGCTTGCCAGGCAGGCGCTTTTGCCGCTGAGCTAAATCCCCAGCCCTATATACTTTTGTTGTGATCCAAAAATCCAAAATGGTGTTACTTGAAAAAATTAATAAAAACAGACTAGTACTTCCTAAACAGTTTGCTTCTCTATCCATATGCAAAGCTGTGTGGCTGCATGCTGGAAGGCTGCCCAAGGCCAGTGATAAACGGCTCTGGTCGGTGGACCTCTGGGTCCCGAGGACCGGGGGGGTCTCTCTTCTCGCATGTCTCCAGTGTTAGCGGTATCACACACGAGTTGAATCACACTATTACCCAGAGCCCTGAGAAATAGTTACTACCTTAAATACACTTTAATATACCTTACAAAAGTTTCAGTTTCCCTACAATTCTTTTTAGTTTGTATGTCTCAGTCTTGAGGTTGTTGGGGAAAGTAAAATTTTATAAAATATAAAATAAGTAGATAAATGGAGAACACCAAACACAGTTTTTTTACCTTTATACTTTTTCCACAGTTTTAAAACAATTACTCATATTAGGTGGTCTTTATACAATACAGTAGAACAGTAGGAAAGTTAAAATCCTTAATATTTTAGGTGTCTGGTGAGGTCACCCAAGATGCATTCTTGGTTATGAGTATATATGTAAATTGGTACATGTTACTGCCCATGTCATTTATTTCAATTGTTAATGACAAATGACTTACAACAGGCAACAGTTCAGAGAACAAGGCACGTGGTTATAGCTAAACCAAGTAAAAAATGGCTTCTTTCAATGAGAAAAACATTATTCATTGTCAAAAACACCAAAGCAGTCAGTTGACACACGTCAAACACATTTTAACATAAACTAATCAATGTCCTAACTCGATTCCAGCACTAATAAGATCCACTTCTTTAAACTGTGCTAAGCCTCTCCTCAATAGGGGGCAACTGGAGGATCTATGTTGTTTTCCTGAAGCATCATAATGTAATTAAAGTTATGATAGGAGCACGCTCCACAGACATTTATTTATTTTAAATAGACGTTTGCTCCTGCCAACAAAGAACTCGCTAATGTAATTCCTCTTGAAAATATTTTAACTCAGTTTTTCAACAACTATCTACAATTTGCTACAAAAAGTGTTATACACAGTAATGTAGAACTAAAATTAGCATAAAAGCAACCTATCTTGCATTTACATTAATTGTAAGGTTCCCAACTTATTCCACATTTCTCTTGGCACTTGTTCCATATAATGCTTTCATAAATATTTAGTTACCAGCTAAAGCAAAGCAAATAACCCCCTTTTACAGTCATCTGTTACAGAACTCTCTGCAGGAGCTTCCACACCACATATTTGTGCAGAGTGAATGCAATGGCTCAACTACATTAAAAAGCACAGCTGTTATTAGTATTTTTGGAAATTTTAATTTAGATCTGTTAATTTGACATCTTATAAACAGCTTCTCTTTTCCTGTAAACTAGGCCACCATATTTAGTAACACAATGAATTTGCCCATATTATAAATCATCAGTGAAGAACATTTGTATTTTTATTTTCTTTCATAACCGATAGACATACTACTTTTAAGAATCAGTGAGTATTTTAGCAGAAGACATTCCAAAAATTGTACTGATTCATACTGAACTCAATACCATATATTCTACTTCATTTTATATGTTTAAACAAATGTATTAATTTTTTTTTGGTACCAGGAATTGAACTCAAGACCTTCTGCTTGCCAGGCATGTACTGCACCACTGAGCTAAATCCTGGGCTAAATGTATTAACTTTATTTAGTTACTATGAAATAATTTTATTATAGAATGATTAAAAGTTAGTACTATGAAATAGGACAATTTACAAGGTAATTTGTTAAGAATGGAAAGATATGAATCTCAATGATATAAAAAGCTGAATAGCATAATTACAGTCAAAATTTCAACCAGTAAAAAAATCCACCAACTAAGATAAACCTAGGTCTACATGGTTTCACTGCTGAATGCTACAAGAACTTCAGAGAATATATAACTTTCAACACTTCTCAAACTCTTTAATAAACTTGAAAGGGAAGGCATATTCCCAAACCCACTCCTGGAAAGCTAAATTTATCCAGATTCTAAAGTCCACAAGGATGCAGTCAAAAAAGAACTACAAGCCAATCACCTTAATGGAAATGGATGTAAAAATCCTCAACAAGATACTAGCAAGCAGAATGCAACAAATCATAAGAAAGATCGTACATCATGACTAGGCAGTCCTTATCTCAGGAATGGTGCAGCATATGCAAAACAATACATGTAATTAATGCATCATATAAACAGAAACAAGGACAAAATCACGTGGCCATCTCAACAGATGCAGAAAAAGCTTTTGACAACATCCATTCATGATGAAAACCCAAAGTAAAATAGGCATTGACGCACTATATCTCAATCTCATAAAAGCCATTTGTGAAACTCCTACTCCCAGCATCCTATCAATTCGGGAAAGAATAGAGCTTTCCCTATAAAATCAGGAGGGAGACAGGGATGTCCACTTGTACCACTAGTACTCAGAACATTAGCCAAAATAAGCAGAGGGGAAGAAGTTAAATTGTCATTATTTATCTTCAAGGGCAACAAGATTCTTTACAGAGCAGACACCAAAATTCCACCAAAAGACCCCTAGAACCAATAAGAAAATTCAGCAATGCAACAGGATACAAAATCAACACACAAAAATCAGTAGCTTTCCTGTATAGATAATGCGCTCACTGAGAAAGAAATTAGGAAAGCAATAGCATTCACCATCACATGAAGAAAACTTAAATATCTACAGGTTAACTTACCCAAGGAAATGAAAGACCCCTGCAACGTAGGCGTCTCCCTTTCAGTATTCTGAAAGGGAGTCAAAGATGACATAAGAAAGTGGAAAGAGGTCTTTAGTCTCTGGACAGCCAGAACAATTACAGTCAAAATGGCCAGACACCCAAAACTGATATATACATTTAATTCAATCACAAACAAAATGTTAATGCTGCTCATCACAGAAGTGGTAAAAAGAATTTCAAAAAGCATGTGAAGCCAGAAGAGAACTAGAATATAAAAAAGCAGTCTTGGATCGCAGGAGCAAAGCAGGAATTATAACAGCCCAAATTTAAAGTTACATTACAAAGCTGCAGTGACAAAACTGTATGGTACTGGCACAGAAATAAGCATGAGGACCAGTGAAATGGAACAGAGGATGAAGAAAACCCCGGAAACATTCAACCCTCTGGTCTTTGACAATGGAGCCAAAGCCTACACTGGAGCAAAGACAGCTGCTGTAGTAAACGGTGTTGGAAAGTGGGGTATCCACATGCAGGAGATTGTGTCTTGAACCAGACATCTCACCAGGGACTAAACTAAAGCAGAAACAATCTGCTGGAAGATAAAAAATATAAAACTCTGGAAGATGTAAGCTTAGACAAGGACATTCTGGACAGAAACCTAGTGACAGAAGAAGTAATATTAAGAATCAACAGAAAGAATCATGTCATACTGAAAAACTTCTTGCACAGCAAAGGAAACAACCAACAGAGTGAGGAGACAACCTGTAAAATGGCCAGCTACTGCTCAGAGAGAGGACTACTATCCTAAAATGTGTAAGAACTCAGAAACATTTGTCTCCTCAGAATAAAAGATCAAGTCAAGAAAATGGGCAGTTGAAATGACTAGAAAATTCTCAGAAGAATAAATGACCAACAAATATTGAAAAAAATGTTCAATAGCACACGTGTTTAATAAAATGCATTTTAAATGTTGGATGCCTTCTTATTCCAGAAAGTGTGGCTATCATCAAGAATTCTAAAAATAAATCCTGGAGAGGCTACTAGGAAAAAGGAACCCTTTCACACTGTTGGTGGCAATGTAAACTAGTACAACCGCTATGGAAATCAGTATAGCGATTCCTAAAAAAAATAGAATTCAATAGGACCCAGCTATTCCCCTTCTAGATATCTTCACAAAACAGTTAAAGACATCATAGTACAGTGACACCTGAACAACTATGATTGCATCAGCACTACTCATAACAGCTAAATCTTGGAAATAACCTATACATCCACCAACAGATGAGTGTAAAGAAAATGGGATATTTACACACAGTGGAATATTACTTTGCTGTAACAAAGGATAAACTTGAGTCTTTGTAGGGAAATGGATGTACCTCAAGATTGTAATGTGAAGTGAAATAATCAGACACACAAACTTAAAATTTGCATGGTTTCTCCTATGTTAGAAACAGAAAATAGAAATAAAGAGCAAAATAAAAAATAAAAGGAAGTAGGCAGATAGATCTATTTTCCAGTAGGAGGGGGATTAAGGAGTGGAGGGAAAAGAACTAAAGCAGGTTATGCACATGTGCTCACCGCTCCCAAGGCCTTAACCGCAGTGCAATGTAAACACACATTAATGAAGAATAGAAACTGAAAAAAAAAAGAAACAAATTGTATCCTCAGCAACGATATAATTTGGTAATTGCTCCCGAATCCATTATGCTCCAGGCGTTTGATAGCGCTAGGCAAACAGTTAGAAATGGTTCTGGCCACCACAGAGATGAGAGAGGAACTATCTACAGTAAGTGTGACATTAATATAAATGCCAGTCTAAACAGCTGTGTAAAATGCAACGGGGCGAAGCCACACAGCCGCTCAAGCAGGAGGATCTGGAGTTCTGGGGCTAGGGAGATATTTGAAATCATTTCCCCTACAAGTGCATGAGGGAATTTCTTGTTTGACATTTAACTTGGATCTTGAGTAGAACTGAAGAATAATTTGTATTTAGACAGATGTAAATGAAAGAGTTATAAAGAGGGAATAGGTGAACTATAGAGTAATATGGCACAGTCTTCAGCAATGAAATATATCTAGATACATAGAAATAAATAATTATTAAAATACAATTTAAAACAATGTTGTTTAAGCACGACAACACTATTTTAAATTTTAAAATATGTGCAGATAATAAACATAAACAACTTAGAAAAGCAAATAAATACCAGAAAAATATTAGACTATGTATCTGCTAGTTGCAAATATAATGGAAACTGGGACTGTAGAAAAGATAGAATCAACAAGCAAAATGAAATGGCATTTGTATTTGTCAAGTGTAAAACTATTGCATGAATTGGAAAATACAATTAGTTTGACCATCTACACTTGAGACATAAAAAGATGAGAACTTATTTAAGAGTTTGAAATATGTACTATGTGTATATTGGCCTATAGGGAAAATATAAATTAAACATATAGAAAGAACAGTGATGGCGAACCTTTTAGAGGTGAGTGCCCAAACTACAGCCCAAACCCTTATTTATCACAAAGTACCAACACTGTAATTAAATGTGAACACTGAGGTTTTAGTTTAAAAGAAACACCTCAAACATTAACATCATCTATCTTAAAAGAGAAACAGCCTGTGTGCCATAGGTTTGCCACCACTAATGTAGAATATCCAAAACCAATAATAATGAAAATACCACATCTTTAATACTGTACAATAAAGTTGAAGCTATGATAAAAATCACTCATACTTATGAAAAATTAGATAATTAAAATAATGATTAAATTCTCAATTTTACATGAAGGTATTAATCAAATCCTCTTTTTCCATCTTTCTCCTTTCTCTAGCCTCTATAAATCTCATCAAGCTACAAGAAAGGATTTTGGGATGTTTTCATCATAAGGAATGGTGCATGTTTGAGGAAATAGACATATTTAACCTGATTTAAGCATTGTACTTGTTTATATGTATCTAAACATCACAGAAAACCATAATGATATGTAGATTTATGTTTTACTTATCAGATAAAATTAACCAATTAAAAAATAAACCAGACATGAATATGGTAGTAGCAAGGGATTTGGGGGAGATATATTACCAAATAAAATGTGCTACTCCATAATGATAAAAGTTCTAATTAATCCTGATGTCCTAGTTACAGACCTTTAAGGTATATGAAGCAAACATGGCTAGAAATGCAGGGGGAAGAGAGAACTCTGCAGTAATAATCAGGGATCTTAACATCTCCCTCAGTGGTTAATAGAATAAACACGCATGAAACATCACAAAGAAGTACTTGAGTGCCTCAATCAATCACCTTAATACCACAGACTTTCAAGAATATTTTCTATGTATCCACTTGTTGGAAATCAAGCTTTTATGAAAGAAAAGAATTCCAAATATGGAACCTAGAAATAGGAGAAAAATTTTTAGTATTTTGACTGTATTAAAATATGCACAGGCTTTGTCATTTTAATCAGTTTTAAGTATGCTGGTTGGTAGCACTAAGTAACATTGTTGCTCAAAAATCTTTATCATACATGTTCAGACTTTTAAAAAATCTTCCTTAACTTAGAACTTTATTCATTAGGCAATAACTTCCACTCAGTTCTACCTCCGCCGCTGGAAGTCATCATTCTATATTCTACTGTATGAATAGGATTGATTTAAACATCTCAAGAACCGTGACCACAATATCCACCTTTTGGTGTCAGTTTCTATCTCTTAGAACAGCGTCCTCAAGGGTCGGCTGTACTGTAGCGTGTGCAGCACCCGCTTCCTTGGGAAGCTTGAGCAGCATCTCCTCCTGTGTGTACCGCATTTTCTTTGTCCATTCAGCCTGCAGTGGATGCTCGGGTTGCTTCCATCTTTTGGCTATTGTATACAAATTATTATATAAGCCCCTGCTTTCAATGTTTTGATACATTCCAGAAGTGGAATTTCTGTATAATATGTTGTCTGTATTTAATCTTTGAGGATTAAAACACTACCATTAAAACACTATTAAAACACTACCAATAATGTTTCAATTTCTCCACATTCTTTTTTTTTTTTTTTTTTTTTTTTGGTTTTTCTCCGATACCGGGAACCGAACTCACGACCTTGCGCTTACCAGGAAGGCGCTTTTGCCGCTGAGCTAAACCCCCAGCCTTCTCCACATTCTTGCAAACACTTCATTTCTTTTCCTCCCTCCCTCCCTCCCCTCCTTCCCCCTTTCTCCCTTCCTCCCTCCCTTCCTTCCTTCCTTACCCGCTTCCTTCCTCCTTTCCTCCCTCCCTCCCTTTCTTGTTCTTTCTCTGACAATACCAGCGGCTGAATACAGCACGCCCTGTGCCCTGACCCTGAGTGCGTCCGGAAGGGTTGCAGGAATGTGGCTTTGGCCACTGTCTCTGCTCCCCGGTCAGTTCCTCTGCTACTGCTCGCTGCTCTGTTTCCCAGTTGAGCATCTTTGCCCAGTGTCCTCATCCACTGTGATGCTTCCGCCTTGGACTTTTAGATTTCCTAGTTATGATATCGGCCATCTTCTCATATGTCTTCTGCCACCTGCATATCTTTTTTTAAGAAAACTATTTACTCAAAAACTTTACTCATTTAAAAACAGGTTGTAGTTTGAATATTCAGTGGTAAGAGCTCATGTATTCTGAACGTTTTTTTGCGATACTGTGGGTGGAACCCAGGGTGTAGTGAACCTCGTTGGTCTTTTGTTGTACCCCGGAGAGAAACAGCGGTGGGCATGAGTAAAATAAAGACAAAAGACGAGAGCTGGGGTCAGGTGGAGTTACCTCTTGCCTGATGAGCACAAGGACTGACTTCAACAGTAGGGGCGTTTATTTGTACACTTGCAAAGTTAGTATCATGGGGGGTAATGTTGCCTAGCGACTAACAACTGCAATTGTTCGGTAGGATGCCTTTTTCAGTACTGAGGTAGCTTCACTGCTTGACCAATAACCAGCTCTCGTGGCTTCCAACACCAGGGCCTTTGCCTTGAGATGCATTCTCAGCTTTTTTACTGTTGATTTTTGAGATAGGGTCTTAGCAGTAAGTCATGAAGTTGCCGAGGTTGGACCGGAACATGCAGTCCTCCTGCATCGGTCTCAGAGCGCTGAGATCAGAAATGTTTGTCCCTATACCAGGCTATTATTCTAGATGAATGCTGCCAGACAAATGTTTGTAAATATTTCTACCTTCCCTGGATTGCCTGATTGTATCTTTTAATGCATAAAAGTTTAATTTTGACATAGTTTAACCTACTTTTTTTTCTCATTTTTGTCTTTGCCTTTGATATCCTATCCAAGAAATTATTCCCAAATCCAATGTTATAAGGTTTCCTCCCATGTTTTGTTCTAAGCGCTTTATTGTGGCAGGAGATTTTGATTGTGGGTATCACTGCATAAACTTGTGTTTATATGAATATATGCGTGAAAGAGCAAGAGGGAGACAGAGAGAGAGAGAGAGAGACAGAGAGACAGAGAGACAGAGAGACAGAGAGACAGAGAGACAGAGAGACAGAGAGGGAGGAAAGAAAGAGGGAGAGAATGTGTTTTCTTTGTATTGACAGAGCACAAAAGAAATTATACGCCAGATCAGAATTTAGTTTCCAAATAATTTTCTCCTTTCAGGAGATACTGAGACCTGGCTAAATGACTAAGTGTAGATTTAGGCAGAAAAGTAAATGAATGATCCTCTTATGCCGGAAAGGAAGGATTTCTCAAATTCTAATGGGCCCATATCAAAGTGACAGAGCATATAGCTTTACTTTTCTGCCAATGGCCAAATTTGTGATGTTTGAGTATCAAAATATTAATGGGGATGCCTTATAAAACAGTTAAACCCAAGCTTATGAACTTATAAACATGGATGGGATGCAACAACAAAAAAGGAATGTTTTACTTAATATTGTTCCAATTTTAGTACATGTGCTGCCGAAGTGAGCACATGGAATGTTCTAACAATGCAAGCAAATACATGGACCTGAAATGACAGAATTGCTTTGCAGAATCCAGCACGATTGTTTCATGAAAGGACCGGCAGTGGTTAGAAACATTTTGTGTTGGGAAGAGAACACGCACACGCAATACCAAGTCCTTGTTCCAGAAGGACGCTAATTCCACCGCAAAGCTCTTCCACTGTCCACACTTGTGAAGGTGGCCAGCCCTGACCATGGTGCTCACAGTTCAGCAGCGGTTTCTCAGGTGTAAGAGGATGAACCAGTCCTACAGGCATCGTTGGAAGACAGTTTTCTCCACAAATGGTGGACCGAAAAAACAATGTGCCATGTGCGATATTCTCAGACTTCTAAGCTGAACTCTTCACAAATCTGATTATTTTGGAAAAATTGGAAAACCTTGCAGGTTGCTCAAGTTTAAAGAAATCCATTACAACTAAAGGCAGTGAATGATGCTTCCTAGGGTCTTGGATCTAAGGAGAATGTACTTATAATAGACATTTTCTAAGGGACAACTGGAGAATTTTAAAGGTAAAAAGTATAGTAAATTAGATCTGAAGTTAATTCTCCTAGGTATAATAATTGACAATGTCTTCTAGAATAGGTTATCTTTATTTTTAGGAGTTAAATGCTGAAATATTTAGAGAAGTATCATAATGAGAGACACTTTGGGGGTGGTTTAGCAATATAAAAGTAGTTAAAGAAAATGCGTCTAAAAAGGGTTTGGTTGCTGCTTCATTTCAAGTTTTCTGAAGTCCTAAAACTGACCCAAAATTTCAGGGAAAACAAGAAATACAAACTGATACTAGCTACCTGTTACACCCTTGATATGAGCCTAAGGAACAGTTACCTGATTTCTCTTTGTCTCTGCGGCATATTTACAAAAATGATAATGAAATCTCCTCCTTAAGATTTTGGCATATTTACAAATGACCTAACGCCTGAAAAAAATATGGACTATTGCCTAGCACCTGGAGGAGCTTCAGTAAATATCTACTCATATTATTAGTTTTACTAATGTGTTATTACCACTTGGGGATTTTATTCATGGGGAATTTATGGGTGATGGGGCTTGAAAGTCATCTGAAATCAGTCTTTAATGCTATAAATGTGGGGCAACTAACAACTACTGAAAGAAAATAGAACAGGCACAGAAACGATTTTACATATAAGTCTATAAATAAATTCTAGTGTCTCATATAAGGTTGCCAGTGAAACACTAAATCATGTACCCCTCATCATCTTAAACTGAAATTTCATGAAACAAGTGGTGAAACCATCACTGTTGACTTCTCAGAGCTAGCGGGAGCAGAAGCATCGTCATTGACCGGAGAAACACTGGCAGAGCTGACCCCACCGCAGGCCCGGGGCCAAGGCGTTGTTAAAGCTGGGCGGTGAGCCAGATGTGCAGGCTCTTTTATCCTTTTAATTAACGACTGCACAGGTTCCTGGCAGGATTAGCACCACTGTAAACCGCATTAAGGCACGCTTCCACCAGCAGCAGGGCTAACACGTAGTTAGTTTAACTTTATGAGCCAATAATTATAGATCGTAACATTGCTGGGTGTCAACATAGACATTTTCACTGTATGCAAGGGAGCCGTTTGCGGAGCACAGTCCACAGCCTGTGTAGCTGAGCATCAGTCCCCCAAAGGTGGGCGATCAGGCCAACTTCATGGTGGACACCGCCTATTTTCGAGTGCATCCATTCTGGGCAATTTGAATTTATGTCGCATAAAAGGTATCCAAGCAAAAGCAGCCTTTTGTTATTGAAGGTGAGACATACTGGGATATCTGAATGTTTCCTTTAGTAGAGAGAAAGACTTCTGCATTGTATCACTGCGTCGCTTTGAGAATTTTGTTTTCATTATTTTTTCGTGTTCTTGTTTATTGTTGGGTTGATTGTTTTTCACAACTTTTAAGAAAACTGTATTCAATGAAGTCTTGAAAATCTGGAACATTGTATTTATTTTTATCAATCTAATTTGTTCAAAATCTGTGTTATTTTAAAATTTTAATACATGATATTTGATGCTTTGTGTGAAACAAAAATAGACTTGTCTTCCAAAACGGAAAATATGACAATGTATCGATAGTGTAGTCAGTTCCTGCTTATTCAGAAGACATATATTTCTTCCAACAAGATTTCTATATTAGGGCACAATTTAAATATTGCTCACTTTTTTTTGTGTGTGTATGTGCCATTTCATTCAGGAGAAGCAATGAATGAATTCAGAAACCTTCGTTCTGTTAAACCAAGCTTCCTAAAAGTGCATGTTTCCACAAGCACTCATCTCAAACAGCTGCCAGACTACTTCTGCTCACTCCCCCAAAAGTGTGTGTGTGTGTGTGTGTGTGTGTGTGTGTGTGTGTATTCAGATGGAAAAGAACAGAAGATGGATAAATGTTTACTTGAAACACACAGTAATGTTTAGAGAGAAGTTAGAAAAAAGAAATATCAAGTAGAGGGAAAGCAAATACTCAGAAACATGGCAGAGAACGGAACCCAGAGCACACAGAGTAAATGAACTGTCTGTGGAGGAAGGCATTCCGGCCCTTGCTACTAGGGAAAGGGGTGGGTGGGATCCTGAGTACTCCTTGGTATTGTTCTACCTTCGAATGAGAACCATGATGGCGTAGCTTGTTCCACACCCACAACTGTCTTTGTGGAGTAGAAGCCTAGGCTGTCTGCAGACAATCAGGGGAGAAAGGGAGGTGTCGGAAATGTGAGGAAAGCGGAACACCTCTGAAAAACTGAGGCGGAGGGGACTGCGGTGAGCTTGTGGAGGGGACTGCGGCTGGTGCCCAGCTGAGGTCGGGAATGCATGGTGGAACAGTGTGCTAGTCCGGCAACAGCATCTTAAAGAATATGGGTATCATTTCTGCCAAGTCATTAAATGTTATCTTCTATCATTATATTTGAGGGCTGCATAGAGTTCATGTAAAAATAACTTTATTATTGGCCATTTAATTGTCCTTCAAATTCCTCCATTATCACTAGTTAGATGAACATCCTGGGGGTTGGGGATATAGCTCAGTGGCTTAAGCGCCTGCTTGGCAAGAGCAAGGTCGTGAGTTCGATCCCCGGTACCACAAAAACAAACAAACAAACAAACAAAAATCCTACACTTTGGCCTTAATTTACAATCACCTTTGTAGGACTGACTCCTGGAAATGGAAGTTCTAGATCAAGTATAAGAAGAAAATTCACACTTTTTTTGTCTTTTTGAGACATGGTCTTGCTATGCAGTTCAGGCTGGGATTGAGCTCACTTTGTAGCCCAGGCTGGCTTAAAGTTGCAATGGTCCTCCTGCTTCAGCCTCCTGAGTGCTGGGATTACAGGCGTGCACCACCACGCCAGGCTGAAAATTCACATTTTAATGAATACAAAGATTAAATCTTTTAATATACAATATATGTATAATTTGCAAAGTACTTTTTAAAAATTGTATTCCAGGGTTCATAAAGAATGAATTTCTCGACCGAATCCTTTTCATTTTATTTCATGCCTCCTGAGCAGAACTTCTCCCATCATTTCATCTCATCCCAATACAATGTGCTCCACTTTCTTATTGCTATGGTATTTTTATTGACATTTCCATTTTAGACATTACATGTTACTTCTTAAAATAAAAAATAAGAGTCCCACTCTGCCCCACACGGCCAGTGCACACATGGGCTCATCGATGTCTCATTTAATTATATATACTTCAGAAATCAATATTTACGGTTTAAATTACATAGAGTAAAATATTGCTCTTAGTAACATATCATGTCTTTTAATTACATCATCATTTATTATTGAAAGTAGATTTTTTCCTCCTGGCGTGATAGTGGTTTGGGAGTCTGTTTCCCCACGGACGCTATTTATTTCAGTGAAGTCGACTACATCAGGGCGTCTTAATCACCCTCTGCCACCTCTTTATTGTTGCTTGTGTTTTTCTTTCCTTCTTAGAGATCTTCATTTGGTCACCTTTTAACTCCGTACTGCAGCCCTCTGTGTAATTCACACCGGGAAACATACAATTGCAGAGCTTGTGGATTCCTTTGTATCTCGTTCCAGCTTGAGAAAAGTGGTCCTCCGGCGTCTTCCACAGAGAGGTACCTTTGGATATGAAAATGGGAGCCTCGCCTTAGTTGATCCTGAGTGTGCTCATGCATGATGTTTAAGGGGTTGCTTCATTTTGGAAATCAGTTTTGCGGTGAATTCTGTTCTGAATATTTGACATGCAGGCGTTCCTCCCTTCCTTCTTCTCTCCCTCTCAGCACTTTCCAGTCGTTAGATACATTATTATCAGTATTCTGGGATTATAACCTCACTCTTGTTTCTCTAAATGTTGTGGTTTATTTTATTTTATTTTATGTTTCTTAGTTAATTTATTTGAATTCAAATGCTAAATTCTCTCTCACCAGCTAAAACTTCTTTTAGCTGTTTATCCTTCGTGGAATGCTTTAAGTTCATTCTACTTACATATAATTAAAAATTTGTTATTAATTTATTCAGAGTTTAAAAGCAGAATGCTGAATTCTTACTTTGTGGTTCTCTTTCTTTTGGTGATTTACCAATTCCCAGGTATTTTATTCTCCCCCCATGTTGTCTTCTGATTTGAACAGAGAATAGTTGCCAATCTTTTTCTGAGTTATGGTTGTCACACATGCTATGGATTATGATGCCTTCTTATGAAAAGCCATCACTGGAAAATTTGTCCTATATTGTTTATTGCTTTAAATTATTGATTTTCTTGCAATTTCTTGCTGATTTTCTTTCCTTTCCACTACTTTTAGAAAGTTGATTTTTAAAAAAAATTTGTGTCCCAATTGATGAATGGTATAAACTAGTTCTCCATGACCATGAGTACAACATTGCCATGTCAATATCTGAGTTAGAGAAAGAGAGAGAGGGAGGGAGAGAGAGAGAGGGAAGGAGAGAGGGGGAGAGAGGGGGAGAGAGGGGGAGAGAGACACTCCAGTTCCTAACAATTGTTTTAGTTCTTTCTTTGTTTTCTTCTGTTTTTTGGTCATGAGCAGAATCTCATACACTGTATTGGAAAATTATGTCATCTCTGCTTTCAAAATTGTCTCTTTGATTATGGTATTTCTCTCACATCTCCTCATCTTAACTATCACCAACTTTTGCTCTGCCCAACACAATAGCTTCTTAATTGATCTCATTGCTTCTGTTCCTTCCTTACTACAATTTGGCTGTACCTATTAGAATAATCTTCTAAAATCAGAAGTGACGTCATACCAACTTCTGATTATACTCTGTACTGGTCCGCCATGGCCATGGAAATAAAACCCCACGTGCACACTGCAGCTTTCATGTTCCATAAAAGCAGACCTCTTCCTCCCTAGAACCCCACTCCTAACTCTTTCTCTGTCTGTCTCTGTATTGGCATACTTTTCTGTTCTTCACATTTAGCCAACTTATACCTGTTAAGGCCCTGGCCCTTTTCTATCCCCTGCCCACAACACTTCTCCGGGATCAGCACCTGGTGGTGTCCCCTTCTTCCTGTCTTGATCTCAGAGGAGCCTTTTCCTGCGTCTCCTGGTGAGGGAACTCACTGCGACCTATTTTTCCCTATTCCATTTTGGTTTTAGTTCCTTCAAAGCAGGGCCCATTTTCTGGCTTCATTTATTTGGTTTCTTTTTTCATGTATGCTTATGTAACTTGCACAGGAATGTTCTTACTCTCTGCTTTTGGAATAAAACTAAAATAGTTTGTTACCACTCATCTTCGCCAGATTGTTTGATATCCTTGAATTGAGGCATCAGGGCCTACTTGTCTGAAGCCAGCTTTTAAACTGACAGAGAGGAATCATAATATGAAAACCTCTCAACAATTAACTTAAGGTGCATAAATACTTTGCCAAAATTAAGCAAATATTTACTTCATTTAAATTGCAATCACTTTGACATTTCTCTTTGAGAAAAACCTGAGAAAATTCTATGGGGTAATTAAGAAAAATTGTACAGGCTCAGCATCTGTTCTTTAAGTAGAAAAATACATATAATTGCCTCACCTATTTTCTTATTCTCAGAAGTAAATTATTAATGCTCAATAACTTGATGATTTTATCTGAAGAGAGGGAAATGTATTCTAAGGTTGGCTGATCAGTGATTAAAATGCACTGGGAAGCACTTTGTAACAGCACATCCTTCCTTGCAAAACTTTTTAAAAAGTATGTTGAAATAAATGCATTGTAATTTCCTCCTTGGCAATTTGAGGATAAACACAAAACACACACATAGGGACACAAAACACACACACAGGGACACAAATCACCTGTATTTTATCCTTCCTTTCTATTAAGATTACCTCTTCTTGGGAATGTTTCCATCATATAATTTTCATGTTACAAGGGTGGAAAATCTTAGTTTGCTTGATCTTTAAAAAAATCTTAATGCTGGTTTTTGTACTGGAGAGTAGAGAGAACGTCAGTTTAATGGCAGTTTGACAGCTTTTCTCTTAGTGATAAAGTGAAACTGATCAAATGCACATTAAAGCATGAGACGTAGAAACATTCAGGGACCTGCAGAGAATGCTGCTCCAACAGTACACCATTTCTCACAACTGCCGCATGTACAAGGTTGTTCATACTGAAACTCCAATCTACCCGGGGTCATTTACTTTTCTTCTTTTTCTCTATCTTTGTCCCACGATGTCTTACAATACCTCATGAGCATTCGATGTTTTCACTTTGCAGTGTACAGATGACGAAGGACTGAAGCCAGCGTTTCCTGCCTCAGAGAGCAGGTGACCACTTACGAGGAGCAGCAGTTCAGCTCTGCACTCATCTGTCATGGATGTCACCAGAGTCACAGGCGTGTGCAGAGAGGCGGAGGTCAGGACGGATGCCCCCCTGCACCTGGCGCTTTGCACTGGGCAGTTGGTAGGGAAGTGTTAAATTCACTTCATAGCTTACAAATATCCCACTTCATTCACACAAACCCTCTACTTGTAGCACAATTATGCCGTACACATTTCTGGGAAAAAAGAGAGAACTACATGAGATAGAAAAAGTATTTTTATCTTTAGATACACTTGCATCACTTATAGCACTATAATTCTTTGAAGTTTCTGTGAATAATATGTCACTGCTGTGAAGTGATTACAGTGTGGAATCGTACTGGGTAGCTTCATAACTTACGTTCCTAATAAACAACCTCAGAAAGAGAGAAGGGAGGTGAACTACTTCCGAAGATTTCCTCCGCCTATTGTGTCATCTTAGTATTTTCTCTTCTTGTTAGGCTGACAGAATCACTGCATTAACACAAATGTCTACATTGTGATGACAAATTTATGGCATTACAGTAGTAGACAATAAATATTTTATTATTTTTTATTTTAAAGATGAGAGAATGAAAAAACACACAGGCATTTAGAAAATAGTACAAAAACAATATAAGCAATACAGAATTTCAGACAAGATGATAGGAAATTAAAAATGGTTGCTGTATTTCATATTTATATCTTCAAATTGGATACTCGGATAAACAAACATAGACATGTAAGATTGATGTAACACTTAAACATTAACTGTTTCTTTCAACAGAGCAATAAAAGTCAATAGTACAACTATTTTACCTATCCTGTGTGTGCATATATACATATTCTCACCCTTCTTTCTTTTCTCTTTTCCCTCATCCCAGTTGTTCTTTCCTTCTCAGTAGTTTCCTTTCATTTCACAATGAGTAGACCATAAATAAGTGGTTGTATAGGTAAAGATATTTCTTTATAAATAGTGCTACTTGAGTACCTATTATAGAAAAGATTTATGACATGAAAACATAGCAAAGTACTTCTAAATAAACCATGTTTTTTACTGATGTTTAACTGGGTGATAATTTTCATCACAAGAGTAATGGCAATTTCCCTTCAATGTTTATAATTTTTATAGTCATTTCTTTGTACACAGCTCTGATGACAGTATGATAATTGCCACACCATATGCAAGATGTGTTGTGTTATTTTGTCTTCACAATGCAGTATGTCTCTCACTTCCCTTAAGAGAAATACTTAGGAGCAACAGAACACAATAATCTTGGATACTATTGCAGGGTTGGCCTCAGAGACAATATTGAAGGCAAATGATTAAAAAAAATCTAAAGGGACAGAGCTTAAGAATTTCAATATGCAAGTGAATAAAAATGCCTCTTCTTTATAGAAAAGATTGTTCATATTCATGTAAACTGCAGGCAGTACAGTCAGGGCATGTTAATACCTAAAGATCTACATATACCTTAATAGAATGAAATCAGGGTAAGGGCACGTGACGGATTTAACTCATTTTTTAAGACATAATCTTTTCTGAGTTAATGACAGTTCCTCTTACCCAGTTGTCTCTATTTGTGGCTTCATAGAAAATCCTATTTGTGAATATTTTGAGTTGATTATGTCAGAGAAAAGCAAACTTAACACATCCTGGCATTTCACAAGAGGCCCGCCGCTTAAGTGTCCCTTATCTGCTCAGCAGCCTTCGGCCCTGGCGTGTGGGCCAAGCTGAGACCTGAACAGAGCAGCTGTGACAATACATCGAACAGTCACTCTTGACCTTTCCCTTGAATTTCAGTTAGGAAAGGGTCCCAATAGCAATGCCAAATACCATTTAAAGTTTTTGACTCTTAAAATAAAACTTACATAATTAGAGAAAACTATTGTTCATGAGTAAATACGCTTTAGGGAAGATAAAGTTTTACTCCAGTGTATTACCCTTATAGTCAAAACTGAGTCATAAAGTGATGTTATTAAAATACTGTAACTTTTTGAAGATATGATGAAAGCACTAAAGGTGTTACGTGTTGTAAACACATTGTCTAACACAGTGCTTGTCTGCTGTAGAAGGCTCCAGGGTGACAGCTGGGGATGCACCTGTGTTTCTGTCCAGTTGTTCTGGCCATTGCCAGTTTGTCCTGTTAGGAAGAGGATTTGTTTTACTCAAGAATAATGAGGAAGTGGAAATCCGATGCTGCTGATTTCATCCTACTTTTTCTCGTGAGTGTATTCAACGCAGAGATACGCCACATCTAGTATTCAGTAACTAGCATTTTGCATTTGGTGTAGATTAAAGACAAGGTTCACAAGTTCTGAGAGTTCACAATTCCGTGGGCATGATATGCAAATAATCCTCTCCTAACACAGCATTAAAGCAGTGACTCCTGCATGGCGTGTTATAAGCAGAGGAGAGACACTCCAGCAGAGGAGCTGGGGAAAGGCTTATTAGGGAATAACAGCTGGAATCCAAACTGGACTTTCAGAGGTAAGTGAAGAAAGGTTAGAGTAAGGTGGAGTACAACTAAGGGAAAGAATCCATGCAGCAGACAGAGGGAGAGTCAGGGAACGGTGGGAGACCGGCGCGGCAGAGACACGGGCACCGCAAGTGAGGTGCTGTAGAAACTAACGCTGGGAACAGGAATGAGTTGTGTCAAGCTTGCCATCCAGGCCAGCTACTTTGTTCCCTACATTGAAGATAAACTCAGCTTTGAAGGGAAAGTGTCGGTTACCCAACCACTGATCTGCCTTAGGATGCTAACCTTGCTGCAGCCCTGTAGAACCGTAAGTTGGGGGTGAAGCAGAGGTTTAGGAAACGTGTTTGGCGGTGGGAACTCGATCCGTGTGACACAAGGCCTGATGATGTAAGTAGCAAACTTTGGTGACCAGTGGAATCTAGCAGTGAGGAAAGAAGGGGACAAAGTAATACTTTGGAGCCAGTGATCCTGGAGAGAGGGATTTGGGGACTTTATGAAAGCAGACTGGCCCTTGAGGTTGGCATGGAAGTAGAGGAAGTGAACCTTGAGAAGTGGTGTTCATTTTTAAAGTCCTCTCTGAGGACAAAACAAAACAAATCATTAAAGACAGGTTGTTTCAGTTCTGGTTTAAGACTTCGCTATGGATCTTGCTTGTTCTTACTTGGCTTGTTTTGTCATTGAGTTCTAAGTATTCTTTATGTTTTTATGTAAATTTAATGACATGACTTTCAAGTATTTTTCCTAATGCTTTTAAAAATTGGCAATGTCTTTTGGGGTTACATACGTTTGTAATTTTGAAGAAATCCAGTTACTTTTCAAAAATTTTTATGTTGTGTTTTAGTGTCAGGTTTATGAAATCTTTCCCTAACCAAAACTTATAAAGACTTTGTTCTAAGTTTGCTCTGACTAGTTTAAAGCTTTACATCTTACATTTACAAGTATAATCTGTTTACAGCTACATTTTAAATGATATGACAATAGATTTTATTAGATAAGTAGATGTAAATCTTGTATTAAAAGAGTACTACAGCCAGATTCATGTGTTGTGTTCAATAACCAGATCCATGTTTTTGTGCATTTATGCAGTAGTTCTATCACCATTTGTTGAAAAGAGCATTTTTTGGTGAATTGCTTCCATAGCTTTCTAGAAATTTAGTCATCCCTGTATACATGGGTGTCTTTGTGAACCCAGGACCCTGTTTTATATATTTGTCTTCACACTTAAAATACAATGCCTTGAAAAAAAGTAGCTTAAAAAATCATCTTTAAATCAGGCAGAGAGAAACAATGGTGTATTTACACAGGTGTGTCTGGTTTATTTCTCTTAAGAGAATGGCCTCAAGGTGCATCCATTTAGTAGAAAAATCTCAAGCTTATCCTTCTTTATGGCAGAGAAGCACTCCATTGTATATATGTAAAAAACACATTTTCTTTATCCATTCATCAGTTCAAAGGCATTTGGGCTGTTTCCAAGATTTATATATTACAAACTGTGCCCCTATAAACCATGGTATGCATATATCCCTGTGGTATGATGTTTTAATTCTTTCCAGAAGATAGCAAGAAGAGGAATAGCTCCGTCAAATGGAGCCTCTCTAGTCCTAGATTTTGAGGAATCTCCACACTGTGACTGCACAGTGGAAAAGTGTTGCTTTCTTCCCACAGCTCTACCAGCTTTTGTTATTGGCTGGCTTCTTGATGATAGCCATTCTTTATGGATGAGATGGAATCTCAGCATTCTTTTAATTTGCGTCTCTCAAATGAACAGTGATGCTGAACATTTTTTCATACATTTATTTGCAATTTCTACTTCTTCATTTGAATGGTGTCTATTAATTTCAGATGCTCATTATTGTGCTGTCTTTTAACTTAGGGTGAGTCCTTTTTGTTGTTCTTTATATGTTCTAGATATTAGTCCTTTGTCTGAGGAACAACTGGCTAAAATTGTTTCCCACTCTGTGGATTGTCTTCACTCCACTGATGTGAAAAAGCTTTTTAATAAGATGAAATCCCAGATGATGATTCTTTGTGATAGTTCCTGTACAATTGGAGTTTTGTTCATAAAGTCTTTGTCTACACCAATATCTTCAAGACTTCTACCTAATCTGTCTTCCACCAGATTCAGTGTTTCTGCTAAAATAGCATGATACTAACTTAAAAAACAGGCTTGTGGGTCAATGGAATGGATTAGAAGATGCAGAAGCAAGTTTAGAAACCTTTAGCTACCTTATCTTTGACAAAGGGATCAAACACCTTCACAGGAAGAAAGATAGCATCTTTAATACACGTTTCTAGAAAAACTGGATTTCTATATGCTGAAGATTAAAACTAGACCCATGTCTTTTACCGTGCACTAAATTTGAAGTGGTTTAACTTTTAACAGTTGTTTTTTATACATATAGAGGCCTACGAGCAGGTATCTCATTTTGCTACTTATTTATTCTCCACCCCATATTTCCATTATAAAAATAGGCACTTTCATATTAAAAAATAAAAAAGGAACGAATTTGAAGTTCTATGTATGTGCATTGGGAACCTGGATCTACTGCTGACCAGGAGTGTAATTATGTGCAATTGTTTTTCCTTACTTTTCTGGGCTTCTGTGTCTGAATAACTAAAATCAGGACAATGCCATTTACTTACTGGTTGTTCAGACCACTGATTAACATACCACATGAACAAGAGTAACATTTATTGCAAACCCCATGCTTCCTCTAATCCTTATGAAAACCCTACTTTTAAACCTGTTTTCCTCAGAGAGGTCGACAAATTAAAGATTATGCAACCATCTGATATTGAGAAGGTGCTATTTCCATATTGTGGTGTTGTCCACAAGACCATTTCTGAAGGTGAGCTTCCCCACAGGATCTAGAATTTGGGGCCTACGAATGTGTCAGGAGCTCACCTGCCTTTATTGTCTGAGGGCTTATGTGTGGGGATGGGAACGGTCAGTGTGGGTGAGCTTTGGATCCCGGAGTCTTTCTCTTTAACTAGCAGGCTACTTATCATCTGTCTCTTGAACTTTTCCAGACGTCTTCCTGTCAAAGGAAGAGTCGTATACCTTTGTACCTTCACCCCAGTGACACAGGTACGATGCTCCCACGTGCTTTGTCCTGCAGACTCCTCGGCCTCGTAAGCACAGCGTTTTAACCAGTACAACCCACTTTGACCTTCCTGGCATTGCGAAATCTAGAGCTCGAGCACTGCAGCCCGACTTGTGTGCTGTGCTCCACTGGGGCCCAGCGTCATCAAACATTGCAGCCCCCCGGTTCCCAGTCATCAGTAAAGGAGGAGCTGAAACGAATATTAATTTTGACAAGTGCCTCTGCCACTGCACTCCCATGTGGGCTCAGTCCTTCTGATGTCTTTGTTTCCTTGGCATCTTTCTTTAGCATGCTTCCTCTCAGGTACTCTCCCTGGGGAGGACTCTTTATCTCTAATGCTCAGGTATTATTTATGACGCTCTCACACATGTGTCCTATCTGGCACAAAATAAATGGAGAATGGCTGGATAGCCAAAATACAAATGTCAATAATGATGAATAATTTAGCCTGTTGAGGGTAGAAGCAAATCGGTGACCTGTAAGGGCCACGTGACTGCTCTCTGAAAGGCAGACAGAAGAGGAAGGAGAAAAAGAAGGGCCGTTCGCCAGTGGCCCAAGCCATTTTATTAATGGGTGACACAGATCCATGTATGTTAGAATGTACTTAATATTTTATAACTTTTAATCATAAAACAAACACAAGAGCACTAGTATAAACTTTACTGACATACCTCTTAAAAAATTACAACTTGCATTTTTCTCCTATTTGTGATTTATCTTGTAAGTTTTCTAAAGGGATTTGGATGTGTGATTAAGTCTGTTCTTTTTCACAGTACACAAGGAGGGGCAGTTGCCTAAGGCTGGACACCACACTAGTTCTGTGTTTTGCTTAGTGTGTAGCTCACAGTGGAGGCACTGAGGGAGAGGTGCCCTGTGCCTAGAAGAGCCATAGAAACAATGGGAACTTGCAAAACCAGTAATACACAGATGCAGATAAGTTCAGAGAATGGGAAAAATAAAAATATCAGAATAAAAGATAATATTTAATTTTATGACTCAAGAAGGTGGAGGAAATCACAGTGAAAGTGAAAAGTAGCTTTAGGGAAAAAGAAAACATTTTATAAATGAAGATTTTTAATTTCAGGATAAATGCTTGAACTTACTTTTTTCTAAAGATGTCCATCAACTGTGTGAACTGAAAGAGTATTTCTTTTTATTATTTGAACTCCTCTTCTCAACACCCAAGCTGCATGAAAAAAAGCACATAAAAAGAGATGAGAGAAAAGGCTATTTTCGAGGCGCAAATAGTTCTAGGGGTAGAGGTCAACAGGTCCGTGAAAAAATCATTTGAGACTGAATGAGTGACAAAAATTCATCTCAAACACTTTGCCTTTCTATGTAGAAGGTTCATTTTCTCAGTGTTTATAGTGCACAGGAATAGAAAATACATCTCCCTTTCCCCAGGAGCATTTGGTGAGAGGGGTAGACCTAGAAGACGCTGTCCTGAAGGACCCTGTGAACTATGACCCTGAAAGCGGTTGGACCAAATGTCCTTAACTTTCCTGTGCAGTTCTTCACTTTAATAATTCTAATTTATTCTACAATTATGATATGAGAAGAATAACATGATATATGTTTAAAGATGGTTTGCCTAAGTAATAAAAAAAGGAAGGAAACATACACATATATGCACATTCCATGATATATGAGGTATAATAAACAGAGTAAGAGGTTGAATTTAAGGTTTATTGGAATAAAAGAAACTGTCATTAATCTCCCTCAAAATGTGGTGCTTTAATATGAGCACGCTTTTCCTCTTGTTTTTGCCCCTTTCTGAAGAGTTGTACACGTCCTCTTCCCCGAGTGTTCTTGGATGCCTTGGCTACGCTGATGTCCTGAATCAATTTAAAACACTTACCTTCATGGTCACTTTGACTTTGATGAAAAGTCCGAAGTCCCACAGCGCGAGATCCAGTGGGTGAGATGGATGAGGACGTGCTGTCACGTGTTTACCCGCCTGCCTCTCCATTGGATGGCGCCTGGCAACAGCGCTCAGCACAGCTTCCATCACACGCTGTAAACACTCAGGACGGAGCACTTCCAGAACTGCTTAAGAAAGCAGCAAGAATGACGGGATAAGCGTGTTCTGAGGAAGGGGAGGCTTTTGAGGAGAATTTATATAGCAAGATAGTATGTTTTATTGTATTTTTTCCTAAATTTAAATACTGTATATTTTGACCATGTAGCATATTTCCTTCACTATTTTTATTTGGGAACACTGAATAAATTACTCATATTATAGCTGAACTCATTGAATCATTTTTTCAAAGTGAGAACTGTTATTTTTCCTCCTGTCTCCAGGTTAATCCTTATAGCAAGGGAAAGGTCTCTTGACTGCTTATGTAAAGGCTCAACGGGCCTTTGCACGGAAATTAGTTACACACAATCTGAATCTCCTTTCCTCAGATGACGCTCCACACCCACGTGTTTAACCACCACCCTCCACCATCTTTCCTTCTGTACACATTTTCTGTGCCTCCAAGGTTCGCTGTAATTTTCTTAGGGTAGGGCTCACAGACATGTACTGTGTCAGTCGGGCGGAGTTTCAGTGTGCCTGGCTGTGGGATCTGCCTGGGGGATTGGGGGCATGAGGGGTGATCTTGGGGTCCGTGTGTGCTCCCTGGGCCCTTCCTCACTGGGCTTTTCCCTGCTCTGCTTGCTGCCATGAACTGAGCAGCCTGGCTTCATCACACCCTTCCACCATGACGTTTGTGTCATGAGCCAGCCACTCGTGGACGGAAGCCCCTGAAGCCTGAAACCAAGGCAAAGCTCTCCTCCAAATTGTGACAGGTGCTGTGTCCCGAGACACGAGAACTGGCCATACAGACCTTGGCCCAGAAGTGCATCTACTGGAATCAAGATATCACATAAATCCCTAGCCAAGTTTAGTGACCATATGCTATTACCTCGAGGTAACTGTTTCTTCCATATTTGAGACCCATACCTTCCGTGCTTGTACCTGAGCTTTTGATGAGCTTGTTCTGCATTGCGTTTCATTATGCTTCTAACTGGCTCTGTGATTAGGAAATGAGCACATTGAAGGGTAGAGAATGTCATCTGCGTGACTCTCTCGCAGGATTTAGCACAGTGTCTTGCCTATCAGAGACAGTAAATGAGTGTATTGCTACATATCATTACTCAGATATTGACTATTTAATCTTTAGAAAATCCATTTCCTTAGTATGACACTCCTGCTGTTATAATTTTTTCTCACTTGGAAACACCTTCCCTTGAGGGAATTTTAGAAGAAGAAGAATCATTTTAGCTGTCTCAGTGACATAAATTAGACATTTTTATTATAGGCTAGTTTGGGCAGGTGATGGAACCAAAACGCTTTGTATTATCTGTAATGTACAGACCTGTGTTGACTGGAGTTTGACTTCTTTCAAAGTTTACCTTCATTTTCAGGTCCTACAAAGTAACCTCTCACCATGTGGAATTTCGCAAGTGATACTTAGGAATATCTTCCTCATTAACAATGAAGCCACACCTGATAATTTATGAAAAACAGATGACTCAGATGGGGACAGGTGTCATAGTCTAAAAGTCTGGGGAATGACCATGCCTGAAAGATCGACTAGTTTTGGAGGGAGCTTAGCATCTTCAGCCATCTAGATGGGTGCTGGAGTTTGATCCCAACTCCAGGGCAGTTAGTCAGTCCATCATGTCTGTGCAGTGAATAGTCTCTGATGCCCACACTTGGGCAATAGGATATCTTACACTGAAGCGGGAGAACATTTGTCCTGAGGACCACAAGCTGCCCCTCTGGAGTCCCTGCAGATTTAGCCTGCACAGTTATTACTTGGTTGCTTCTAACTTTCATCTCCAAGCTGTAACCAACAGAATCAGGAGTATAACAGATTTCCTTGTGCTGTCCGGGTCTTTGAAGAAATCATCTACCATGAGCATGGGTTTGGTGAGCCATGGAATTGGCATTTGGTGTCAGAAGTGAGGATGGTCTTCTGCCTAGCTTTGTAGTTGGACTGAAACTATTCGCAGCTGGAGATGAGAGGTTTACTGCTGTTTTGCCCAACTAGAGGACTTTGCCCTTATCCTTGCCATTTTGTCAACTCTACAGTTCTACAGAAGCAACGTATCTCTGGATTTTAAAGGGAATGAATTTTGCCTTGTTCTCACTTTTCCTTGCTCATAACTTTTATTTTTTCCCTCTGATCTTGCTCTGCGATTTATGTATTGATTTCTCTGTCCATTTCACTCAACTGTAAGCTTTTGAAAGTGAAAAAACACTTTTGCATTCATTTCTTTATCACACACCCAGCTCAAAGTAGGTAGTCAATAAATGTTTACTAAGTAAAAGAATTAATGAATATCTAGAATGGAGTAATTTTAACTTGATTTCCTAGAGAGTGCTATGTTTAGTCTCTATCATTAGCCTAGGATGTGTAGATGTTGTGGGTTTTATTCCCATATGATCACTCTTCTTCTTTTTTTTTTTTTAAGCAGGTGGAAAAGTTTATTTAGCTCACACATTGTAGAGGTTTCAGTCCATCATTGGCTGGCTCCTAGGCAGAGGGGCACAGCAGAAGATAAACAGTTCATGGCAGGCAGAAGGCAGCAAAGCAAACAAGGCAGCAAAACAAACTCTTTAAATAAATATAATTATTTCATATAGTGATTTTTGAATACTTCTGTAGACTTAACAAGCATTATATTTTAATTAAGAAGACATGACCTCAGATATAATTAGAAATATATTGAAATCTGTTGTTTCACAGCCCTATGGAGGCTCTGTGATCATTTAAAGTTTGTCTCTCCATCTGTAAAGAGAGAAGAATTAGGATCTAGTTTCCTATTATTATATTAGGCACTTTTTTAAGTGGGTGAGAAATATAAATATTTTGTCTCATTATCTCCAAATTCTAATTGAGTGTATGCAATGTATAAGTATTATTAGACTTATATTCTGAATGTATACGTGTACACCTATAAAGATTTAGTACATATAAATTTATATAATTTTTTAAAATGGAATTTTTTGGCTTAGAATGTAAATACTTATTATTCATCTGTATTATAGATTTTTTGTTATATCTCCTTTCTAACAATATAAATCTTTATTATTCATTCACACTGTAGGCTTTTGAATATGTACCTTTATAAAGACAATTTTTAAAACATGTCCTCAGTGTTATGAGTATTGTACTTAGTATAGATTACTGACCAAATACTTACTGGTTTCAATCAGGGTCATTAAACATGCCATAATTTTCTGATGGCTTTGTGAAATGTACAACTTCAGAAGCTATTTTCCATGCACAAAATAAGTATGATAAAAGTCGGTTATTAAGAATACGTTTAAATTCATTTCAGATGTAGGTAAATTATAGTTTCTAGTAAGACATAGAGAATCAGCCATACTTACTGTAGTCCATGGACTATGATGCCATTTCTCTTAATGATTTGCTTTTTTGTACTTTTATTCATTCATTCAACAAAAATATATTGGGCATCCCTTGAGCCTTAGGTGTTATTCTAGGTGCTGAGGTTACAGAAGCAAATTAGATACTCTTTGCCTTCAGGAAATAATCAAGTTGCAGCTAAAATTGTTGCCCTTTAAAATGTTTATAAACATTAATTATAGTTTGTACATATGCAAATAAACTTGCTTTAGAATTTACAGCTTTTTGTGAGCAGTTTTTGTGAAGAAAGAGAAAATGTATAGAGTAACAAAGTTGAGCTCACACCACAGAACCTGGCGTCAATCTCAAATTTGCTGCAATCTTTACCAATAAAAATTAAATAGGAGGACAGTATCTCTATGAGACCAAATTAGAATAAAAGTGCATCGCTTGTGTATGTATAACTCATGAAACCAGCTCTCACAGGAGTCCTGTAGAACCCAGGGACCTGAGCTAACCCTCTTGCGGATCTCTTAGATCCTGAGTGTGTGCTGTAGGACAGGAAGGTTCCCACTTTCATGAGGAAGCACAAGGGTAGACAAAGTCCAGCCAAGGCAGGACTTAGCTAGTGCAGCAGTCAGCAAGGACACAAGCCAGCAATGATATAGAACAGAACCGTTTTTCCATTGCCCAGGCTCGCCCTTACAACTAATTCCAGTCTGTAATTAGAAAAGTGAAGATGGCTCAGAAGCATAAAGGTTGAGTTTTAACAGCATTGGGTTTTTACATCCTACCTTAGATACTTAGATTCTAGTATCTAAGCCAAATAAAATTATCTGCTGCTTGCTTTCATCCATTCATTACCTGACATACTCAATGCAACTAAAATACTTGGAACTTAGTAATGAAGCTAATGTCAAAAGCGTATAAAAGTACATTGCTTTGAGATTCAAAGTTCTTTATATAATTGAATGATTTATGGTAATTCTACCTACATTGTAATACTTCAAGCCAAATATGCATGTAAGTACATACATAAAGAGGTTGCAGTATGTTTGTACATTATATAAAAGAATTGAAATAAGTGGCTCTTTAGAGGCTGTACAGTCAGTCACATGTTTGTAAATAACACAATGGAAACTTATTTTAAAGTAAGAGAAGAAAAATGTGAACTGGTAATGACAATCTTGTATACCAGACTTTTTAAAAACTCCATGAAAAAATTTAGATTGTTTGAAAACTTACACAAACATCTGGCGAGATGAACAAAAATATATTAATATTTAAAGAACTATAAGTGTGTTTTTTAAAAAGCTGATGAAAAAAGATAAATTCTCTTTTTATCTCATTTAAAATGTCCTATGAATGTAGAAACAACGTGACTTGCTTTGGATTAGAAGGTGCTAATGGGGGGGGTGGCTGGGATTTAGCTCAGCGGCACAGCACCTGCCTGGCAAGCACAAGGTTGTGAGTTCGATTCCCAGTACAGGAAAAAAAACAAAAAAAAAAAAAAAAAAAAAAAAAAAAAAAAAAGAAGGTGCTAAGGGAAAGCAGCCAGCTTTATTTTGAGAAAAACTAATCCTAGTAGTAGTACTAGTTGCTGCTTAGTAGTTTAAAGAAGAAACTTATTGAAACCAGGAGCTTAACTACTCCATGAGAGAAAATAGTCTCCCGGTCTTGTTTGCCCTTACTGAACGGGTTACTCAGAGGCAGCGCTTTCACACAGCATCACTCTTTTTAAAAGGTGTACCATGTGTTCTGCGATTCGGTAGTCCCCATTCTTCATAAAAATTTAAAGCCCATTGCTTTTTCAAGAGCATACATTTTAGAAACTTTAAAAAATGGAAACTATGAAAAACAATTATTTTCCTGATAAAGGCCCAAGATATAAACAATGCATTTTATTAATTCTACATTAGTTGGATTAATTAACAGGAAATTAAAATACTTTATGGAGTCATTGAAAAGAATTTTGCTAGGCTCTAAAGACTTAAGAAAAATGGAAGCAACCAGAACTTTTAGATTTTTGTTGCTGTCACAGGATAAATTTTATTCTAAAACCAAGCCTTCTTTTTTATTTACTATGTATTTTATTATTGTTATTATTTGAAATGTAGAAGTGGGGGGAAATAGAAGTTAGGGCTTTCATTATCTGCTCTTGCTGCATGATTTTACTTGTAGCGTGATTTTACTTATAAAGTTGTCTTCTTGACTAGTTTATTACAAGGGACACAAAAATAAGTGAATCAAAAATAAACCTGAAACATAGCTTTCATAAGTGTATTATTATTCTACATAATTTCAAATGATTTAAATATTTAGAGCCCATATGCCTTCCAATGTGATTTGTTACACTGCATCAGCAAAGGAACACAGATGATACAAAACAATTTAAACTCAATAAATATGCTGAACGTGTAGAGCAAAGCTAATGCACTCACTAACTTAATACAATTATAAACATTTAAGCTTAAATCATTTTTGAGCTTCCTGGAAATTAAGAAAAAAGGAGATGGAAAGGCTGACTTCATTTCCTTACAGTGGGAGACGGGCTCTCCACAGACAGATGCATTCTTCGGAGAATAGACTTTTAGAACTTATTTGAGTACTTCCTGTTTGGCATGAACATTAGAAATACTCCCCAGTGGAAGCGCTTTAGGAGAAATTGAGCTGATCACGCGCAGGCGGATCTCAGTCTTGTCCTGAGGCGATGGGACTCTGCTGCTGAGCCACCCGGCTTGGGTTCCGGACAGACATTCTGTTCCTCCTTTTGCTGAGACAAGGCAAAGTTAACCTCTCTTTGAGTCGCTAGCATGCTGGGATATCGCAGTTCTAGAGAGTCAAGTGCTCCTTCTTGCTTGCCATTTCGCAGTAAGATAAAGAGCAGGGCAGTCGCTACTAGAAGGGTGCGACAAGGACAGAAGGCGGAGCTGGTCACACGGGCAGCAGGGCCTGAGTCAGGTCCTGAGATTTTCTGAGAGTGAACAGCAAGGCTGTGGCTGAATGTCACTGAGACACCTTTGAGGACTCGGAGCCCCCGGCCCTTCCCTTTCTGCTGCGAGGAGCCCTCTCTTTCCTGATATTGCCCCATTTGTGAGGAGTGCGATCCAAGCAGCTTACCCTGCCATGCTGCGCCTTCTCCTAGCTGGGTGAGGCCCATGCACCTGCAGAGGCTGCTGCCCTCACAGGAAGCCGGGCACGGCCAAGGAGAGCCCGCAAAGGTTCTATGTGTTTTGTTTTTCCTTGGTAGGAAAAGTGTGAAGGTAGGCTGGCACAAGTTACTGAAATCAAGAATAGAAGATTATTCATTAATTTGGGTGAAAAAGTATGAGAAATTAGATCGTGTGAGGTGTGAGATTGTCTGGACATTGGTAAAGGGCAGGGTAGGGCTACAGATGCCTCCAGAATGCAGGACATGCTCGTCTCTGTGCAGAGCAGCCCTACAGGGTCGACTGGATCCGATGTCAGCGTCAGAGTCGCAGACCAGCAGACACTCAGGGATCTGTTCCACCCCTGCCCAGGAGCTCCAGCCCACTGCCTGACCTGGGCCTTGCAGTCAGGGCCAGACGAAGCTCCTCTTCCTTCTGCCCACAGGGCTGAGAGCACTTGACCTTGGTGGGCAGACGGGACAGAGCCAGGCTGGCCTGAGGAGGTCTGCTGAGAATGAAGGAGCGCCTTGAGCTCAGGAGTCCTGGACACCCAGGTCAGCGTGCTCACCGTGCGGTGCTCCTCTTTGCTACAGCAGGATTGCAGGGGTCTCAGCACCACCCCAAGCCACGCTACCACAGCAGAGACGAAATTTTTGGCAGAATGCAAGAAATGCAGTTTTGATGATTTTGAGAACCAGCTTCCTATATGCATGTCTCAGCTTTCCAAAGCAGACACCAGGGCTCTTGTCCCCCACCTTCTGCCCCGTATTCAGTCACTGAATCTCGCTTGCGTTCTTGGACCTCAAGGCTCACTTCAGTTCCAGCAAACTCCTTAGTCTGTGAACCAGGAACTGACCCACAGGAAGCAGATGAGCACAGCTGTGTTTAGATGCTCTGTATCGGTGACAGGGGCACGGGATCTGCTCCGCACGGGCAGGGGAGTTCTCCCGTCCACACCCACAGTCAGGCACCCGCATTTATCTTCAGCTTCACTGGGCTCTTTGGTCTTGTTTTATAATGGTGAATTATTTCCAGAGAATCTTGTCATAAAAATGCAGCGTATTCCAGGTCCCTTGAAAATTGTGGCTTTATTTCGCAGGTTCCCTGTAGGGCGGGGCTGCAGATGGGGTGTCCTTGCTTCGTGCTTCTTGATACCAACAGGAATTAACTGCAAGGACATGGATCTAAGCAAGGTAGTTATTCAATCCTAATCCTGGACTTAAATGTGGAAAGTTCAGACAATCAGTGGTAATAGGAAGAAAATTATCCTGTTTATTTACAGCAGCAACTGTTTTAAGTACAGAATTTTAACATAAATTTTTACTTTTTTCACTTGTATCCTCTAGGACTGATGAAAGTCTAAAAAGGAGAGGAGCACTGATGAAAATCTACCTTGAACTAGGAATACGCTTCAGTTAGAGTGATTATCATCAATTATTTCATCACAAAATTTCTTTCCATGAGATCATAACCTTTAATACTCGTATAAGAGAAAAAAGGAGTGTGCTATCATTTCTTAAAATTAATTTTATGAGTGTATTCTTGTGATGCTTAATAATTTTATTCATTTTGAAATTGGTGCTCATATATCTCTTGAACCCTAAGCTCTGTTGCTTTATGAAGAGTTTCAATATATTTTAATCTTCATACTTTTAGATAAATGAATATACCAACTCTTTGTGGTTTGCTGACCTCAAGAAAGTCTGCAGAGTCTTGAACTGAATATTATACTCTGAATGGAATAATGTTTATTTTAAAACATGTTACTCCAAGGTCAACCCACTATTGTAAAAATACCAGTTATTCAAAATTTCCAAACGTGTGGTAAAACAAAATGGTGGTCTTTATACATTCATGGTCTTTAACGTGTCTGCTCTTTCCCAGTAAACTGTTTCAAGCCTGAGGTGTTTTTGGGGAGCACTGTGGGAAAGGGGCGGCTCTGCACCTCGCACGAGTTATGCTAATGGTTTAGAGCCACATTAATTTTAAGTTGCGCTCTGAATTCAGTCATTTGGAAGGAAATGCTCTCTAGAGAGATCATCATCGAGAAATAACTAAGCAATGGTTTAAAATGGAAGGCTATTTGCTGAATTAATGAAGCAACTTTCCTTATGGACAACCTAAAAATTTCAAGCTATTTTCTATTTATTTGTTGCTGCATTCTAATGAATGTGTAATAACCTGAGAAAAGAAAGGTTTTCCAACTCATAAATTTACCTGAAATCGTGACTGTAACACACAGAGTCAAAACAAACTTAGGCAGTGTTTTAGATCAGCCTTGCTACAAATTAAATCAACTTTTCTCATTTTTCTTTCTGATTTTATGTTTGCATCCACCTTGCCGAAGTGAATAAATTTTAACATTTAACATTTTTCTTAAAGGTAACAGTCTAAGGGATCCCAATGTAAGTATGTATGTAAACTCTAATAATGGGCACTTTTCTCTCTAATTATATCAAAACCTGTTTTCCTTGTTTCAAAACTACTTACCTGCTTATGTTTCCAAGAATTGGGATCACAAATATATCTTTACATTTTGGTTACAATTCTATCCTACAATTTTTTTTTTCTGACAATGACTTGACCCTTTCTTTAAAATGTTTCTTATAATTTTCTTACTTCTTCCTGATAAGAAGATAAATGTTTTAAAACCCAGTTAGAATGATGTTAGAAAAGCTGGATATCCACATGCCAAAACATGAAACTGTATCCTTATCTTACATTATATACGGAAATCAAATCAAACTACATTAAAGATCTAACTATGAAAACAAATTATAAAAGTACTAGAAAAACATAGGAAATAAGCATCTAGACATTGGTTTGGGCAAGGACTCTTTAGGTATAATCTCAGAACCACAAGCAACAAAAGAAAAAACAGACACATGGGACTACATCGAAGCAAAAAGCTTATGCACAGCAAAGGAAACAACCCATGGTGTGAAGAGACCTAGGAAATGGGAAAAATTATTTGTAAATTATGTAGCTGTTAAGGAGCAATCTCCAAAATACATAAGTGACCCAGACTACTCAGTAGCAATGTAACAAATGATCAAATCAAAAATGTGCAAACAAAAAAATTCTCAAACAAGACATACAGACAGCAGACAGGTCTGTGGGAAATGCTCCACATCCCTAATCAACAGAGAAAGGCAGGTGAAGGCCACAGTGAGGTCCTACCTGGCACCCACTGGGGGCGCTGTCAGCACGACGCAGAGCATGTGGAGAAAAGCAAACACTGTGGTGGGACTGAGTTAGAACGCCGTCACGGAAAAGTGTGTGGGAGCCTTGACAAGTTGAACATTTACCTGCCAGATCGGCCAGCCAGTGACACTTCCCGGTAGATACTGAATTCAAATGAAGTCAGTTTCTCACTGAGCTATTTGTACATGCATGTTCATTGCAGCATTATTTACAGATACAAGATTTGAAGTTAAATTACATGTCCATCAATGGTACATTGATGGAGAAAATCTTGTATGCATGCAGGTGTTACTGGAGCACATGGTGAATATTTAACTTTAAAAATTTATTCCATTAACAGATACATCGCCACTAACCTCTCTGTGCGGGACCCACAGGTGAAGCAGGTGAGGACCTCCCGGGTGTCTATGATCCCGCCTTTCCCTGGATGCACTTGGCCGCATTCACTGCTTTATTTTCATCATAGCCCTAAAGGCACTCACAAAAGAGGGCTTCCACCTTCCAGGACTGTGTCAGAAAGTGGCAGAATGACAGGACAAGTGTGTGTGAAGCTAAGGACAGTGTTTGAGGGAGAGTATGGCAATGCGTCTTGTGCTGTAAAATATTTGTAAAAATTTAAGCATTCACTGTACATTCTGATCACTTGTATAGGCAGTGGCATACTATTCTGCGTTACAGAGGACATCGGTTATTTATAGCAACATACGTGAACCCAGAAAACATTATGGTAAGTAAGATAAGGTGGGCACAGAAAGCAAGTCTTGTATTGTCTCACTTATCTGCAAAATCCAAAGCTTTTGAAATTATAGTGTCAGAGTACAGAACGGTGATCACTAGTGGGTGGAGAAGTGGGACAGAGATGTGATCAGAGGCTCGCAGTTTCAGTCAGAATAAATAAGGACTGAAAAGCTCTTCCACAGCACAGTCATGCTGGCAATAATGATATATTCTGTACTTTAAAATGTGTGAAAGAGAAATCTCAAATGTTCTTCCTAAAAGCTGGGGTGATGGACGTGTTAACCAGCGTGACTGTGGCTAGCATTTCACAATGGACTCTAAAAGGAAAAAGAACATGCCTATGAATATGCCAATGAATATGTCAGAAACAGGCTGCACCTCAAAGCTGCAGTCCATCTTTCAGCTAGCTAGTCCCTAATAAAGCTGGAGCTGGAATTCAGCCTCACCCTGGGCCTTATCACTCTACTCAAAGGCAACACATAGACATTTCCTTGTTCCGAGAGTTGAGCTGAGGTTCTCACTGAGATCCTTGTATCTCCCCACCAAAACCACACATCAATACTCTATTTTCCCTAGTTTTAAAGGAAAATCGTACTTACTGTAGGGAATCAAGAATGACCACTGGTCATTGCATCCCAATGTGAGCTCTAGCTTATCTCATGGGGGTGTTCTGGGCTCTGAAAAATATAAGAAAATGTGTCCAGAGACCAAGGCAGTTTCTTTTCTCTTTCCTTCTGCTCCCTCTTGCCCTCTTCCTCCTCCTCTTTCCCTTCTCCTCCTCTCTCTCCTCCTCTTAGGCCTTCCACCCCGTCTTTATTCCACAGAGACTGGGGTTATCTATTTAGAGTTGCCCATAACTTTTCGTATTCCTTTTCCCTACATAACGAATGGAATCTGTCACAAGCATTTTGCTCAAGTCTATTTTAGTTCCACTTTGCCATTGAAAGCAGATCAGCAACTCATACTTCACAATTCTCTGTTGGTTTTGATTAAACAAATAAACACATCTAGTGTGACAGAAATTAAATTGCAAAAAACTTGAATTTTTCTCTGTTCCACTTTCATCACAGGAAAATAATTTGGAAAGTAGAAGAAACAAAAGAAAATTAAGAGCTTTGGGCTTAACACAGTGATTGAAATGGAAAATAATGAAAATCTCAGAGGGCGTATTCTTCCGAGAAAGGCAGAGGGTGGTAGAGACACTTTCCACGATGGGTATATAAGTAGGACCCTAGAGGTCCACATGTGACAGCAAATGACTGGAGTTAAGCACACAGCTGAAAATTGCTTTCCCTCATCTAAGCGAGAAGTAATCAGAAGTCAGGCATAAAGGATTAAAGCAAAATACGTTAGATGTAGACTTGGCATCTGAAAGTTGGGATTTCTTTTTTCCTGTTCTAATGCCCAGAATAACACCTGACTCTTCACAATACATAGAATTAAAGCCTTCTTATGATAATTCATTTTAAAAAGTAAAGCAAAGTATCCACTATAAAAACAGCTCTCTAGAACTCGTCAGGTAATACAATGTGGTATAACGTTGGGAAAGTTTCATTTGGAGAACAAAATTCATCCAAGAGACTTCCAAGGGCATTTGGGTCCAAATGGTCATTTGATGGATGAGAAAAATAAGACACAAAAAAGGAAATGAATATGCCTATATCAAAAGCTCTTTGTCTTTAATGCTGGGGGTACAACTGTTTGGAATATGCTTTTATGCTAGGGAAAAACACTAGATCAGCTGCTGCCTGGCAGGCAATAATAACAGAGTTCCTGGTAAAGGGCCAATGCCGTGGTAGCCAACTAAATGTTTAGTCAACTCTCATGTGAAATATTGGCCCCCGTTTTCACTGAAATTATGCTTTTTATTGTGAAAACAAGTCATAGTACTCTTGATAACTAACCAGATGACTTTAATGTAATACAGCTCTCTTTTTTTGTTCTTACCTTCCCCTATAGCTTTCCAGTTTTTTAAATCATCATTTTATTTATTCATTTATTCTCATGGTTCTCTGGGACAGGCCCCAAAGCCTTGAACCTGCAAGGCAGGGGTTTTATCACTGGTCTACATCCCCAGCTCAGTAGCTTTCAGATTTTAAGATCCTGATGTCCCTTGGAGAAACTATTCCTGTACTATATAATCTGAAACTTGAAATTTCTTTATTATTTCATGATGCACGTTGAACTTTTCACAACACACAGTGCTAACCACTATACGATCACAGTGAACTTTTCAAAGACACCATTACGTTACTAGAGTAACGAGTACCATGGAGCAGCAACCTAGAGAAAGTGCTCTGTTAACACTTCCTCATTCGCTACTCGCAACGATCCTGTGAGGAAAGTCTGATTTCCTCTAAGTTGCTAAGGAGGGTCAGGCGGGAGAGGTGACTTTGCACGGTCCCAAAGGCTTCCGAGAGCCATAACTCTGCAAAACTATGCATTCTTTGCTTTGGGAGCTCATCTGTCCCATGTGGTTTGGAGAAGGCTGTCGTTTAAATGATCCCGGTTTCTCAGTGTAGAGCTGCACTCCCGACCCAGCTCTGAGCCCGGAGCCTTGAGGGTGTGGTGGGCGTCGGCACAGAAAGGCACAGAAGCATCTTTCCCCTGCTGAATTGCCAGCTGAGAGAACACAGAAGCCCTCAAGGTGCAGGTGCATCACTCACATGTGTGAATGTTCGCGTATTTTCTCAGCTGAGGCCAAAACAGAGCCAAGAAAAGGAAAAGAGAAATCAGACCCTTCTAGCAGCTTTTGATAGAAAATGATAGAAAATGCACTCCTATCCCTGGTCATCAGGGACACAGGACCCAAACACCAGCTGTCTGCTTCCAGTTTTCTCTCTCGGCGCAGCAGCTTTTGGCTCTGCTTTTCCACCCTCATGGGAGACCCTGCTTTCCTATAGCTCCCAGGCCACACGGCAGAATTCCAGCCAGGCACAACGACTAACTCACCACCTGTTCCCAGACTCTGCTCCAGCTTCCTAGGTTTCACTGCATCACTAGGACCTGCATTACAAAGCATCCTGTGGGTGTCTGTCATAACCCCATCCGGAGGAGTGAGAAATGCAGAGCACAGAAGGCCCTGGAGACCATGCCCAAGGTACCTCCTCAATTTGCCTGCAGTGGGACTTTTCAGCTCCTAATCCCCGTTGATTGTTGAAGCCTACTGTGGCAACCTTCTTTTACTTTTACCTTTACATATTCATTAATTTGAACTATAAATTTACTTAGGAAATTAGTTTTACAGTAGAAGAAAATTGTTAGTGAAGTAAGTTTTACTGGAGCAACAGAACATTTCAAATTGTAGAGGGAGTTCAGGAAAATAACTATCAAACGTATTTTGTTTAAGAAATTTGTCTTGAAGCAATAAACCATCTAATTGAACAATGGAACATGTATTAAGCATGAAGTTATTTTTACTTGGTGTGGTATTATTGTTCATGTGGTTCATATTAAGCAATCAGTTAGGACATACTAAATGAATAAATTATGACTATGTTTAATTTGACATGTATTAAAAATATTTCGTAGGAATATTGGTTATTTTTGTTTAGCTTATGGAATTGAGGATGACTGTACACGCTGAGCCTCTATTTCAAAATGTGAAGTTTGGAAAGTATTTCTCATGAGAAGAGAAAAGATGCACCAGCACCTAACGGTCTTTTCAATATTTCACTAACGCAAATTACCAGTGCGTGTCTACATCAGGGAGCAGCTCCCACATTCGAAAGCCGGCTCTCACTCGGCGTTATCAGCACGGAGCTGTGCAGCAGCTTGCTCTGGTGCTCTTAGCAAAGGACCTATAGTTCTTTTTAAATTAATTTTTTAGGATTAATTTGTTTTGCTGAGATAAACCTTAACTTTAGAACTACTACATAATTGATGACAATGTATATTTCAGAGGCTCCCTTTTTCCTAAAGGAAAATTATGATTCAATTAAATATTGCAAATGCTTCATTAGATCTTAAAATGATCTCATTTAAAAATTGAACATCTTTAGAATATTGAGATGGAAATTTCCTCATGCCTAAAAAACCAGCTCCAGTCTTAAAAGTTTAATTTCAATCATTATTATGCAGTTGTGTCCTCTCTGTTCCAGGAACAGTGCAAAGTTTGTGAATAACTTCCGAACAGCCCACGAGGTCATCTCGGGGAAACATCTCGCTTTGGTGAGTCCTCGTAAGTGTTAGCATTTTCCTGTAGGACAAACTGCTCCGCAAGTCACAGCATAAATACCTCATTAATTCTATCACTGGCAAAGTGTAGATAGAGGTGACTCCCCTCCCACTAAGGCGGGAGTTTATTTGCAAATCAAATGCATAACTTCATTCTGACTGGAAGGCCGCATCACTTGGTAATGCTGAGGATGACCAGTGTATCCTCAGCCTCCGGGAGCTTTGGAGATAAGCCAGAGATACAAATAAATATGTATTTGTCATATTTGCATCTCCTTTTCAAAGTTGTTTGGGGGAAGAAAGTTGTTTGTTGCTCTATTTTTACTTCCCATTTATCTAGAAGGACAGCTCTCTCCCAGTAGTGTGCTCTCAACACCCTCTGTCTTTTCCCTAAAGACTCTGCACTGACACAGTTTCGCTCTGTCTTTCTGCACCTAGGCATCCAGCGGTGATGAAATCCAGCTCACACCAAGTCGAATCTAAGTGCCTTTGAGGGCCAAGACCAAAGAGGAGGCCACTTTCAACCTTTCCATTCGTTCTAGCCATTGAGAACTTCTTAACCATCAGGACAGTCTTTTCTTGCGTGGTACGTACAGGATTGTAAATAGCGCTATCTTAAGAGAGGCAGATTTTAGGCTTAAATCCATGCTAAGGCAGACGTGACTGGTAACAGCCCTTTCTTGAGAACACTGTGTTTATTTGATCAAAGTGTCATAGGTTCAATCTCAATGTTCCCCAAAATATCTGAGCTGTGTATTTATTCTTTCTACACAAACAGTAGTGGCTTGTGTGTTCTCAGTGTCAGAATCTCTGCAGAAATGTCAGCATCAGCTCCTGGGTGATTCCCTTCACCTGAGCTACTGAAATGGCCAAACTCAGAGGACAGGGTTGCCGGGATCACGAAGACCATAGACTCTGGGAGGAGGAACCACGGGGCTTAGTTCTGACTGAGAGACTGGTTCTAACCTGAGACCCTCAAGACAGCACTGTCAGATCTAGAAATCTGATACATGAGGATCTCTTTTCCTGGGGTTTTATTTTCTCTGTTTCAACAGACAACGAGGTTCACTTCTCTCACCTTCCACGTGTGGTTGTGCTCCTCCCATGGCCACAGGCCTGCGAAGGCCTTCCAGAGTCGAAGTGAAGAAAGGAAACAGTTACAGCAGCCGGACAGAGGCGACCGCACCGGCTCTTGCGGTACAGTGCCCCAGGAGGAAAGGAAAAGTCAAGCAGCCTGGCCTAATTTTCTTGTCCACAGACCTCTGGGTAAATAGAGACTAATGATATTTGCTAAAAGGAAGAGACCTTGTCTCCAAAATGCCTGTAGCACAACTCCCTGGGTAAGAATTACCTCGAGTAAACAGAACACAAAATCACTGCGGCATGGGCCCCTGGAGAACGCGTCGTTCATAGCTGTCTGGGGACCAGCACTCCGAGATGTCACATGCACGGGGCATGTGACGCTGTCCCCTGTGTGAGAAGTGCTGTTCACCTGCAGAAAGGCTGCGTTCAGAGGGTTGCTTCCCATATGCGGGGAGGGGAGGGTAGCTCAGAGAGGCCTCCAAGTACTGCACTCTGCTTTGTCTGAGCACTGGGCTCACAGCTGTTAGGTGAGACCTCTGGTCTGGGTGGATTTGATGTGGTCAGCTGTGTTATGGTGCGATACATAATAGCACTGTGATAGTCGTGTGTGTGTGTGTGTGTGTGTGTATGATTTTCTTATGTAACCATAACAATTTAAGATTTTATACAAATTCTATACAAATGCTATTTTATACAGATAGCGTTTAAAGTCAGTGAAAGTTTGATCTAGAGTTCTAAATGTAGGGCTATGGATGTGGCTCTTTTGCCTTCTATCTTCTCCCTGATTTTTCCATCTTATTCTTGCCGTCCCTGGTTCCCTGATTCAGATTACTTCCACTTGCATGGTCTGTTGTCATTTTAGGAAGGACCAGGGGGAAAGCAATCTGCAAAGGGAGGTGTCAATAATTAAATGTATGGTTTTAGCTCAACATTTTAGTAACTATTTTAATTTGATTTTGTAGTCCAGAAAACTAAAAGAAGTTTGAAAATGCTGAAAGTTAACTAAAGCTCAAATACTTAACAAAAATTAAATCTGTGTGAAAGTGGTAAAGACAATTTGGGTATAGCCAAACTCATTAGGTGTTTTGCTTGGCTCTTTTTCTCTACTCCATATTTTCTCCTACCCTCCGGTTTTCTGATCAAATCTGACAAAAGAAAATAAGAGAATGGAGAAAAAAGAAGAGAATGGGAAAACCCAGTCAGGGTTACAGAGAAAGAATGTCTGTTCCAAGAAGTCCAGTGTCAAACGCCGAGCTGGCCTGTCCTAACCTGGGGCTCCCCTGACGTCACAGCGTCCTGTCTGTCAACAGGAGCTCACCTCCCCCAGCTGACTGTGCTCCCCACGGGGTCTGTTCTGCAGCCAGGGGCTCTGCCACACACTCCCCACCCCACAACCTGCACAGCAACTCCAAAGACCAGGAGGTCTGGAAAAGTCACATTTGTAAGTGAAAACAGCGATGCAGATAAAAAAATTAGTATAAGTTTTTCACTTCTGAGCAAATATTTGAAACAGAGAAAGGGAGGAATTAGGACATCAGGTATTAGGAAGGAACCTGAGAAGTGATATTTTTCCCTTTGAATTTTCAGTGAGACTGCATGCGTAACCTTGGAATTCTAGCACCTAGTATCCCAAGCAACAGTGAACCGTGAGGAAATTTTGTGTGTGTTCCAACTCTGTGCTCAGTACCTTGTTATGAAATAACTGTAGGTTATACTTTTAATAAATTTAAAAATTGGTGAATTATGAAATCCATAGAAAGATTTTTGACCTTTTGGTTTGTTACTTAGGAATTTTCAGGGTAGAGGGAATCAATTTATTCAGGAGACAGTCCGTGGTTTGGAGCACCATCTGTCCGGATGCTGTCCTTAGGCAAGCACCAATTAGTCCTGCTCCACCCAGGGTGGCCCGCGGGGCTGGCAGCATCCTCAGCTAGGATGCTCCGAGCTGAATTTTTAGGTGAACAGAATGTCGCTGAGTACATCAGACCCGTGGCGATTAAGATCGGGAGCTGGACAGGTCTGCATAGATCATCCTCATGCACATCTTTCCTTTCCTTTTCCTTTCCTTCATTCTCCTTTCTCTTCGTTTTCCTTCTCCTTTCTATAAATCTTTCCATCTCCATGAGATCTGCCATGTATCTGTTAGCTTGATGCAGAAAACACTGCCTTTCCTGAAGCTATGTCCTTTGGGTCTGTTCAGGTACTGACATGAACAATGTATCTCGAAGACTCGGGTCTCTCTGTCTGCCTTGTAAAGCACACTGCCTCTCCTCTTTTCTTCTGCTGTTTAGCACAATGATTTACACAGAGAAAGCACAAAATAATTTTCATATACAAATATGCATATACATATATATACATATATATATATACTACTCTAGTAGAATTTTTGAGTCAGCCAATTCATTTTTTAAAATTTCATTGTATTTATTTAAGTTGTACAACATGATCGTTCACATACTCATAAGAATTACTATAGTCATGCAAATTGTTTTTTAATACATCAAACATCTCAGTTATCTTTTGTATTCATTCATGTAAAAGCTCCTAAAATCTACTCTCAGCAAATTTCAGTTTGTAGTACAATGCTGCTAACCCTTGGCTTCACACTGTACATTAGATCTCTAGAATTATGTAACTGATACTTGTGCCCTTGAACTCATTGTACTAACTTACATTTATTTAAATGATACTAATGTCACTTGAGGAGCAAAACAATGCTTGCATTTTATATAAAATATATAAGTACAAATACATACAAATCAAATATACAGTTGCATTAAAATAATTGTATTGTTGGCCTTTCAGGATTAATTACTCTAAAAACATCTAGAGCAAGTTCCTTTCTACAGTAGCCAGGAGGTGGAGAACTCAGAGGACAGAGCATGAGAGTGCAAGAAGGTCCCACACAGCAACACGTGCCAGGAGCGACCGCAGGGCAGGCTCACCCTCCTCTGGGCATTTGTGTATTCCCTTTGCTTCTCATTTCGACTGTGTGGAGTAAGTTTCCTTAACCAATAAACTGCTACTTATATTCACATAGAAAGAACAAAGACGCCTCAAATTTCTAGTCCCATAAAGAATGGGAGGCGTCCTCTTCTATGATCCCACAACATTTTCATGCCACTTATGTGACGGTCACCCATGAATCGTGCTCATGTAGTCCATGTCCATCACTTATAACTCAGCCTTCCCCAGATCCTACTAGCCAGTCAATAAATGCAATAAATACATGAATAAGAGAGATGGATTTTGTTATCCACAAAATATGGATTACCCATGTTCACTAAATCTTCTATTTAGAAAATATATGTATTCTTTATTAAAACCTATGACTCATCTAAATATCCAAGGTATATCCTGAATCTAAATGTCCTGAAAATTAAGAATAGTGAGTTCTCATATAGCTTTTCTTAACTTTTGTATTAGTAATTCATTGTATTAAAAAAACTGTAAGAAACAGAATTAAAGTCAATGAACATAATCTTAATTAAGCTCAATGAATGTGGACATTTGATAAGGTAGAATTTCTACACATTAATCAGATCAATGAAACCATATTTCACCTAGTTATATACAAAAACAAGATGGAACTCCTAAGTATGTTGAAATGTGCGGACAAAAATAAGAGAAAGAATAATTATCTTTACAACATAATATAATTTTATCATGAAGTAAAAGACATATGTTTATTCAAGCATTTATTTCATGTTACATGCAGCATATGATAGGTGGAAGTTAAAGATGAACAGGAAAGAGTCCTTGTCCTCAAAGTGCTTAAATTTTAGGTAGAGAGAAATAACATGTGAGCTGTGCTTCAACCAGCTCAGACAGGAAGGTGTGGGAATTCTGGGGAAGGACATAATACTTCAGCTTGCAGTAAAGCAAGGCAAAGTAGAGTTTGCAAGGTTTATCAGCGAGAAAACCAGTCATAAGACAATTGGGAAGGCCCAACGGGTATATGTAGTAGAGATCATAGTGGGAGTTGAATACAGTAACAATTCTGCATAAAACTGGGGGTGGAGGTGCACACCTGTAATCCCAGCACTTGGGAGGCTAAGGCAGGAGGATCACCGCAAGTTCAAGGCCCACCTGCACTACAAAGTGAGATCCTGTCTCAAAAATTAAAAAATACTGCATAAGATAAGTGAAAGTCGTAGTGACACATGACAATGACTGTGACCCCAGGTCACAATCTTTAAGAGACAGAATCAAAATAATCAAAGATGGAGCTTTCTGAGTACATACAAATAAAGCAGGGGAGGGGGACAGAGAAAAGTGCAAACCAGGCTGAAGGATCAGACAGGCAACCGGCCGTGTTCCAGAAGAGCTGTGACGGTGTTCGGGATTTCAAGGCAACAAAAGGCCAACACACACGGAAGCCTGTACGTACACCCCGTGCGTGCACAACTGCACACGCCCTGTCCTTCGGAAAGTGTGAGCATCCTAGGAGCCGGCGCTGTGCACGGCAAGGGACAAGCCCGGGGAAGATGCGAGGTGCCGGCACCGACGGAGCAGTCGGGGTGGGGAAGGTGGATTCCTAGCAACGCAAGTTGCTATGTAATTTGGCTCTAAGCTGCACGTGGTGACTGCACGTGTGACACACGCTGATCCGAGCTGTGCTCACATAAAGTATGCTCGTTAGGACGCCCATCCTCAGTGTGTCGTAGAAAGCTGACAAACCCAAAAGCTTGGGCAATGAACTTCATCATAAAGCCAACCACGTTTAGACAAGCTGGGATCTCTTACGCAGCGTTGCTTTTGGTAAAAAGTCTTTAGAACGTTGTTTTCTTTTCTCCTTACAAGGTGGCTGGAAAAGTGGAACCAGAAAGTCTCACACTGTCCTTCCATGAAGAAATGTAAGGCATAAGTTCCACAGGACTCTGGTGGGGGGTAAGAATCTTCCCTGGTCATCAGGGGCCACTTCTCACCCCAGGGCCTTATGTTTCCAGACTTTAGGAATATTTGCAGATACCCACTCATAAAACGAGGGGTCTGCGAATCAGTCAGAAGAGCCAGGCTTTGGGCAAGACGTGAATGGTGTTATCCTCAGAAGACTCATGAGAACTGTGAAATAGAGTTGTTAAATGAAAGAGACCAAGGACAGCCTTCTACACGAAGGCATAGTACAACTGAAAGCCCCAGCTAACCTCCCTCTGAGGCTGGGACAGACTTCCCTCCGTGAACAGCTCAGGTTTCTCTCTCCCACTAGAACTGCTTCCGCCAAGGGCCGGAAGCAGGACAAGCTGCAGGCTCCGAGGCACCGCTCCTTCTCAGTGTTGTGGGGGTGGGTGGTAGAAAAAAACTTGCTAAGGTGGGCAAAGGAGTGAAATGAATTCTGTCTCACTGTTTTAACCATCGTTCTCTGAAACAGAGATTCACAGTCATGACTGACTACTGGGTGGGTGCCCCAGTGCACTGCACTGCAGAAATGTACCGGTTTTCCTGTTGGAAATAAGTGCAGGACAAAGCCAATAGCGTCTATTTTCTGCTCCCAGCACACAGTTTTTCCTCATAAAAATTGATATTAGATTATCGGAGTACATAGACACCAATTTATTCTCATAAAAGCATCTCACTGAAGTACATTAGCACAGAAATCAGAGGTATAGATTGAGAAATTGGTGTTAGACCTGGGGCAATGTTCAGCAGAGAGCGACGTATTAAGGCATATATTAAAAAAGGATAGCATAGCATAATCTTAAATGAAGCTAGCAACCAATGTGTAGATCAGTAGTATTCAAAGTCTGTGCCTACTGAAAGCTTTGAAAATCATGCATGCATTTTCAGTGTTTAAAGGTAAATAAAAATTAGGGAAAGTGGAAGCTTTGCTGTTTTCTCCACAGCTCATCAACCAACTCACGTGCTGGGTGTGCACACCCTGGAGCACAGAGATCTAATTCAGCACAGCCCACTCATCACCACCGGGGGGGGGGGGAACAAGGATCCCGGCCACCAAGTGAATCTGCAGTAACTCCTATTCACGTATTTTACAGGCCACTTACTGCTGTTAAGTATTTACATAATTGGCCCTTCACCTTTATTTCATTTTCTTTTTGCAGTGCTGGGGATTGCACCCAGAGCCCGTGGATGCTACGTAAGGGATATATAGATGCCTACACCCCTGCCCCAGTCTGTCATCTGTTTTAAACTGTATGTTTGTTTATTGTAGACACTGAACTTTTACCTATGTCTTCCCTCAAAATCTTTTTCCTCCTTTCTCTAGTTCATATGCACAGAAATCTATAAATCTTTAGCATATTTCATATGCATGATTGATAACATTGCATATTTGATACATGCATCACTATGAAATAATCACTACTTGCAAATTAATTTATATATATATATCTCTTCACATAGATACTGATGAGTGTCTATAGTAAGAACATGTAAATTCTATCCTGTTAGTAAAACTCAAGTGTGCACAATGTATAGTTTACTGTGTTCCTATTTTTGTACATTAGCTCCTCAGAAATAATTCCTACTGCTAACTGAAACTTTACCCTTTGAATAACATCTCACCATTTCTTCCCTTACCCAACCCTCCTTCATTACTTTATACTGAAACACGTACTTTATTTGCATGATTGTTGCAGACTACTGTGTTACGGACTTTTGAAGACGATTATATCACTTCATCCTTAACAATTGCTGCCTGTAGAGCATGCTAAGGTCTCACATGAATCATCCACGCAGCTTTGAAAAGTGTTGATGAAGAGGCATCCCCCCAAAACAATTAGGTCGTAATTTAGCATTGTTTCTTGCACAATACAAGTTGTTCATCATATTCGAAAAATGAAAGAATGGATTAAAATCCACTTTCTGGCCTTTTTTACTGTATTTGTTTTCCCGTGATTGCTATTATTGTATCTGAGGCGTGGATGGGAGATGATTGATACGGTGCGATTTTGAGGTCGAGCTCAGAGCAGCTTCAAGAGTTTAAAGGCACATTAACAGCTCCCTCACACTTCCGTTGTGGAGTTTCTAAACTGTGAACTGAATTTATACCAATTACTTCTTTAAAGTACGGAAAAATGTTGCTGTAAGTAAGATAAATGAAGAATGCCTTCCAAAAGAGAGCTTATCTTTATACAAAGAAAACATAAGCCAGGCACTCTGGCTCACATCCAGAATCCCAGCATTCTGGGAGGCTGAGGCAGGAAGAGTGCAGGTTCAAACTCAGCCTGGGAAATTTAGGAAGATCCTATCTCAAAATAAAACAACACAAAAAAGGACTAAATTTGTAGCCCAGTGTGTGAAGGCCCTGAGTTAAATACTGAGTACCACAGAATGAATGAATGAATGGTCAAATAAATAAATAAGACACTTAATATTTAATTAGCATACATACAAGGATTATAGTACCAAATATACAATACGAGAGTCAGAAAACTATGTGTCTTAGCATACACCACACAAATGCGTAAATATATTGACTTAGATGGTCACCGTACTACACAAGTAAAACAAGGTTACACAGTTTTAAACTCATTAGATAACATGTTTACCCTGTGAAATCATTTTGTTTTCTCTACTATAACAGCCCTTTTACCTTTTCTATAAAAGTAACTGTATTTTAATGTCTTTGTACATACTCAGTACAAAAGCATCTGTACTTTTATTCAATATTTATTTACAAGCACACAGTGGTGCCTTGGTTCGTGAACTTAATTCGTTCCACAGTTCTGGGGGAGACGGCTGCTGCCATGTTTGTCACCCGATTCAGAGTCGGAGGAAGAAATATGAACTGAGACCTTGCTGTACTTCATATTACCTGGTGATTTTAAGACTGAAGAAAAGGAAACTGAAATATTTGAAGGGAAAGTGAATATATGCTAGAAATAAGAAACCCAGGGCCTGCGTAACAAAATAGAACAGTCGTTTCAAATGTGCTTTTTTTACGAATTAAGTGAAATTGAAAGTTTTTTTTTCTTATTGAAAAAACCAAACCTGCCAACTGTATAGTTTTACCAGTAGACAAATGTAGGCAGAGACAGGTTTCCAGTTGAAAGTAGCATTATTCCAGCAGAGTAAATGTGCTTCACACAATGCAGTTCCTCAATAACACACAGAAAACAGGACTCAGCCAGCAGGAAAAAGTTGTTAGTTTTCTAGAAAGGCTTTTTGAACTCTTAACTCTAGTGATTTTTAGAGTAAGTTAAAATATTCTTATGGAAACTTTAAAAGAATCTGTGTGCTCCAGCACACTGGTATTTGTGAAGGACGAGCGCTGCATTTATTATTAATTTCCCTCCAGAGCTCATGGGGAAGCCTGCAGAGGCTGGAACCAAGTTGAAATCCAGAACAATAAATAATAAATAACAACAATAATAATTTGCATTTCTCCAACACCCTCCAGCTGTGGCCGTAGACACGGTTCACAGTCATCATTTGAGCTTCACAGAATTCTAGCAAGAGAGGCAAATAGTGTTCGGATGGGAAAAATAAAATGCTTCAACGCTCAGTAATTAAATGAAGTTCCTAAGTTCATAACAGATTCAGGAATATTGCTCATACTTTTTCACACCTAAAATCCTCTTTCCAACTCTACTAATTTAGGATTTTATCTTTTTTTTTTTTTTTTCCAGATAATGAGGTGCAGAATTTACCCTCATGCTAGGACTGAGCCCAGAGCCTTGGTCCCTGGCAGGTGAGCACTCTACCACTGAGCTTTGTCCCACATTGCCAGGGGAAGAAATTCTCTTACTATACCTGGGTGTCAAAATCAGTGAGCTACAAATCTGGGGGCATATTCTTGAAATCTTATTTTGTGTATGACATACTATGTATCTGTTTTGTTGGCTATTGAAATGTACATTACCACTTTTTCTCTCCTCTCTAAATGATTGGGTCTGAACTTAGAAGAAAGCCATCTTTTTCTCTCATGTTACAAGTTATTATTGTCAGTGTATTCAGGCTTTGTGAAGGTGTTTAAACTAGAAAACAAAGTTAAAATTTAAAAAGTCAAGATTCCCACTGATTTAAATTTTCATTCATCTAACCACCACTCATACGTCCACTGACAGTGTACATGTCATATGGTTCATGCATTTCATACTTTGATATTAAGGACTCATCTGAGCTGATCAAGTATCAGTGAAATACTTTGAGTCTTCATTTACAGATTTTAGAATACTGTTTTGCTGTGGGGGTGTAGGAATATAATCGCTAGTTTTTAAAAAATTTCTTGCATCATGAATTCTGAGGTTTGCTCTTTAAAATAGCAAATTTATGTCCTTAATTACAGGAAACTGTAGTTTGGGAAGTGAGAAATGTGGGTGCTTTTTATTTTGCAAATTGCAATTACCTTCTATATCATGTTGATACCTCCCTTCGTGTCAATAACCATACAATTTAACAACGACCTCTAAAACTGTCAGAAGTTTACACGAAGACACTTAACGTTTTAGTGTTTCGTAATTGGTTCAAGTGAAGTAACTTGGTTAGATCCAGGTTGCTGTGTGGGCCAATTCATTTATCATGATAAAAGGCTGGATTCTTAAAGCAAAAGGGGAGGGAGAGGAATGCAGGTGATGCGATGTGTGTATCTGCTGGCTCCCCCAAATGTAGTGGAAACATGGAGTAATACAAATAGTTATTAAAAAAGGTCACTTTGTGCCCAGCTGCTTGAGAGAGAGATTTATTACTTAGAGAGAGGCTGGCTAAGCACTTGCAGTATTTGATCAGGTGGTTTCTCCATTGTGCAAGTACAATTTGGGTCGGCAGAATCATCTTATATCCGTAATTTGCTGTTTTCTTCAGAGGAGAAAATTATAATCATAGTAAGTTACATTTTCTAAGATTTTCTCTCGGTGACAAAGAACACAAAGTTAAGTGAGCTTGAGGAAAACTGGCGAAGCTTGCTGTCCTGGGCAGAAACCGGGAGGTGGAAAGTCTGGGACACCAGAAAGCAGAAGGGAGAAGTAGGCAGCGCAGAGGAGCAGAGAGAAAGTTAGAAAAGCCCAGGTCAGGGAGCGCGCCGGCCAGCGCCCAAGTTCCTTCCCCTACATCCTCCACGCTGCAGGTGATGATGAGTCTTACATTCGAGGAAAGCTAGTCAGTGAGGCTTAAATCACTGGCCTTCCTCTAAAATAGACTGAATACATATGAATCTAAATTGAAACACAGAAGTGTACAAGTAAGATAGGAATGTTGCTAGTCACTCAATGATTTCGCCTGGGGACAGATGTCCTGGATGCTGATGTCATTTTCCTTTCAGCGGTGGGGAATCCAGCACAGGGTCCTCCAGCACTCTCCCCAGTGCTGACAAGGAGGTACAAAGCTCTTCTCTGATGCCACATGCACACGGTCACAAGTGTCCTCACAGCCGGAACAATTCTTTTACATCTAATTAAAAAGAATTAAAGTAACAAAATAAATATCTGTTAAGCAAGATTGTGCAACATCAAGAATTACATTTCACTTTATTCTAAAAGAGGTCATACAATTTGCCAAACAGGTTTTGGCACTTACATGTCTAATATTTTCTAGAAAGTGTATCTCCAGTTTCTGTAGATTGTTGAACATTAAGTGATCAAGTAATATTTTGCTGAAGCACAAATATTTCCCCCTAAGTAACACTGTCTGCTGTCACAGGTCTAGTACTCACTCTGGTGTGAACTGCTGCACACGCACGTGAGCAATGACATTCGAATGTATTTGATCATGTATTGGCACACATATAATTTAAATGGGTAAATGATTCATAGATTGTTCAAATTTAGAAAATGAAGCGCATTTTTTCTTCTGGTTTATGTACAATGGACAATACAAGTTGTATGTAATTATTATATCTGTTATGTAGACGACTATAGTTAAGTCATTCAGTGATCAGACAGGTCAGCACATCAGTCAGCTCAGAGAGTCCGCATTTTGTGTGTGTGTTAAGAACACATAAGATCTAATGTCTTAGCCAATTCCAAATACGTAATACAGTATTCTAGGCTATCGGCACAGTGTATTACATCGTCACAGCTTTGTTTCTATCTGAAAATGTGAAATTTTGACCAATGCCTCCCCAAACCTTTATCCAGCCTCTGCTACTGCTCTGCGTCTGGGACTTCATATCGTTTTGGTGTTCTCTCTACGTACGTACATATGTTTGCAAACATTTTATTCTGTTACATAGTTTGCCTTTTCATTATATAGATTGTGCCTTTGTTGCCTTGTAGCAGATTTTAAAAATTTTCGATATAGTTCCATTTGCTTAGTTGTGCTCCTATTGTGTACTTCCAAAAATTCATTTTAAGAGCAATATGTCAGGGAGCTTGTTTCCTTTCGCGTTTCTTTTTTCTTTTTGCTGTTTTTGTTTTGTTACTGAGCCAGCGCCCCAGTCTGTTGCCCAGGCTGAGCCTCCTAAGCTCCTGGGCTCCAGCAGTCTTTCAGTCCCCTCAGCCTCCCACATCGCCTCTCCTGGGTGAGGAGCTTGTTTCCTGACTGGGTCTGTGTCAGATTTTACTACAGATATCCAGGTTTTCTAATGCTACCACTTTGTGTGTTGTTGGCACCCTTGTCAATGATCAGTTGATTGTTATTTGTTTCTGTTTTATTCCATCAGTTCATACATCCATGTTTAGAGCAGTATCTCACTATTTTTTTTGTTTTGTTTTCTTCCAGTACCAGGAATTGAACTCATGACCTTGCGCTTGCCAGGCAGGCACTGTGTCACTGAGCTAAGTCCCCAGCTCCTATCTTACTATTTTATTGCTACAAGTTTTGTGATATAATTTGAAATTAGGACGTTTATTACTTCTACTTTGTTTTTCTTTACCAAGATTGCTTTGGTTATTCAGTGTTTTGTGGCTCTATACAAATTTAAGAATTGTTGCTTCTATTTCTGTGAAAAATGCCATTGGAAATTTTATAGTGATGGCATGAGGTCACATTGGATAGTATGGACATTTTAACAATACTAATTATTCTAATCCAAGAATACTGGATATACTTCAGTTATTTGTATCCTAATTTCTTTATCAATATTTTGTAGTCTTTGGGTAAAACATTGTCACTTACCTTGGTTAAATTTATTAGTAAATATTTTATTCTTTTTGATGCTCTTTATAAGAACATCTATGCAAGTTTTATGTACTATGTTTAGAGAGAAAATATATATATGCTCTTTATTCTTGGACTTTTTTCTGAATTTCTTTTTAAGATTTCGTTGTTTGGGTGTAAGAAACACAACTGAATTTTATATACTACAACTTTTCTGAATGTATTCATTTTAATAGTTATTTGATAGAATACTTTGGGATTTACTTATATGATTAGAGCTCCTGTATATGGATAATTTTACTTTTTACTCTCCAATTTGCATGTATTTTTAATGAAATAATCATCTGTGGCCTTTATTATGTTGAGGTTTTATCATTTATTGGGTTTTTATCACGAAAGCATGTAGGATTTTTGTCAATTTTTTGTAGTCATTGAGAATATTACACATTTTTTATTCTGCATTATTATATGAATGTATGGCATATTTACTGACCTGTGTATGTTGAAACATCCTTGAACTTCAGGAACAAATACCACTTCATAACTGTGTTGACACTGCAATATGTTTTTTTTTTTTGGTTTTTCTCCGGTGCCGGGAACCGAACTCACGACCTTGCGCTTGCCAAGCAGGCGCTTTTGTCGCTGAGCTAAATCCCCAGCCCCTGACACTGCAATATGTTGTTGAAGTAACTTTGCTACTACATTACTGAATTTTTTTCTTCTATGTTCATAAATGATTTTGGGTTGTAGTTTTCTTTTCTTTCTTATTATCAGATTTATTGAATTAAAATTTGCATACTACACAACTTATAAACTTTTAGTAGGATTCGGTAGATTCTAGGATATTGACAGAGTTGTGCAAACATGACCACAGTCAAATTGAGAACACCTTGTTACCCGAAGCAAAATTCTCTCCTCATTGCCTGTCCCCCGACCCGGGCAAATCCAGGCAACCACTGCGCTACTCGCTATCTTTACAGATTTTCCTATTATGAATTTTTTATTCAATGTAGATCATACTTACAGCAGCAATAAAGAACTTGCCACTTTGTTTTCTTACAGTTCTCATGTCTAACTTTGATATGAACAACATGTGAGGCTAATAAAATGAATCTAGAAGTGTTCGCTCCCCTTCAATTCTTTTTGTCGGGGGGGGGGGAGTTTGAGAATAATTGGTGCTTAAATGATTTGAACAGTTAATTTATAAAACAAGTCTTTTCCATGTATGAAAGTTACTGAAATTACTGGTTCAGTCTTATTTATTATTGACCTGTTTTATTTTCTGCTTCTTCATGATTTAGTGGTGGTAGTTTATGCTTCTAGGAAATTATTCCTTTAATCTCGGGTAACTAATTCATTGACATACAACTGCTCATAGCAATTGGGATCCTTTTCTATGCCTGTGGAATCAGTTGTAATGTCTACTTCTTCACTAATGCTTTCGTTTGAATCCTCTTGGCTCTTGTTTGGACTAACTAAAGATTGTTAATGCCATTTACATTTCAAAAAACCAACTCTTGGTTTCTATTGTTTTTATTTTGCTCCTACTGTGATCTTTATTATTTACTTAATTCTGTTACCTGTTGACTTAAGTTTTTCCATCTTAAAAGTATAAAGTTAGGTTGTTTATTTTATATCTTTCTTTTTTTCTTCAGATAGGAATTTACTGCTATAAATTTTTTTCTCCTAAAACTACTCCTGTAACATAGTATAAGTTTTTTTTTTTTTTCCCCCCAGTACCCAGAATTGAACTCATGACCTTCTGCTTGCCAGGCAGATGCTGTGCTGCTGAGCTAAAGCTCCAGCTCCATTCTATAAGTTTTAATATGGTACATTTACAGTTTTGTTTGTCTTGAGATTTTAAAAGTAATTCTCTTCTGATTTGTTTTTCAATCCTTTGGGTGTTCATTACAGTGTTATTTTATGTAATTTTCCATATATTTGTGGATTCTCTTGTTTCCTCACCATATCAATTTCCAGTTGTGTAACATTATGATCAGAAAAAACGATGCTGGATACAAATTTTACCTTCTTCCATATATTGAGTCTTGTTTTGTGGTCTAGAGTCTGAACTATCCAGGAGAATCGTCAGTGTCTGCTAGAGAACCTTGTGCTGCTGCTATTCAGTGGAGCATTATGCACACATTCGTGAGGGCCATTTTGCCTCTGGTGTTTCTTGTTCAAGTCCTCTGTTACTCACTAATTTTTGGTCTGGATGTTCTCTCCATTACTCTAGTGAGGTCTTGAGTTTCCTGATACTACTGCATTGTTCGCTATTTCTCCTCTGTTTTATTAGTACTGGCTTTATATATTTAGTTGCTTTGAAACCATTTCATTTATAATTGCTATAGCCTTATGTATTTACTGCTTTAACATTGCATAATTATTTCTTTGACTCTTTTCATAGATTTAATTGAACATATATTTTGTCTAATGTAAGTATAACCACTTTTGCTATCTTTTGGTTTCCATTTACATGAAACATCTTTTCATCCCTACACTTTTTGTCTATTGGTCTTTAAAGCTACAATGGGTTTCTGTTAGGCAGAATATTGTTGGATCTTTTTAAAAATTATATTTAACTACTCTGTGTTTTTTAACTGAAGAGTTTAATCCATTTATAAGTAATTATAGATAGATCAGGAATTGGTAAGGATAAATAAAGAAATAGCATTGCCATTTTGTTTATTATTTTCTTTCTTGTCATGTCTTTATTTGTTTCTTTTCTTACTTTGTATTTTGTTGCTATTGGTTTGTTTTGCTTGTTTTTGGTGATATGGTTTGATTTCATTCTCTTTTTTTTATTGCTACTAGGCTCTTCCTTTTTTCTTTTATTATTACTTTCTTTTCATTTTTTAAATTTTGTAACTTTTCTTTTTGGTACCAGGAATCAAACTCACGACCTTGCACTTCCCAGGCTGGTGCCTGTGCCCCTGAGCTATATCCCCAGCACTATTTTTTGTATAATAAGTAGGATTGCATTTTTCACTGTGGTAACCATGATATTTACCTAAGGCACAGAATCATTTTAGCAGTCTATTTGAAGCTAATAAAATCTTTAGCATGCAAAAACTTACATCTTTGCCCCCTCTGCATATTTTATAGTGCTGCTGTCACATTTTATATTTTCTATTGCATACTCCACAAGTTATTAAAGGTGCCATCATTCTATTATATTTAACTTTTAACTTTTATACTAGAGTTAGAAGTAACACACCACCATCACAGTATTAGAATTATCTGGATTTAATTAGTAAATTACCTTTACTAAAGAGTTTCATACATTCATATATTTTTATGTTGCTACTCAGCATCCTTTCGTTTCACTCCTTTTATTACTATTTGTAAACAGTCGAACGGGTGATAAATTTTTTCAGCACTTGCTTGTCTTGAGATGTCTTCATCTCTTCTTATTTGTGATGTAGACCTTTGTTGGTTCTGGAAGTTATTATTGTTGTTCTGGTGGTGGTGATGAAAATCAAACCGGGGGCCTCAGATATGCTAGATGAGTGTTCTGAGCTATACTTTCAGTATTTATTTATTTATTTTTATTTTAAGATGGGGTCCTACTAAGTTGTGCAGGCTTCTTTTGAAGTTGTGACCCTCCTTCCTTAGTCTTTTGGCTTGCTGGGACTACAGACATGCCACTGTGTCTAGCTTGGAAGTTCTTTTTTGTTTTCTACTTTGAATATATCATCTTATTCTCCACTGTCTTACACAGCATCTATTGGTAGCCTCAGGAATGATGAATTACTTATCACTTATTGCTTTCCAAAAAATAATTTACTTGCTCACCTTTCTCCCAATATTGGGAAAGTTTTCATCCGTTATTACTTTAAACAAGTTTTCTTCCCTTTCTCTCTCTTTCTCTCCCTCCCTCTCTCTCTGTCTCTCTCTCTTCAGCTGCTCAGTATCCATAATACATATCCCAGATCTTTTTTTTTTTTTGGTGTCCCTGTAAGTTTCAGTTATATGCTCTCTTAATTGTGATTTATTTTTGTTTCTGTGACTGGCTGATCTCAAGTGCCCATTCTTTGAATTGGCTTGTTCCTTCTTCTGCAGTGTTCAAAGTCTGTCGATTTTTTTACCTTTGTAATTGTCCTTTTCAGTTTCAGTATTCATTTGGTTCTTTTCTGTGGTTTCATTGTTTTCTTGACCTCATGCAGTTGTCCTCTTGTGCCCTGTAACACCTCAGTAAGTTCTATATTATACTATTTTAGTTCTTTACTAGGGAATCCATAGATCTCCTGTTTTCTACTTCAGGTGATAAAACTTTCTTACAGTCTTTGGTTATGCAGTACTTGTCTAAGTATCTGTGCTACTTTGCATTATATTTGTTCATTTGAAGGAACATCACTTTTTCCAGGCTTCACAGACTAGTTTAGCATGTATACACGTTCTCCTGCCAGGTTTCTGTGTTCATGGAACTGCCTCTGGTGTTACAGTGGAATGAACTTGGGACCAGATTATGTGGCTGTTACGAGGTGCGGTGGATTGGCTACCAGTGGTCGACTTGTAACCCCCAGCTGAACTGAAGCAGCATGGTGCTGGGTGTGGGGGGCCCGCCTGAGGATTGTTGCTGGCAGCATAAAAGGCAGAACTGGAGCGGAAGGAGTTTAGCAGCTATTAGAGAAGCTGTGGAGAAGCTGTTGGAAAGCTGTAGGAGCTGTTGATTTTCCTGGAGGAGCTTGTCATGCTGGATTTCCTGATAAACGTGGCTGTCCTCATCGTCATAAAAGATAGGGACCTCACTGTTGCTGAGCATGGCTGTGGTGCTTGTTAGGGCAGATCTCGTTCTTACTTTGAGTGTTGCTTCCTTGCTCCAGTTCAGATCCCTCAGCCTTTTCGTACAGCCTCTGCATCCTTCTAGCACAGACTTTCTAGCTTCCGCCACTGATCTTTGGGCCTTCCCAGCACAGATCCATGAAACAGGCCTGCATTAGACATTGTCATGGCCTTTTGTCCCCCAGCTGGACTTATGGGAGGCGTTGTTATAGGCTCTAGATCTTCAGCTGGACTCAAGCAGGACATTATAATGGGATCCAGGCCCTCAGCTGGATTCTTGGGTCTTTAGTGTGTGGACAGATTTCCTTCCTTTAGTAGTGTGGACAGATTTTCTCTTTGTATATGACTCTTTGGGGGACTGTTATAAAATGATCTTATAATTAAGTATCTTGTATTGTTTCTCCTTGCAAAACCCCAAACTACAACAGTAGGTCTGCACTAGCTATTAATCGTGGGAGGTCTATGATTAATAGCTCAGGTGAGCATGTACCCTGTCTGTCCCTGTGCAGATGGGATTGCCTTGGAGACCATGCTCAGCAGGGATGGTGCCTGATGAAGGGTCCTTTTCAAGGTCTCTTGACAGGCGGGACTGTTCTTAGACCATAGCTAAGAGAGACTGGAGTCTGTCTCTAGGAACAGTTTAATATTCATAATGGGGCCATGAGCAGGTGCACTTTTAGTAGCAAAGAGAGGCACATCCCCAGAGTCTTAGGCAGGGACAGTACTTAAACATCTCACAGAGGAATAAGTAGGCATATCTCCATTTGATTATTGTGCCGACATTATAAAGTCTCTTTAAGAAATGTGGTGGGACCAAGTCCAGCGGGAGGGAAATGGGCAGAATTAAATGTAGCACTGCATTTTCTCTGAATTTTTATGATGTCCATTAACAATCTTTTTTAATTTAGTTCATTAAGTGGATTTCCCTTTACCTGTGTGCATCCTTTAAATGTTAAACATTAATGAAATTATCATGGCTGCATAAAAGCATCCCATTTCCTCTGGACATGGTGATTTTACACTGATGACCATGGTAGCTACTCCCTGATGTGGTCATTACTGACCTATATTCTCCTGCACACAGTGTTGAATTAACAGCACAGCAAGCATGTCACTTTTTATACCAAGATAGCCATCTCAAAACTCTTCTTTATTATTTTTAATTATATAAAGTTTGAGATTCAATTGCTTTAAATGTTTTTGCCATACCTTTGACAGAGCCACTTTTCTTAAGTGGATATAAATTGACATGTCATGCTGTTTTCTGAAAATTATATAATCTGTACTCAAGATAACATTGATTGACTTCTTCAGGTAGTGAAGAATCGAAATTTTGTCAGAACCAAAATCTGTTAAAATTCAGATTCTGCTCACTACCCAAGAATATTTTATCTCCTTAAAACAAATATTTGTGTCTGACCTATAGTACTGTTTCCTTAACCATGTTGTACATTATATAGTTACATTTTGTTGCAATACATAAATAATTTAAAATATTTTTACTCTTTGTAATAGCATTTCACTGAGTCATTTATTAAATATTTACTGATTTGCATCTAGCCTCAATTCTAGGTTGCTACATAGTCTTGCAGACCTTATTCTGTGCACTGTCAGGCTGATTGACCCCTTGGGGAGATGTACCTCTAACTCAAGGAAACATTTCTCATGCCTTGATGGAAGATATGAATCTTCAGATTCACAAAACTGATTCCTTGTAAGTCTGATTAAAAACAAGTAGATCAACCTTTCATATGATCTGTGGCTCTAAACACAAAAGTAACATCTCACAATCCAATAGAGGGAAGGAAATATCCTAACCATAGGAAACAGTTGGAAAGATAGCTAACTTCAAAATAATAATAACCACAATAGCAATAAAATAAGAACAATAATAATTATTGCTACTAGAAAGAGCATTAGAGCACAGAATACAGTATTACAGAAGAAAATACAGAAGAAAAATAACTATTAGTCTATAATTATATGTGTCACAGATTATTCAAAAGTGAGGATAAACTTAAGGTACTTAAGTAAAATGGAAGTCAAGTCCTTAACTACAGACCATCAGAGAAAGAGCTAATATAGAACATGCTTTAAAGAAGAAAAAAGAAGGAAGAAGGAAGGATGATCTAAAAGGTAAAATTGGGCAAAAAAATTGGAAAATTTGCCAGGAAATGTAAATAAGAATGTTTTGAATAATATAGTTGTATTAATTTATGACTGCTTTCAGATGAAAAATGAAAGTATTGCCAATAACATATAGTCTTCAGACTGATGCTTTATGAATTTTTTGTTATTCTAGAGGAAGGTGATTTACTATGTAAATTTAATATTTGTTGTTCCTTTTAGTGTGCAAGTAAAAATCTTGCCTATAGCCATTAAAAATCTTCAGGTAGAACATTTAACTGTACTGTAAACCATAAAAGAGAGTACAACCAACAAGGCACAGAAGGAAGGGAAGACAAGAAAATAAGTTGTAAGGGTTAAACCTAACCTAAGATGGGATATAAGAAAATAGCATCTATAATGGCAAATTATAGATTATTTACCATTTAAAAGCAGATTAAGATAGCATAATCCAGGCATATCAAGTTTAACACTGATGTGTCTGAGGTCTAATACTTACAAGAGGTTGATAAATAATTAGAATGAATTCGCAGGCTCTGAGAACTCCATCTCTTACTATTTTTTTCCTCCTCACCTTAAACTACAGCCACACTGGGTCCTTTATTTTCCTCAACTATACCAATCTTATTTCTCAAGGTACTCTTTGTCTTTAATAGAAGTTTATCAGTCTGTAATTATCTCAAATATTTATTCTTTATTTTATTTTATTATTGCTTACTTCTTCCCAAGTCAGCTTCATGCAGGCTAGGACTTTCCCCTGTTCACTGGTGAACATTCATAGACTAAGTAATTCCTGCTTAATGTGACCACTAAAAGCTATAATTAAATACACTAAATTCTCATATTAAAGAGTCTTGTTGATGAAAATAAACTTAGGTCAATTCAGTTAAACAAAGTTTATGACCTCAAGTAAAAGGTGCAGGACCGGGTACCATTCCAGACCCAGCATGGTTCAGAATTCCCCCACCTACAATCTGATGAGCTGTTTTTATAACTAGAAACAACACATAATGATTTGTGGAACTCCCTTGCTCGGTGAAGTTTGGCATTTCCCTTAAACAAGTATAATTTGGAAACTTTCATTCTGGGATTAGGCTGCTGTGGTTGACGTTGTGACTGGCTGAGGTGACCAGGGCACACACTTAGCTTAGTGTTGATTAACCTTGATTGTCAACTAAAGCAGATTCAGGGACTCAAGTATGGGGGGACACTAACCTCATAGACGGACTAACCCAGCTGAAGGCTGTAGGCGGGGCCTAGTTGACGAAGTGCGTCGTGTGAGGTCACACCTGGTCCTTGGTGCTTTCTTCTCTGGATCTTCCCTGTTCTCTGCCCTCTGACGCCATGAGTTGAGCAGCTTTTTTCCACCATTCCCTTCTGCCAGGAGGTTTCTGCCTGGAGCCAGCTGACCATGCACGGAGCCAAAGTAAACCTCTGTCTGTGACGTTGCAGGCATCAGGAATCTCGTCCTGAACAATGGAAAGACGATTAAGGCAGGCAGGCTCTGACTTGCTTGCCCTCGAAGCAGGCTGCAGTGCACTGCACACAGGGACCACTTTCAACCAAATTTTCTCACATTTCTGCAGAGCTCAATCTAAGCCAAACTTAACACTTCTGGAGATGATACAGAGGTGTCCAAAGAGTCACTCTAACTCAGGGGACGCTTAAGAGGAGACTTTTGTGTTATAACCAAATGACACATTTTAAATTTTAAGGTTTTGAAAGTCTCTCTAACACATATTTAACACATATTTAACAAAAGATTTAAGAGATAAATATTAAAGATACCTTTATGGTGAGCCACATGGAATATCCTTTGACAGGAAAGTCTTTCCAGCACTACCATGGAGAAAATTGAAGTCTCATATCTAGTAATGGGAGCTGAGAAGAGCTAGATGATATCAGTATGGAGACAGACTGCCTATGTTAAGAAACAGGATGATTCTGCAAGATTACGTTTGCTTTCGTGAGTGAGATGGCTAAACACAAGGCAAAATATCTGAAATAGTGGTTTACAGACGTTTAAATCAGGTAGCGCAGGGTAGCAGCCCCTGGGAAAAGAAGCAGGGAAGTAAGCCAAATGGGACAGTAGCACCCTTAGTCAGGCTGAGTGGAGAGTCTGGGAGGCTAAGGGAGCAGAGTGTTCAGGACAGAGAATCAGAGAAAGCTATAGAGAAGAGAGGTTCAGGGCTCTGCAGGGGCTCTTTTTTGAGTCTTCAACTGAACTGATGCAGAAATTGATTTCATATGAAGAAATTATCTGAGGTCAGAGGAAGGACAATCCTTGGAACACAGAAGGGCTGGGCTTATGACTGTGTGTTTCAAACAGTCCTTTTGGAAAACTTCAGATTCACGGGATGTTGATAGGTTATGCGGGAGGTTGCCCCCTCCTGGAGAAAGCCGCTTATGTTCTTGCATCCAGTTGTTTTTCAGAAAGCACTGTATTTTTGAAATTCATCCGTGTTTATTACCGCAGAAATTCTGCTGAACAATATTTTAGTGCACGAAATACTACAATTGATGTATTTAATCTATTATTGAACATTTGAGTTGATTTCTGGCTTTGGCAAATACAGCTTTATAAATATTCTTGATTATTCTTATTTATATTTTTGATGAAAGTATGTATTTATTTTTGTTGGATATCATCCACAGAGTGGGCTTTCTGTCTCATTAATATATATATTCTCATTTTTTTCTCCAAAGTGTTTATACCACTTTACAATTTTTAAATAATGTATGAGATATTTTTTGTCTCATATCATTAGGATTCATTTTTTTTCTTTTTTAACTTAACCATTGTTGTGGGAATGAAAGAAACACCACAGTGTGACTGGTAAACTTGACTGTGTCAGCTTGATTTGGCTTGGGAGCTGCCCAGAAGATCAGTAGAGCAGGCTTCTGGGTATGTCGGGGCAGGTCAGAGAAACACGGCCTCGGGGACTAGATCTGGTCCTCTCCCCTCTGGTTCTGTTCCCTTGTTTTGCTTTCTGGTGGCCATAAACTAAGCAAGAATTTTAGTCCCACTGCATCCTCCCACCATGATGCTCCCACCCTGGAGCCAGCTTACCATGGACTGAACCCCCCAAAACTGTGGGTCCAACCTCTCTTTCAGATGTTGGGTTCTGGTGTTGTGTCCCACGGCTGGGAAAGCTGACTAATACAAAGAGTATCATATTTTAGTTTTAATTTCCAATCTCTACTTGTTTATTTTCTATGTAGATTTACAATTATTATGCCTTCACTGATTATCTCTAACTGTACTCATCAAGTTTACTAATTTTAGCCTAAATGATACCATCTTTGATATTAATATTGCAAGATAAGAAGTTTAGACAAATCTTGTCTTTTATCATTTTCCTTACCCAGCCTTTTATTTACAATCATAGAGTGTCTTTTTTTGAAGGTGTATTACAATAAATATTTTAAATAATTTTTAAAATGTTAATAAAATATGACTTTAAAGTACTATTATAAATGGTATGCTTTAATTTTTCTTCAATTTATGGAATCATGCCATTGATTTTACAATGTCAATTTTTTTCATTTGCCTTTTCTGTATTTCTTTATTTAATAAAGGTGTCATTTTTCTACTTGTTCTCATTATTTCTGAAAATACACTATTTCTTTTGTTCGAATGTTTTACTTTCAGTTATTATGTTATTTTTCCTACCATAAATGAGACAAAGTGATAAAGAAGTCTGGAGTATACCCTCATGAAGGCTTTTCTGGAAATATTTAAGAACGTTACTGGGTAATTTTCAGATGAGTAGATCCAAAATACTTTGATTCACCTGAAGTGTATTCTTCCTTTCTCCTGCTCACTTTGAAGCACCGAGTTCCAAGATCACCGTGGCAGTTTCTCAGATGATCATTCCGTTTCTCTCCATGAGGTCTGCTCAGTCATTCCCTGTGGTGTTTTATGTGCACATGAAGAACTGCTTTGAAAACACTGTGTAAGCTTCCAGTCCATAAGAAGGCATCAAGAATTCTTGTGGAAATTGGGTGTTTCCTTTTTAAAAGGTGTCCCCTGCAGGGGGCGCATATCACTCTGCTAGTAGCTACTTTGCTGATAATTGATTAACTGCAGTGAGCAGCAGGAGACGGGAGGGAACAGAGGCTCACCCTGGGGACTGGCCCCGCTTACTACAGGCAGGCCCTTATTGATATTGACGGGCAACAACGGACCCTAGGAGTTCATTGCTAGCATTCTTCTCCAAAATGAAAACACAAACTATATTTCAATGTTGCCCTACTAACATGATTGGTTTCTTTCCTATTATTACCTCACCCAAACTTTTAGAGAAATTCAGTTTTCTTTTTCATTGGGTTTTCTCACTTTTGGGTAAGAATGTAATTTTCTTTCAATTCTCTCTGAGTCTGCCATTCTCTATACTATACCTAGTTTCTAAGCTTTACTTAGGGATGAATGCTTTTATTTATGGTGAGACATTTTACTGGCACTGTATTAGGTGCTAAAATCCTAGTTTTAGGTGTGTTTCTCTATCAAGCACCTACGGTTATCCACTTGCATTTTGAAAATGGAAATTTCTAGGTGACTGCAGCTGTCACTTTCCAATGCGCTATCTACCATTTCATCCACGTCCTTCACTTAATTTTTCTTAAGTACTAAAAAGCAGTATGAGGAAATGTTCTCAAATGCTTATCAATGCTCACTGAGGGGATTCAACTTCTGCCGGGATGCCGGGAAATTCTCAGGCACAGCCTCAACCTTGCTGCTCTCCGTGGCCGGATCTCATCTCCCACCCAAGTCCTGCCTGTGTTGGTTGAGTGGCTAGAAGCATTCGTGCATGTGTGTGTGTGTGTGTGTGTGTGTGTGTGTGTGTGTGTATGGTGTGTGGAGAGTGGTGAACTGTACACAGTTATCCACTTGTAACGGACAGCCTGTTGGCCAGATGGAACGCAGAGCTATTCCTTGCAAGGGAGAAATCAAATTCCCACTGGGTGCCGTCCTTCCCGCACTCACTTCAGTTCCGGTAACGTCGCAAGGAGGGAGAAGATCGTCATTCCCCTCCACATCGCTCACTGGGCTCTGTCAGCCTCCATCTCACCTACAGAAGGCCCTACGGCTCCTGCTGCTTCCCAGGCCACGACCCCTCAGGCCTGTTTCCGTGAGCAGTCTGCTGCGGGCTCCCGTACCTGCCAGCTACCTTGACAAGGGAAACACAAACTACCTTTCGCCTGTCTGTAGATATTTGTCTAGGAATAGGAGATGTGCAGTTTAATCAAAGAGTTCCTTAATCTGAAATAAATTTTAAAAGTTCAGTCATCTTCTACAGGTCTAACAAACACAGTCACTTGTTCTTAGTATTTTCTCTAACTGTTCAGTAACAGACCTTTACATTGAACAGATAATTCCCGTCTTTCCATCACTGTCCTCTTCCGAGGAGCAGAGACAGTGTTTGTGGTATAATTTCATGTCTTACTGTAGTAATCCATGCAGAGACATCTGCAAATGGGCTTGTATGCTCCATTATTTCCTGGGAAAAAGTGCAGTGTGGAACACATCTCATTTCTTTATAGTGCAAGACCAGCTCACTTTTAGTTCTTTCACAAAGAGTAGTAGCAATATTTTAATATTTAATTTGAAATGTTCAGTCTGGGGAAAATTACTTTGAAATGTTTGACTTTTATCTTCCAGGTCTTATGAGTGAAATTCCAATTTTAAATTTTGTCCCAAAGTCGCAGTTCACTTCCATGTTACTTCTCTGCTTTCCTACGCTCCTCATACCTCACATCTACTTATTCTCAGACCAGATCTTTCCTGTTCCTTTTCCACTTCTCTCCAACCAAAATCTCTTTCATAGGTGCATCTTTATGTATACTTAGAATACATAAGAAAGGTCCTATGGAGAGAAATAAGAATCCCTAATGACTGGGAGATTTTCCTTCTTCACAGACAGCAAAGCCTGTATTTACGTGGCCTGATCTTGTTGATTGGAGTTAGTCAGAAGTTCATGACATTTGAGCATACAGCACTCATGCACATTTCTGATGTCAAAATAAATGGTAGGTCAGATGCGGGCTTTGGCACCAGGATGCTGACATTTGCTTTCATCAATATCTGAACTTTTCAAGACCAGGCTTTGGCAAAACCACACTGAGAAATATCAAGATCACTTTATGATGATCACTCAGCTCTGCTTTTCAGTTGACTATGGACTGTCTGTTTATGCTCCCATACTAGTTGTGCTTTACAGTGGAACAATACAGTTTAATGAATTTTTGTCTCATTTTACTGAGACATCAAATTATAATCAACTGAAATAATACAGGAATTATGTGTTTTAAAAATAAAAGTGGTTTTCAAACAACCAAGAAGTTCAGATATAATTTCTGAATGGTTGCTAGACAAGGAAGTTGATATTCATCTTGGTTAGACTACAGAGCATTCAAATATTTTTTAAGAAATGTTAGTGATTGAGGTATAGGACCAACATCAAAGGTGGATTCAAACTTTGTGAGAAAAAACACTTCTTTGTTATCAAAATAAATGTTGAAAATGGGATGATGATATAAATATCACCAAACAAGGCTTTTAGCAACAATGTCACTTATCTAAACATTTACTTTTTATTAGCTAGATAACATTTACTAGGTAGATGGCCAATATGCAAATGAGAAATATTGACATCGGAGTGCTGAAATTATGCACTCCAAGTACAATTTTGTTTCCTGGCGAAAGACCCTTACTCTCATGGATTATGTTACCCGTCACCATGAGATCTTAGGGTTAAGGGACATAAACGTGAATCAAGTTAGAAAGTTCTTCAATAAGAGAATCTTCAAGCTACATCAAACTATGTTTTGGGATATTTTTCTATAAACACATCAGAATTAATTACTAAATCACACCCGTTTTGTGAGTCTCTTGAATTCTGTGTGAAGCCATAAGATTCTTTTAAGTGTCCTTCCTGTTATACTTGCCTTTTCAACGTTACTGTTATTATAGACAGCTAAGAGATAGAAATCAACAGGCAGCGAGAGAGGGATCAGCCCTCGAGGGTGTGTGTGCAGAAGCTGAGGCACATCGACACTGCCGTGCAGCAGACGGATCTCAAGAAGACCAGGCCACAAGATGGAGATGAAATAGCCAGGCCCACAGGGCTCCCTAGGGACAAACAACAGCTTGAGATTATACTGTCCAGTGGGCCCGGATAGGCACCAGACAGGCAGGTAACCAGAACATCTGGCCTGTACTCCTGTCTCTGTCTGGTATAAGGTGAAAAGTTAAGGATGCACGGCATGTGCCTCACTTCCTACTTCATCCGTATTAGCTAAGTGAATATACTTGCAACCCTATAGGGTCTTTGTAGTTTGACCCATTGCTGCTCATGTTGTGATTTTGCTGTATAAAAAAGAATGTTGGTAGCTCCCACTTGGAAACTCTCCTGGAAATCCAGCCCCTATTCTTATTTTTATTATTTTTTAAAAAAACACCTCTTAACTTCTTCTTTGGTTCACAATGTCATTCCTCATTGTTGTGAGACTGTGAGCTCAGTATGTACAGCAACAATACTATCTGGGTTGCATGCCTGCCCCTCCCTTGTCTCTGCTGTAATAATCTCCCTACTGAATTATGTCATCCTTAAAAACAGTGAGTGCTTCGACTGCCGCCAGAGTGCTCGCCTTGCCCAGCTCTCCTCTTAGCAACGGCCCTCGTTCCGGACTGCCATGGACTGGAAATGTCTGCGAGTCACTAAACTGATTTTGCTTTATTTTTTCCTTTCTTCATTACACACTGAAACCAGCCTCTACCCAGTTTTAATGAATTCTACCAAAATTCTTCTTGTCATCCAGCTGTCCCCGTGGGAAGTTACTTCTGGCTCCATCCCCCTCCTTCCAGCTGCTAACAAGTTCGGTCCTTGTGTCACTCAAGTATCTCCGAATTCTCTCTCCTTTTCCCTGTTCTCACTACCATTGTCTTGGTCGATTCTTTTTCTCCCGTGCAAGGTTACTTCAGTAGGAAGGAAACTGTCCCTGTGCCAGCTCGCTCATTTGTGCATCAGGTATTCCCTCAGCACACCCTCTGTTTCAGAGTCTGAGCAAAGTCTGAGAATAAAATAGTGAGACCGAACCTGCGTCTCTTGTAAGACCAGAGTTTTCTAGATGACAACAATGAGCAGGATTTACTGTCCCTTCAGTGGAAAACAGGCACTTGTCACTGGGTCTCCTCATCATGACAATGATATTGCACAGCAGTGTTGTGATTCGCTTCCTAAGCACAGACTGAGTGACCGTCTCTGTTTCAAAGATAACACTGAAGCCCTCTACCGGCTCCAGTGCTTTTGTTTCTCATTATACTTCTCAAGATCAATTTGCAGTGCTGTCCTGAGCTTTCATGCCTTTAGACGCACTATTCCAGCAGCCTGGAATATTCTTCATTTCCTCGGTCAGTTCATGAACTCTGATTTGTCCTTCAGAACGCAGCCTGTGTGTCATGTGTTGTAATTAGCTTTCCATCACTGCCCCGGGAAATCTGTGCACATTCTTCTCAGTGTGCCCCAGCAGTCTGCGCCCCAGCCTGGGAGCAGACCGATCCCACTGCAGTGCAGGGGTGTTCATGTCGGCCACACGCTCCAGCCACGGGACGCTGGGAAGACAGAGGAACTTCCAGCTTTAACCCTATGTTCCCTTCTCCTCGTAGGGAGGACGCCTTAATACATCCTCTGAGCAGACTCTGAGCTGAGGAAAGGTACTGGAAAGCACCCGCTTTTGCCCAGTCTGTTACGTATTTCTGATCTCATCTCCCTTCGCTCTCTGCTCAGCTCACCCTACAGTCACAGCTCCCTCCTGCGCATCTCTTCTGCCACAGCAAGGCTCACCTCT
>NW_004955436.1:2872210-3025247 GCF_000276665.1 Chinchilla lanigera | reverse complement strand
GCTTTGCTGCTGAGCTAAATCCCCAGCCCCTTTCTCCTCACCTTTGTCTGGCATGCTATGTATTTGTTTTCTGATTGGTCTCTGCCTTTAAACTTAGGCATAAGCCCCCTGCAGCAGGTGCGTCACCTTCTTCCTTCCACTCCCTGTCTTCAAAGTCTGGAAGAGGCGGTAGCACATAGCAGGCCCCGCATGGTGTTTGTCTGATGAACAACACACGTGGCACTCAGTTGGGACCTCGTCCTACACCGTGAGCAGTGCTCACGTGCTGACCTCACATGCTGGCCCTGCGCTGTGCGCCTGTGCAGGTGTCCTGGTGCGTGCTGTCCCTGTTTCTCACACTCACAAGTGACAAGACGCTTCTTGAAGGTGAATCTCCAGCCATGAGCTCCAGGAACCTTCCTCCAAGACCAAGAGGGTGGGAAGATTAGCAAAGGAGACCTGATAATAAAGGGCAGTGAGGAAAGAACTGAAGGAGCACTCCCAAACCTGTCTCAGATTCACCACACGTTATACCAGAAATGGCAGGAAAGGAGACAGAGGAGAAAACCCTGGGCTGTGTGCTACTCCTTGCTGATCTTCCTGTAGACTACTGATCCTGCCTAATGACTCCAAAACGCTTCAAACCTTCTAAAACTCAAAGACCTCAGTGGTCCTTTATGCATCTAAGTATGTGACTAAGTCTTTGACAGAGCCCTTAATAAAGGAACTTTCTAACTCTAAACACTACTCCATTTATTATTTGTAATCAGATATAATTAAATATTATAATTAAAAGTCTATGTAATAATTCTGTACAGCCATTGTGCTTTCCTTATGCTTTGCTATGCATCTTATCTGCTTACCCAGTTTGTGAAGTCCATTTGGTAAAACTATGCTTCTGGAATCTTCTTGCCAGATGCATTACACCCCAACAAACACACTGGCCCCATATCCCAGGGGCCCCTTTCTGGGTAGTTCTTAATTCTAGTTCTGACATAAAGGGCTGGGCAGAAGAGTTTATGAAAATAAACTCAGTTTATAGTATGGAACAGTTCAAGAAAATCTATACGTTACTGTTTTTCAAGGAAATACTTACATATTTATCGGTTAATTCAGCAGCTACTCTTCACAAGTATACACATTCTCAGTTAAATTCCATCCAGCTTTTCTTAGCTGAACACGGTGTCTGGTCACCCACCATCTGTTTAAGGACTTTCCATCATTTAATGACTGAGCTGCCATAACTGCAAGTCACCCGGTCAGTGCTGCAGCCCCAACAGCCTCTACATTGTTCTCTCCAGGAAAACACGGGCTAGTTTGGGACAGCACCAAAGAAATGTCTCCCTTTGAGGAGTGTCTTGTCCCTGGTCCTTCCTTGGGTTCAGCCTGCTAATAGCTGTACGGAGCGATCATCAGAATTCTTCACCTTGGAGATGAAGTTCTCCATCGACTACACTCCCGAGAGTCAGACGCTAATTACAGGTTCCCCCGGTGCGACTTCCGTGGGAAGCGGCTTAGATGAAGCGGCTTCATCCGAGCAGCTCCAAACATGAGTGACTTTGGCACCCTGCTTCCCTCATTCCTCTACCACAAGTGCCCAGAAGCGGCTGAAGGAGCCTCCTTGTAATAAAGCAAAGGTGGCACATGCGTCCTCCATGCTGCTCACAGTGAGGACAGCAGAGAGGAGCTGCGGGCTCTGCAGTTCTCTCGTGACACCCTTGGATGCCACAATGGGGCGACTTCTCTTCGGAGCCAGGGATGAAGCCGGTGAGTGCTCTGGCCTCTCTGTCCACTGCAGCCTCCCGGGACCAGCGTCCACAGCAGGTGCTGCCCTGGGGAGCACTGCACCTTTCTTCGTAGCCAGAGCTGGAGGACGTTGATGGAGGTGGGTGGGGGCCCTCAGACCAGCTGCTCTTTCTCTTCCTGCTCTTGAAGTGCTGTTCATTGTACTCTTCACAAGCGCACATTTCCTCAACTTGATTCATAAAAAAATGTGAGTCGTTAGAAAAGTGCGAGTACTGAAAAAGAATTGAGTCAAACTAACTTGTTCTTTTGGATTCAAAAGATCTTTTTATTTGGTATAAAAGAGGCCTCAGAAACTATTTTGCTTGTCAAGAGTGGATGCAGCTTTTAAATGTCTCAAGACAGCTGTTTCTTTTCTCTCTGTCCACGAGAAAAAGCGCAATTGCAGAGGCAGATGCGACAGGGGACGGCAGGTGGGTGTCCTCACCTCACATCCCTGTTTGCCCTTTCCTGGGTACCTGACCCTGGGGACAGAGCCGAGCTGGTGCAGATGTCAGACAAAGACCACACGCAGACTGGCCTCTCCCCTCTGCTGCTTGTCACCTGTCCATCCTCACGATGGGTCTGGACACTGACATATGATGGAACACATTTCCTGCATTTAGGTAAAGATCAGGGAGTCAGGAAACACACCCTGTCCTTCCCAGGCTTAGCACTCTTTACATGATAGTGCATCCTTTTGGAAGATATCCTGTTCCATAATGGAAATGCTCTATGCATTTCTAATCAATAGCACCTATTAAGTATGTGGAAAATGACATCACAAAGGGAATTTCTACAAACAAAATATTTTACCAACAGTATCTAACAAGAGTGCAGGCTTAGGGCCCGTCTGCCCTCAGTTCAATGTATAAAAGAATAGACTGCACACAGAAGCTTTGAAAACAATACAACTGACTCAACTCAGCATTGTAAGATTATTAACGTGCAACCCTAGGAACTAACGCCAGTGATAAAGTCCTTCCCCCGCCAAATAATTAGGATGGGATGATAATTTAACAATTCTAAGCAACTGGCTTCATTTGTGGTCTGCTTCCATGAACCCACCCCACCTCTGAAGGACCCTGGGAAAACCGCTACACAAGGAATTGGTTTAGTGGGTAAGACTTGCTTGCCAAATTTCAAAGTTTGATTGACTGACTGAGGTTGGTGCTTTTCAAACTTTAACGGGAGGAGAATTCACCCCTCGTTAAAGTGCACCTCGTGAGTTAGTTGGTGCGGAGTGGGGACAAAGTGCCTTTCTAGGACCCAGAGGGAGCTGCTGCCTGCTCATGGCACTCAGAGCAGGCAGACTCCAGGGCGCTCACCAGGGACCTGTGTCGCAACTGCTTAAAAAGTTCTCAGAGCAATTGAAACACAGAGCTCGCTACGCTTTCAGTTTCTTTGCATTTTGAGCAAAAATATTTTATTACTAGTTCTTCTACATCAGCATGTCAGGCTGATATTTTGCATTGGATTGTGTTGTTGTACATTTTTTCTTTCCTTTTTCCTCTTTTTTATCCTATATTTTAAGTTTTTGCCCATGATAGCAAAATTATTGAACCCCTACTACATTCTGGACACTGTTCCAGTTTCCGAGACAGCATTTGTACTCAAAATCAACCATATTTTTTTGCCCTTATGAAACTTAAATTTTGAGGGGAAAGAGAAGTAAGCAAGAAAACACATTAAAGAGCATGTTATTCTACATGTTAGTAGGTAATAAATATTTTTCAATACTGTGGTAACTTTTGGGAGATTGGCTGCAATTGTCATGTGATAAAGTAGGGTCACACACTGAAGTGCTGGGTACAGGTCTGGCAGAGCCAAACATCTGGAGACATGGTAGCTCTCACAGCAGGAACACATCTGAACAGCATGGTTCCAACCCAGTCCTCAGGACAGACGCTGGGTAAGCAGCTGAGTGTGGGAGGAGGAGGTCACTACCCTGATTCAGATGCATTTAAAAGGATTCTGATTTATCTGTTTCTGAGACATCTGCATATCCATCTTCCTAATAGTAAAGGTAATATTAGGGGGCTGGGGATTTAGCTTAGCAGCACAGCCCCTGACTGGCAAGCACAAGGTCATGAGTTCAATTCCCGGTACTGGAAAAAAACCAAGAAACAAACAAATAAACAAAAATAAATAAATAAATAAAGGTAATATTAGAAAGTTATGTACTTTTTGTCACCCAATGTAAGAGGTATAATTGAATAACAAATCTTCACAGATTTCACCTCTACCAATGAGATGTAGAAAAACAAATTTAGGAATGTCTCTAAGATCAAGGGAGCTACATATCAGTGCTATTATTAAAAGAGTAACACTATTAGATATGCAGCTTTAAAATAGTAACGTTTACAACAAACAAGGAATATCTCTATGACACATTAATTAAAGCATTTTGAGAGTTCTTTTGTAGGATTTTAAAAGCAATTTGGATAGCAGTGAAAATATACAAAAGTAAAATTGGAAGCCCGATTTTTAATCTATTTCCATTATTACACGGAAGCCACATCTTCTCTTAATTCCTCAGTCCTTCTCTGACACACAGGACAAAAGACATCATTCTTTTGCACAAAGGTATAGTAGTAGCAAAATATTAATGGGCGTAAATTCACTCTGGGAAGATGATATGAGTAAGTGCAATATGAATTGTTGGGAAAGTTAACTGATAACATATCTCATCACAATCAATTAAAATTTCCATTTCCACTCAGGTTTTCCAACACTTATTGAGCCTCCAGTCTATGTGTACCATTGCATTTTCTGTATAGCCCAGTGTGAATAATAATTTGCATGGAGAATCAGCTAGTGAAGATGGACAGCAAGCAGGCATTCACGACACGCAGTGATATCGACAGTCTTAATACTAAGCTCAGGCTACATCTACCCGGAGGGCAGCACTGACGCAGAGTTGGCTGTCTTGAAAGATGCCTGGGTGCAATCAGAGCGGGGTTAAGAGTGAGGAATGGGACAGAGCTCCCCGGACACTCCAGACTGAACAAGGATGGGAGACATACTGGCATGGGAGACACACTGGCATAGGCCACACGATGCAGAGGAGGGCGGAGGGACGTTTTCATGACTTTGAACCTGGAGACGTAGGCAGAAGACAGGTCCAGTGGTCCGAAGCATCAGTGTAAGCAGCTTGGGCTTCTCGCCTAAACTGCATGGCATGAGGGATTTTAGGCAAGAACCAGACTGCTCTATAAACAGTTAAATCAAGGAAAGCACACCCGGGCCAGTCCAGCCCGGTGCAGACACAGCGCACTGCCGGGTCTGAGAGCAAGGAGGACTGACAAGACTGAGGACACAGTGGAAAGGAGAGGGGCGCACAGCACAGGGAGTATTTCTGTCTGCACAAAATGGAAACCATGACTGTAAGGGAAGTGAACGTTTCCCTTTCTCGTATGATACGCCCAGAGGTAAGAACTGCTGAAGCTCGGCTGTACCACTGGGATCCAATTTTCTCTCGCCTCCTGTTTGATGATCCTCGACCTGCTTCCTCTGTGCACGCGCTTACGGCCGTGTAATCACACACTCACTCTACTCTGGGGCTCACAGCCAGCTCGCGGGCCGGGAGGAGTGAGCAGGGGAAGGCAGCGCCTGCAAAATTCTTTCATACCTCATTGGGCCAAGCCACGTCCCAGCCTCAGCCCAGTGCTGAAGAGAAAACTGGGAAATCAATCATTTGAAGCGGTTGTGTGGACCCCAGAGCGAGATGGAGGAGAACTGAACAGGAGATGGGATTTCCCAGCCGTGCATCCCAGAGACAGACGAGAAAGTGGGAAATCGCTGAGATGCCGGCCTTGACACAGAGGAAGGTGACGTGTGAAGCACACGCAAGTGGTTAGTGTGTGTGTGTGTGGGGGGGGACACGTGATTACGAAGGGGAAGACAGTAGATGTGGGTGTCAAGCAGATACAGTCCAAAGCAATTAAAGCAATTAAAGACTGCACATTGCAATCTCCAGCTGGACCGAGTATGTACGTTTTATTGATTCTTAGTGCTGTCGTTGGTTAGAGAAAGGCATTCCCTGGAATGATGCTTTCTGCTGTCATCCCTGTGTTATTCTCTACATTTACAGTAAAGATGTGCTACTCTTAGCCTAGAAGAAGGCAATACAATTTTTTTTAGCTCATTACACATGTAGAGAATATCCTCCTAATATATAGCACTCGACTTCCATAAAATCAACAGTATGCAAATGGTTGCATAAAGCACATAAAATGGATTTAGAGATGTGGAAAATTTTTGCATTATGTAAGCAAAACAAAGTCACAAAACAGTATGGCTGAATGCAGTGTGAGTCATGGTCCCTGGCGATGTCTAGTGAGGGTACTGAGCACAGCGCACGGCAGCCTCTCAGAGGAAAGGCCCCTCGCTTTTAATTTCAAGAATATCCACATTTCCTGTGGCTCACCTCATGTTGCTCCATGTTATTTGTATTGTTCCTTTCTCTACGGCGTGCTAATTAGAACTGGAAATCTGTTCAGAGACGGAGAAGAGCATTGTATCCTAATAGAATGTTGGTGCACAGCCGGGGGTTTCTAAAGGCTTAGAGCTCTTGCTAACTCCGGCGTCAGAGTAAGGCTGCTTGTGCTGATGTTTGCAAGGGAGGCTTGTGCTTTGCATGTCTGTGAGCGTATTTTCCAACCAAACTCACATCTCACAGATGATGTTTCTGTTACAGCATGGAGAAATTGTTAGGAAAGTGGATTTTATTCCGGGCCAAGCCAAGAAGGATTTCAAAACTCTGAAGAGGAAGACTTGTGATTACCATATACGGTGAATGGTTACATTTAAAAAAGCTATCATAGTAAAAGGCACATCGTCATTAATTCCAGTCCAAGTGCTTCCCCCTTGCCTTGGACACACTCACCCCATCATTCATGCTGCTTTCTGACATGGCCTGGAAGTCCTCTAACATCTTTAAGAATTGTGATAAGAAATGCAGTGAATGTTACTGTCAAGTGGCACCGGTGGAAACATGGGCTCAGGGAAACATGACACTCTGTCCTCATCCACCTTGTTCAGCAGAGCTGGCGCCATGGGACTGCTGGCTCTTCCACAAAGCCAAGGTGACTGTGGAAGGTAAGTGTTCCGAGTTGATTTGGGACACTTGAGGCTGCCACATTAGTGCAACTTAGGAAAGAAGACTTGCAGAAATGCTTCAGAAAATGATAAGAATGATGTGGTAAACGTGATAGAAGTGAAAGGGAACATTTTAGGGGGATTAATACCAATGTGTATTTTACTGTAGTATATTTTTAAAAATTAATTATTCACTGTATTTTTAAGCATACCTCTGTACAATGGATTTTTTTGAAAAATGAAAGTAAATTTGACCTTACAAATACAGATACTTTGAAAGAAAAAATAAAGCATATAGTTAGGGAAAGTAATAATCATGAGGGGAAATCATTCAATCCTTCTAAAATTATTTAAGACACTAAAAGCAATATAACAATTATTCCATTTTTATTATATATGGCTATTTTTAATACATATTTCTGACCTGCTACATATTATTAGAAGTGGATATGGCCTAATCTGTATACAAATACTTACATCTCTCCTTATGAGTGTCTTTGTTACTTTCCTTGTCACTGGGACACAATACCTGAAACCTGTGGCTTAAAGGAGAGGTTTACCTTCGCTCTGCTCCTAGGGATTACAGTCCGTGTTATGGGGGCTCCAGCATGGTAAGCACAAGGTGGGCAGGATGGAGGAAAGCGACAGAGAGAGCAGGGGCCAGAAAGACTGCCCCTTCTCCTGGGGTCACTTTCAGCTGCCCCACCCCAGGGCCCAGGCACCTTCCCAAAGCCCCACCTAGCAGTCAGGAGGCTTTACTGGGACACCTAGAGGTAAACTTGAACAGTAAGTCACAAGCTTTATTTTGTTTGTGACAGATTTGACACTAAGTTATAAAGTTCATGAATGGCTGTGATTATTATTTTATGTAATTCATTACTTAACACACATTCGTTTAGCTCTCTTCTTGGATTAGGAATTCTGGGAAAGAAACTAAGATGGAGATTCATGTAGAGAAGTTTTGGAAGAGTTGTCTCAGGTTCGGCAATAAGGAAGCCGGAGCTGGTGGAAAGGGAGCATGGCCAGTGGCTGTCACGATGGTGGACCCTGCGGAGGGGAGGTCTGGAGGGGGAAAAGGACCTGAACACCCTCACCTCAGCAGGCCGCTGGCCAGGGTGTGCTGGAGTGGAGGCGTGACCTTGTGCACAGTGGCTTTCTTCTGAGAAAGCTGAGAGTGTCCTGAACAGGACATCAGCTATTCAACCAAGACCACAGCACCAGGGGTGATAAATTAATTTTGGTTTGGGGTTTTATGGTCATTTCATTTACACCTGAGATTGTCAGAAGAAAGCCAACAACCACGGAGCTTGCATTCTTACATTCCATTCACTTTTAATAAAAATTGCCCTTCTTTAGTGCAAGTTGGATTGGATTTATTTGTTCCGTTTTTTCTTCTTATTATCATAGCCTGCTTGCTTTGTTAATTCCTGTATGGATTTGTTGGTTGTACCTTGCTTGTTTTAACAGAGTACACAGCACAGTTCCATCATAGTTTTGTTTATATTTTTGTGTTCCATGAGATCTTATTTATTTAACTTGTAGGGGGTTCTGCTGACTTATGTACAGATAATCTCTATTTATTATCTGCAGGATTGGGGAGGTTCAGTGGTCTACTCTTTGCTACATTGGTGACAACTTTGAACTGTAAAGCCAATATGGCAGCTCATCTCTCACTCAGTACCAGGGAGAGCTGGAGTGCACGGGGGATCGTCGGCCATCCCTCACCCCAGTTATGCAGCTGCACCTTCCGGACTTTCACAGGCAAGGGTCTGTGGGCGACTTGCAGCTGTCTGTGTGCATTCAGAACAAATGTCTGCTTTTCAGTAACTTTGTTTGGATTCTACTTTGTAAGAATATTTAGCCAGGGATATCGCTCAGCAGCATAAGCGCCTGCCAGCAAGTGGAAGGTCGTGAGTTTGATTCCTGATACCAAAAAAAAAAAAGAATACTTAAAATTTTCAAAAGACATTGTGCTCACGCTGAGGGAAAACACTCAGTGGCAGGACCCATCGTGTGTGAAGTCCAAAGGCTTTCACGACTCACTTCTCATCTCTTGGATATGCAGTTTGGGAATTAATGTTTATGATTTACTCCTGGGACAGGCGAATATGGTATTTCTTTCCCTTACATTCTTCAGAGTTACATTTTTAAAAACTCCTATACATTTCGGAGTTCTTTTTTGCTCTATATGTCAATGACATACTAGTTTTAAATTATAAAAGAAGTGTCTGGGATTAGCTTGCTTTGCTTCCTTGTTGTTAACCAGTATTCCTTTTTCCTTAAACAGTCTCAAGCTGTTATTTTTACTTGAAATGCCACTTTAACATACTGTGGCAAAACTTCGATGTACAAGGTTAAAGGAATATTGGTAGACAAATTTACTCTTCCATTTGGAAAACTTTTCTTTAATTATATCTTTGGTTTTTATTTTTGTTTCTACTACTGTAGTATTTTTTCCCTCTTTTTTTGTGATTATCAGCTTCATTTATTGGGGTTTTTTTGGTCATTTTCTGTGGTATTTTTGGCATGGTTTCTCACATCTTTTTTTTTTTTTTTTTTTTTTGGTTTTTCTCCAGGACCGGGAACCAAACTCATGACCTTGCGCTTGCCAGGCAGGCGCTTTGCCGCTGAGCTAAATCCCCAGCCCCTGTTTCTCACATCTTATGTACAATTTTATACAAAGTTGAGCCTGCCTCTTACTATCCTGTATATAAATTTTTACTTTGTCCTTTTAATTTGGGTTCTGTAACACTTTCAGTTTATTTTCTAGCAATTTTGTCTTTGCAATTCAGTCTACTGACTTAATACAGTCCCTGATCATGTTATAGGAAATGTTGGCTAAGTTTTTGGTGGACTCCAGTATTTACAAAAACCATCATCTATTTCTTGAAGAAAATAACTTGTATGATATACTTTTTCTGTGTGTACCAAGACATTATTTTAAGTTGCCTGCTTTAGGTGTGTGGAGGGAGAGTTTGTACTTTTTCTCTACCATGAAGTCATCTTCAACAGCTCTGTTAAAATGTGATGACTTTCAATTTCAATACCTAACAGCCATTCATATACTGTAGTCAATTATCTCAGGGATACACGGTAGAATTTTTCTGGGCTTCACTCATTTCCTAACCAACTTGGTGCTTACGGTAAGTACTTGGAGTTGTCATGAATTACCTGCATGGGTGTTTAAGGAGAGAAAAAGAGCAGGCAGCACTCCAGTCCTCGCTTCCTGAGATGGACAGAAAGCAGCGATTGTGTGTATTCCAGATGTGAATCAACACACCAAATGAGCTAAAGTCAGCCTTTTGCTTTTGTGGTACTTATTTTTTAATATAAGATATCAAGTATGTAGTATATATTTGAAGTATATAATTCTCATTGTATATTTTATATTTTTTATATTTGAAATGCCAATTTAAGGTATTGTAGCAAAGATTTGATTTCTAAGAGCAAGGGAATATTGTCATGGAGTCTTTCTTCAACCCACAGTTGTAAAGAAATTGTTCCCTGGATTTGGATTTATAAACTTTTAAGTACTAAGATTGGATAAGTACAATGAAACACTCCTTTTTTTGTAAGGTTTTCTTTTTTTTTTTCTTCCCGGTACCGGAAATTGAACTCACGACCTTGCACTTGCCAGGCAGGCACTCTGCCACTGAGCTAAATCCTTGGCCCCTGTAAGTTTTTTTAAAGGAAATAATCCCTAAATTCATTCATTTTAGAAACTTACATTTAGGTGCAGTTTTAATAACACTACAAAGCAGGGGTTTTTTTGTTTTTCTTTTTTTTGGTACCAAGAATCTAACTCAGAACCTTGCACTTGCCTGGCAGGCACTGTGCCACTGAGCTATATCTCTGGCCCTACAAAGCATCTTAAGGTATCTTCTATATTCTATTTCTTAAAACAAAGTGTTGTAGAAGATGAAATAGGAAGATTCTGCCAGGGTCATTGATCAAAAAGCAAATGTAGCAAGACTTATACTTAGATAGCCTATCTCAGTTAATTCTTCTAGAACGCCATACTTTTCACTTGAAAGGAGATACACTTAAACTTGTGAGTGTGCAGGTTTGGTCTGTGAGTGTTCTGCAGGGCCAGCAAACATTTCCAAGCAATTTTAACTGGACAAACAAGCGATGTCTTCCGGTAAGTGCAGTACATCGTGCCACGCATCACGTGATCACAGCTAGTTCTCTCTTGCTCCCTGCTTTGATATGCAAGTGCTTTGGATTACGAGTGCAGTGAATTATTCTTGCAAACCATGGTTTTATTGTATATCCATAAAGATACTGGGCTAATATTATAGATTTTGTCACGTTAGGTCACAAATATAAATGCCAGATGGTATTGTACATATGAAGACTATACCTAATCTTTAACTTGGATGTACTTTTAACATACGTAATTATTTTATCAGCCCATCCAGTTAACCATATTATATATCTAGTATTAATAATTAGGGAAAGCACACTTATTTTTCTATTTCATATGAATTTTATTGTAGAAAATTGTCAGAGATTAACCAGAAGTGGTTGGTTAAATTTAGTCTATCTTCGCATAATACATGCTTCTAAAATTTTTCATTTAATTTCATTCTCCTTTTAAATCCTTTCAAACTCGTGATGAGTGGTCATATGTTTGGATTGTTATTTCTCATAGTTTCTGTATTTATTAACAGTTACCAAATTTCCAACTTCACGTGGTAATAAGAATCCCTCAAAGAGAGCAAATGTTCATAACACGTATTAATTTTCTTTAGCTTTCTATTATTTGTTGAGTAAATTTGGCTTATATACTTACCTATTTATTTATTTATTTATTTTTTCTGGCACCAGGAATTGAACTCACGACCTCATGCTTTCCAGGCAGGAGCTGTGCCGCTGAGCTAAATTCCCAGCCCCAAATTTGGCTTATATAAAGAGAAAAGATAAATGGAGAAAAAGAGAGAAGACCTGATATTTTATCCATGCAGGAAATAGAGACAAACTTTGTCCAGAATTTGTATTAAAACCTCAGATTTCCCACCATTCAGTGATAGGCAGTCTTTAGTCATAAGGACAAGATTCCAAAAACCATTTATCCAGCAGGCCATTGATAAGATGAACATGAAAGGTGAAGCCTGTGTGCCCTCGACAAGTCATATTCAATTGACTAAACAAGTTTTTTTTTCACTGGTTGTGGTTGAAACTATAGAGCTGATGCTAGATAATGATGCCAATAGAAATACATAATATTGTTATAATTTTTCCCTAAATTACTGAGGAAAAGGGTTAGAATAATAATATGCTTATAATTAACAGTAATGGAGCCATGAGAAATTTTCTTTCATTCACTTAACTTGCTTAGTCAACAATATATTTTTCTCATTAGAGAGATATTTGTATTTACATTAAAGCACTTGTTCACACAGAATGGAATTCTTTGGGCAGTCAGTGCTTACGTAATTGTGTTTAACTGATGGAATTTACACTTTGTAAATAAATGAATAATAACAGTGTCACTAACTAAAGCATTCTAGAAACCAAATCATTATGAAAACATTCCCACATGCATTTACTTAATTTTTTGGTCCACGAGATTTTTAATTATTTTTATTCATATACTAAAATCATAGAAACATTTGCATGAGGAGAGTAGATAATGTTAAAATTTGATTACATATTTGTAATTATATTAAGGGCTTGAAAGATCTCTTTGTTTAATGTCATTGCAAAACAAACATGATTGATTTCAATTTTTGTCCCCAGAATGATTTGATACGGATTTAATCATTCTTGAAATTCTGTTCATTTTTCAAAATAGCTTGCATTTTTAACAATGTGCTTTTTGTTCTCTCTCCACTTGGCAATGTCTTCTGTTTAGGTTTTGCTGCCTTTTTCCCAGATGTTCCTGATAACTTTTTACTCCTTTCTGATTCCTGATTCTCTCTCCTTTAACAGGGCCAAAAGATTTGCTCTCCTGATAATATCTGAAACACATCCTGTGCTACTCAAAAGCCTTCATTAATTCTCCTTTTCTCTGATATAAATTTAGTTCTTTGTCTGGGTAGAAATCCTTTCTGTCTGTGCCACTGATCACTCACTGATGTAATTTAATCTCCAGTACGAGTGATTCTGATTTTCCCCAGCATAATCAACACAAGCGTCTGTCTACTGCTTCCTTCACCCTCACTTTCCCTTCTCAGGTCCTCGCTCCACGTTTCCCAGTAGGCGTCCAGCGTCACTGCTGGCTTTACTGCCCACTCATTAGACTCTCTGCCTGATTTCCCTCTCCTTACGCGTTCTCACTGAGGTCACCTGACATTTGCACCGTGTGTGTCGTTTTCCCCACAAATTATGCACAACTTTGTTCCCGTTCATTCTAAAAAGGCATTATTGCTAAAGGACATGATTTTAGCCATCACCTATTATATATTGTATTTGAATTATAACTGGATAGCTTTGTTTTCTCCTCAAGCAGAGTAAGTTCCTAGCACACAAGGACTGTAGGTAATATTACTTACATCTTCTAGTGTTAAACATTGTGTCTTATGTAGAGTAGTATTCTGAATAGTATGTATTATATGAAAGCACTCATTAATGTTAATTGCATTTCATAAATAATAATAATTAGAAAAATGGCAATTAAAATATTAAAATATTTAAATGAGGAAAGCATTATAGATTTGCATATTAAAGAATAATATATTCCCCAATTGTTTATCCATCGTTACTTTGTATTTGTTAGCATAATGTTAGCTACTACAATAGACTCTCAAATGTCAGAGGTCTAGTACAGTAAAATTTTGTTTCTTATTCACGTTACATCCCAGTGTAATATTGCATCTTGTGGTAAAGCTTGAAGGCTTTTCTTCCTCTGGTTTTGCAGCAGCTCCAGTGAGGGACGTACAGTGCTGGACACAAAGCTTCGCAGGTTCCCTTGAGCGTTACTGGTGGCTGTTAGTCAAGAACAAGAAGATGATAACAAAACCTGGAGAAGATTCACGGGACTCGACCTCAGAAGCAGCGCCCAGAGGTTCTCCTCCCGTCCGCCTGCCCAGGCTGGCCTCTGGCTTCACCGCACAGTGAGGGCATCACCTCCAGGGCCCACCGCTGCACTGAGTACCAGGGGACCCAGATTTTGACAGATAGCTCCTTTGTCTGCTACAGCACCCATTCAGAATTTATTTTAAAATAATGTACATTTTAATGTCTGGGAACAATTAGTCGTACCAAAATTAAGATGTGTTAAAACAGTGCTGTACTAGAGATGCAAGTATCTTAAGAGTACATGAAGACAAGATAGTCTTCTCCTGAAACAAGAAAACTTGCTGTGTTTCTGGAAGTTCTCAACTTCCTACATTATTTTAGACATTTAGTGTATGAGAAATCTCTTATTTAAATTGGGTTAGAGCGGTTCTACAAACTCCTGCTAGAAGAGTTAATTTCAGGTACATTTGGTTACCTAAGGGCCTGGAGAGCATAAACACCTACTGGACTTTGCCCCTCTGCTGGAAGGACTCTGAGTTCTTAAAGAGCAGACTCTTCCCCTGCCCAGTGGGCTCCCATTCCTCAGGGCTTCAGGAAATTACTTTCCTCTTTCACCCTGGCTTCCCAAAGTGAGCTAAAGATAAAACAGTATGCATGTTCTTTGCAAGAGGGAGTTGAAAGCACATATGAAATCAGCACCTAAGACATTCTTAATTTGGTTTTACAAGGACAATGTCATATACTTTGCCAACAGAGTAAGATAAATTTTATTTTATTAGGCTTTGACCAATCAGACCTCACCCGATGCTTAGAGTCATGAAACAGCAAAGGAGGCTGCCTTTTGTTACGCAACCTTCTCCTCCATGTGCAATCAGAGATGATTGACGAGCAGTGCCATATTCCCACTTGACAGTAAATATAACTGTGCCTTATTTGAAGTTTCCAAATAAGTGAGGTCGTCAGATTTTAGGTTGAGATTGTCTGGGAGGAAGTTCAAATTAATCTGAAGAAAATTAGTGAAACAGAGTTGATTGCAAACTATCTATACTCGAAAGAAAAGTAGATCATATTTGAGAATGCTTTGAGATGCTGTTGTATATGTTTGTATACAATTACATGATTAGTTATAACAGAGTAAAATTCTATTAGTTATGCTTATTATCATAGTCAGGCTTGAATAATAGCATTTAACCTCTTTTATTTCCAACCCAACCCTATTCAAATCCATAGTCTACAGGATCAGATTTGTCACCTAAAACCCGGCTCTACAAAGAGAAATTGTATGTTTTCAGTCAAGTTACCTGAACTTTCTGCACCTCAGTTTACCAGTCCAAAAGAGTAATACACTTGTATTTCTTAATGATGTGGTATGTGAAGGAAATGAATTAGAATAGAGCCTTTACCCATACCTATATCTTAATATGTGTTCTATTAATGTTAACTAACATCAGCACATTTTGTTCTAACTCTGGACCAACTCGTGGCCCTCCTTTTGGATTAGGATTTGCATTCTCTTCTTTCTTCAATTTACAAATATTTACCCTCAGCAGTGGTGAGAGTAATTTGGCAAGTACTGAATTTCATCTTGCCTTCATAACTACCCCTGAATCCCTTTCTTTCAAATATCAGAATTAAAAGATTTTAACTTGAGTCTGAACTGACATTTTACAAAAGAAATTTTTAAAAATCTTTTGGTTGAGTAACTTTTGCTATGTATACTAGCTGAGTACAGTGTGAGACTTGGCAAAAGAGAAGACTAAGTGGTTATTCAGGATAAAAATATAGGAAAAACAAGAGGGAAGTCCCTAAACTGGAGAGAGTTTTGATGTCCTGGTTCCCAGTTTATATGTGAAGTTGGTCCTATTTTTCATTTTTTTTTCATATAATGTAACTTACTCAACTCCTGTAATTAATACATCAATCAATAAAGACAAGAATGTGGGTTAGACAAAGGTAGAAAAGTTCTCTTCAGATTGTTTAACATTTTATTTTATAAAACTCAAAAAGGAAGATTAGTTCTGTAGTTTATTCCTAACCAGATTGTACATGGAAGGTTATTTTCTTCTTCAAGAGTGTCTTCAAAGTTTTGTGGCATGACCTTGGTCAGTATTGTTCCCTAAGGACTATGTTAATGACATTGTCTTTGATAGGACGCTGAGAACTAAGTAATGGAACCAGGCAAGCTCAGCTGTAGGACGTCTACCACGCCTCCAGGGAAAATCTGACTCCCATCCATCCTCTGCAGTATGTGTCATTTCCCAAGACGGTGCCAAGACAGCTGTCCAGCAGGCTAGCAGCATGGAAGGCACTGGAAGAGCATCTCTCTCTTTAGAACCTGAAGCGGAGAGAACTTAGCTGTAGGCTAAAAGTGAGCTGACAAAGCCTGGGGAGGAGCTGTGGCCACTGGAGTCATCTCACACTCTTCCACACTGTCCTCTCCTGACCCGTTGCTCTGTCTTGGAGTGGCCCATCCGGCTGGGCTGTAAATAATTTGGTAAGTACTGAATTTCTTCCTGCCTTCATAACTACACCTGAATCCTTTTCTTTGAAGTATCAGAAATAAAAGATTTTAATACAAGTCTGAAATGATATTTCCAAGTCTCCAGCTGCCTCGATGACTGGAAGTCCCGGACTCTGTGCCCATATTTACGTTTGGAAGCCGCCTCTCGGGTGGAATCAGAACCGAGTGACCGGCAGGTTCCTCATAAAGCTAGGCTTTGCAATTGGGCTTAGAAATTCTGGGTGAATGCATTGCACCATGTAGACAAGGGAACAGAGAAAATTGTTGGACAGAGAGGAAAGAGAACAAAGGAAAAATAAGAAGCACAGAAGAATGTCCAGGAATGGGGGCTGGGGATATAACTCAGTGGCACAGCACCTGCCTGGCAACCGCAAGGTCGTGAGTTCAATTCCCGGTACCGGAAAAAAAACAACAAAAAAAGAATGTCCATGAATGTTCCTGGCAAGACAATCCTCTTTCCATGAACAATAGCTGCATATCTTCCCTTGAGGGTCTTCCTTGTATAGACCTTTAATCATTCCTGTTCCCTTTCAGATTCAGCTGCCTTTAGTGGATGTTCCTACAGGCAGTCAGGAATCCTAACATAAGCAATACATCACTTTTGGGGGTGCTTATGAAACAGACTATCACTAAGCTAAGAGATAAACGGCAGGAGTAAAAATAACATCTGGAAGGGGATGGAGAGTTTGTGCCCACAGCAGGGCAACCCTAGGAAATCTCACTCAAGCATCTCAGGCAGGAGCAAATGCCACTGGCCTCCGTGATACCATATTCAGCCCGGTTTTCCTGTTGCAGTTCCAGGCCCCTTTATTCTTGAGGTTATTTGGGGGCGGAACAGTGTTATCCAAGTCTAAAGGAATTACCAAGAACTTCTCAGCCACACAGCTGCCGACTAGGAAAAAGCCTTGCTCAGTGCGTTGGTGCCTTTACGTTTGCCTCAGTCTGCCTGTTAAATCAGATGCAGAAACCAGGGTAGTGTGCATGCGGGATCAGCATCCTCCAAGTACGGACCACGCCTGACATTCCATGGGAGAAGCATGTCACAAAATATGGAGACCCGGCAATTAGGAGAGCCATTTTCAGATGAAGACAAAGAGATTTGGTCTTTGTTAGTTCAGGTCCAGCTCTCTAGCGATTCATTTTCTATGCTCGACTCCCAGTCCCTGCTGGGTAACAGTGCACATAAACTATCAACTTCCCACTGGTGTCAAAAAGAGCACAGAAGAGAATGTTTTGAAGGAATCTGCATTCTTTTACCAGAGACTCAATTTTAATAAATGAGCAAAAATATGAATTCTAAATTAGCTGTATCTTTTTCTCTCATAAAAGTTTAACATTTTAAAATGTCAGTTGTCTGATAAGAGAATGATTCTTTTTTTCCGAGGGCATGGGTAATTACAACCAACTGTATTAAAACACAGAGCTAATTAGATTCCCAATTGTTTCAGAATCCACTTCATTTCCTCTCAGTCTACTCCACCTTCTTACCCTCAATATTATCAACTTAAAATCTGCCAAAGTGGAAACCTTTCTTTACCAGTAGAGTTACTTGAAGTGAGAGGTACATATCAAGCTGGACTGATATGAGTTCAAGACTTTATACAGAATTTTAAAATATTTATGGAAATATAACACAGGCATATACAACCACACAATTGTTGGCATACAACTCAATGGATTTTTACAAGTGAAGGATACCATGGCATTAGGGTTTGAAAGTCCCTTCCAAAACTCATGTTGAACTTTAATTGGCATGTGATGGTTTGGAAGAGGGTGTTAGAGGTGTTTAGGCCGTGAAGGCTCCATGTGGTAAGAGACCAAGGCTTTGCTCTGGAAGAAGTGGATGCCCCGGCGTGGGTTGCTGTAGTAGTTCAGCCTCCACACCTTACCTTGGCCTGGCCTCTCTCTAGCACACATCTGTGTCCAAGTGACCCTTTTCTGCCTTGTTAGGGTACAGCAAGAAGGCTCTCGCAGATGCCAGCTCTTTCATATTGCACCTGCTAGCCTCTCGAAAGGGGAAGAATAAGCTTCCTTCCCTATTTCTTTTTCTTTCTTTCTTTCTTTCTTTCTTTCTTTCTTTCTTTCTTTCTTTCTTTTTTTCTTTTTCTTTTCTTTTCTTTTCTTTTCTTTTCTTTTCTTTTCTTTTCTTTTCTTTTCTTTTCTTTTCTTTCTTTCTTTCTTTTCTTTCTTTCTTTCTTTTCTTTCTTTTTCTTTCTTTCTTCTTTCTTTCTTTCTTTCTTTCTCTCTTTCTCTCTCTCTCTTTCTCTTTCTCTCTCTCTTTTTCTTTTCTAATTTTTGCAAATGATAGTCTTTCATGTTCTTTCTCTCTCTCTCTTTTTTTTACTTTTTACAAATGACACTGTCTCATGTTCTCTTATAACAGTGTCAGAAAACAGATGAAGACATAAAGTAACTACAACTTACTTCAAAAATAGACTATTGCTGGCCAAAGAAACCCCTACTGTCCCCTTCGGCACAGTGTCCCCACAATCCTCAGCTCCGCACCATGAGGGACACCACAGATCACTCCTGCAGGCTGTCATGGGGAGGTGTAGCCACATGGTGCACACTTCCCTGTGACGGTTTCTTTCCTTCACTATTCTGTCTGATACATCTATGCTTCTCTACAGATTCTTCCAGATGGAAATTTATTGACAGGCACAGCTCTAGACCAACTCCTCACCTGCCCCACGCTGACGGTCTCATAAAGCTACTGCTAAAGTAAGGCAAAATAAAATAAAAATAACTTCTATTTTGGAATTATAGATGCAATCTGAAAATGTAGGTGTGCATTTTCTTTTAATCCAGAGAGCTGGGCTTTCTTCTTGTTTCAGAGAACAGTGTCCTCCGACTTTCTGAGTTTAAGCGTTTGAGGCTGTGTCCCTCAGAGAGCTTCCTGACCACTGGGATCTCCGTATTGTCCCCAAATCCTCAGGACAACCAGCACTAGGACTGAGCATCAAACACTATTAAAGTGGCTGCCACTCAACACTTGTGAGAAGAAAGTTTGGTTAAAACGTTCCTTCATCCACCATATTATTTTTTCAGATGTTACCAAAACCAAGTGAAAAAGTTCTCTTCATAGTCATAGGTAAGATATCAGGGAAAACTGCAACGTATGAAGAAAATAGGTCACACTGAAAGGAAATCTTTTTAGCAAGACAGTTCTCATGGAAACCTCCTTTGTTCACCAGTTCATTTCCTGGGACTGTCTGCTACTCTGGCCCTATGGGAAGCTCCACCTTCACAACTACACACAACCTCACTCTCCGGGTCCACACAGGGGCCCCAATGTGCTACTCAATTATGGGTCACTCAGACTCTCTAGAGGACTCACCTGGAGGACCAGTGCTGCTCCAGAAAGTGGGATGCTGCCCAGGTTCCTGCAATGGACTCCCTTGCTGAGAGCGGCTGTGATATCCCTCTGGGCTTCACTGCCGGTAGCACTGCCAGGGCACACTAGAGGCTGCATACTTCAACACATTGCTCCTTTGCCTGGTGCCACACCAGAAGTCCCCATGCCACCATCAGGCTTGGGATAGTTGTTTAATTCCTTAGAGAGACTTAATATAAGTCTGAAATGATATTTCCAAGTCTCCAGCTGCCTCGATGACTGGAAGTCCCAGACTCTGTGCCCATATTTACATTTGGAAGTCGCCTCTCGGGTGGAAATCAGAACCAAGATTGCCAGGAACATTCATGGACATTCTTTTATGTTGTTGTTTTTTTTTCCGGTACTGGGAATTGAACTCACGACCTTGCGGTTGCCAGGCAGGTGCTGTGCCACTGAGTTATATCCCCAGCCCCCATTCCTGGACATTCTTCTGTGCTTCTTATTTTTCCTTTGTTCTCTTTCCTCTCTGTCCAACAATTTTCTCTGTTCCCTTGTCTACATGGTGCAATGCATTCACCCAGAATTTCTAAGCCCAATTGCAAAGCCTAACATTATGAATGGAGAGAGAGAAAGAACATGCTTTCTTTTAGTAAAGTGATCTGTGCTTTCCTTTGAGCGTATAATCCTGATTTATTGGAAAAAAAAATAGTATTTTCCATTTTGTTTAAGGCCCAAGTGTCTACCAGAATAATAAGTTCGTTGAATTATGCCTCCCATAGGTTTTCCAAAAGGGCTTTAGACTCTTATTTTTTTTTTGTTTTTGTTTTTGTTTTTGTTTTTGTTTTTTCTCCGGTACCGGGAACTGAACTCACGACCTTGCGCTTGCCAGGCAGGCGCTTTGCCGCTGAGCTAAATCCCCAGCTCCTAGACTCTTATTTTAAAAATTCTGGCTTTCTTTGGTTGCTAATTTTCTTTGGTGCACTTAAGGCCATATTATATTACTATTAATGTTTTCTAATATTTCAAATTTTGTTGGCCTGGTTATCCACAAAATTTGGAAATTGTGGATCATATATTGTAATTTTTATACACCAGTGTCATACATACTGCAAGTGCTTAATGCTCATTGGCTGATTAATCTCCTCAAATTCATTTTCTCACCAATTCAGTGAAATCTGGCATCAAAAGACATGATATTTTCTTACGTTCATGACTTTAAAAAATGCGAGAGAATCAACAGTTTTCACTTAAAATGACATGTAGTAGTAAGCACACAACTTTAACTCTGTTGTGATACTGATATCACTTGTTGATTATTGTTGGGGGAAACCATATGCAGATGAGTGATCTTTCACACCTGCAGCTCTCTCAGTCAGGAACAGGAAAATTTCCACAGAACACCCTCAGCAGCACATAGTTATTTTTTTGAAGTATGTACTATGATCTAGCCATTGTGGTGATTGCAAACACACAGAAAAATTAAGACATTATTCCTGATGTTGACAATATGGGCTACGGCTAGGGGCCAAATAATCAGCTTAATTGACTGAGTGAATCCATGTGATGTCAGCCAAAGTGTCATGAAGGAGGCGGAGATAGAGCTGTGAGCAGGGGCGGATGAAGAGTGATTTACCAGGTCAAATGGTCAGAGAGCCGTTCCAGGTAGAGGAAAAAGCATAAGAAGACACAGAGACATGAGAGGACAGGATGTTCTCAACAAGACATTTGTTAGTATTGGTAATCACTACTGAGGATTTGGTGGGCTCCTGACACTCATGTAGCTCCTAGGATCTCTGTACATTCAAAGAGTAGATTCTGGTGAGTGATGGAGATCACTGTGAAGCAGATCTGAGCAGGACTTAAATTAACCAATGGGCTTTTTATGCTTACTTGTGAATCTGTCCAAAGCCTAGGCTGCTTGTCTGGAAATGGGCCACAGACTCATAGTAAGTGAACCTCTGTGAGTCACTAATCCTTACTAATACCTGTAATTGCAGATGAAGCCAGAAAACCTCAAAGGATAAGACAAGATCACATCCAAGAATACCTGGATCTGATCTCAACTAGATAAAGACTGTAGGCTCAGGCATCTCACTCCTGGGTGGGTTAAATTAATCCTTATTAAGGATTAATCCTTACTTGGAGAAGTCCTTGAATAATTCCACCCTTCTTGAGTACTCCCCTCCCTTCTTTTAATAACCAAATAAATATGGGTGACCCAGAGAAGTTCTTGGTCTTAGCTCTGAGAGAATCTTGAATTTTGTGAGAGGGCTTTGATCCTCCTGGAGTCCTGAAATCATTCCATTTGCCTCTTTTTATTTAGCCTTCACCATATACTTGTTGGGGAGATTGCAGACCTGATCAGCCTGAAATAACTAAGGGGTATTATTAATCTGATAAGTGAGACTGGGAAGCTTAAGTTTGGCCTCGTTCTTAGATTTAGAATGTAATATTACCTGATTCAGTATTTGGAAAGTGCACTTGGGATCATAGAGTCTTACATTATTAAAAAAAATCCTAAAATATGTCTGAGCAAGAGAACTTTGCACTTATTCTTCATGTACCAGAATTGTGGTTGGGAAATGAATTCATTGGTAGGATATGACCTCTAAATCTGATGGAAAAAATAAAAATAAAATAATAAATAAAATAATAAAATAAAATAAAATAAATAAGGAAACAGAAACTCTGGGTTGGGCCCAGCACAGAGACCTATGAAATTTTCAAAAGTAGTTTTCAGACTCCAACTCAATCTTCTGCTGAAAACCAAATGAGCCCACCCCTCAAGTGTTTGCTTTCCGTCTCTGGGATGAGGCCAGGATATCATGGCTGTGCTCATGGCTAAAGCACTTCCTGCAGTTATGGAAGATTATACCTTCTGACAGATCTGACTCTAAGCCTAATTATGCCAGGGTGATAAAACCGTCACAGGGTCATAAGTATATTTTTAAGACGTTGTTCAACAGAGCTATTAGCTTCTAAACTATTTCCCAACCCTTAAATATCTGTGGGATACTGTCTTCTTCACACCTCCTTAAAACAACTCTCACCTTTACAGACTGAGCAGGTGAGTCTTACTTCCTTGCTGTTCAAAGGACCCACCCCATACACATAGTCCAGTCCCACTGATGAAGGGCAAGTGGCTGTCTCTGGGACAGCCTTGCCCCTGTGCTGAGGGGCACAGTGTGACAAGAGTAGATCCTGCAGCACCTTGCTCATGAAAAAAGGATTCTGTCTTGGTTGGGGTTCTTTAGAGGGTCACAATCAATAGAAAAAAAACCACATAGATATGTAAATTAGGCACCGGGATTTATTACATCATCAGAGGCTGGCAGTCTTATTGGTCTACACAGTAGAGAGCCAGAGGCCTTGGAGCTTTCAGTCCAGAACCTGAAAGCTGCAGAGCAAGAGAGATGATGGCCCGGCCCCAGTCTGGACTGGTGGCTGGGGTGGGGAGGCCCCCAGGGGTCCATATGGAAGGCTGGAGACGCTGCAGTCTGGCATCCACAGAGGCAGAAGAGCACCGGCTCAGGCAGAAGGGAGGTTTCTGACTTCCTCCTTCCCTCCCGTCCCCTCTGCACAGGACTTCAGCCTGTTGTATGGTGCCACCTAAGTCAGGACAGGTCTTCCCCTGTCTGCTGGCTTGACTGCCAGTGACCTCTGGAACCCCAGACACCTCCAGAAGAGTGATTACTGCTCTGTGAGGTGTCTCTTAATCCAACAGGTTGACATCACAGCAGTTACAGACTCTAAGATTTGAGGAGATACATGACATCCACAAACATTTCAATACCTAGTAGGACAGCAAGAGTGTAAACTCGCTTCCTAGGTCTCTCAGTTGTTATATCACATCTGTTACCATCTTTCAAGGTTTTGGTGCTGCGATTAATGTTACTTTTGTCTATTTGTTATTGATATAATTATTGATGCATTATTATTAATATATTTATGGGTCACTTTTTATGCAGCAGGAACAATAGTTTACATACAATTTTTACAAAAATCATAAGGTAAGGTGGCTATTGGATTTTTACCATTTTATATTCTCTATCATTAAATAAATATAATTTCTACTTTCTATTAAAAATTCCTTCTCATTTCTTGATAGCTCCTTCTTCCACTTTGGAAGTCTACTGTACAGTGATAATTTATTTAGATACGGCAAAGAACATTCTCCAAACATGCTTCTATCTCATTTGCCTTTCCTTCTAGTGCAAAACTGCATTCATGAAATCGCTTTAATGCCCCTTTCCCCAAAGGGAGTGGAAGTGGTAATCCATCACCTACTCTAATTTACAGCCTCTAGGAACTTCATTTCCCACTCTAACTTAGAATGGTTTAATTTCTTTCTTCATTGATTCTTTGTTCTTAAAGAAAATGGATTCATCTTCACTGGAGGATAGGTTTTATATATTTCAGTGGTTGTTTATTAGCTATTTACAATTTTGCTTTTTTTCATTCTTAACTCAAAGTAAGTTCTTATTCTTTTATATCATTTAAAAAATAGAGCTCATTCTTTTATTTTAATTTTTCTTCTCCACTTTGCCGGTTGAGCCTAATCTTCAGCACATACATCTGAGAACTGCATAGGTGCAGACCATGTTATGGTCTTGCCCTGGTTCTTAGCTCAGGCTGAAAGAAACTATTTTTCCTTTGAAGCTGAAACAACTTTGTTCTTTTCAGTGTTCGTGCTTAATTCATCAACCCTTGACTTTACTTGTTTTCAAGGTTGATCTTTCTACAGTCAAAAGATTTGTTTTGTGCTAACTAGTTTGCAGTTTTGATTTCCAGATTACTGCATGTCAGATTTAATCATAATTCTGTCAGCTGGCCGAATGGCTCAACCACATTTTTCTACTTCAGTGATTCACCCTTCATTCTAGCTCCAGTCATCACTCTGGAGGGGACTTGACAGACTAATTCCAGAAGTAAGCATTTGACTAAGCCATTATTTCTGTCTATCTCATGACGTGCCTCGAATGCCTTTAAACTATGTTTCAATGATTTGCATTAGTCATATGTTGGTATTTTTATCTTTGCTGGTTTTAATTACATAAATTATTTGGGAAAAGTAGAAAATATTTAGGAAATGTGCTAATTAAAATTCTCTGTTGACATATTAGTGTTGAAGAAATTGATTCAGGGAGTCATTTGAGAAAACTTTGTGGAGTTAATACTAAACTGTATGTGCCTTCACATAATGGATATTAGGGGAGGAATTATTATTATACTGCCTTTATTATAGCTTGGTCTATATTTTTTATATTTCAAAATATTTACTACTTAATTATGAAGAAACCTTTCCCAACAAAGAATAGTAGGTCTTAGGAGTACTCTTTCATTATATCCTTGAAACTAAAAGAAGGAACATTCCCATTCACTGGCCCTTTTTCACGTGTATTTGTGTGGTACGTGTTCTGAGTTCTATTCAAATACAGTACCGAAGGTGAAAGAAGGCTGAGAATTCCCAGCACACAGAATGCAATCGGATGCTCAGTGTATGTGGACATTGACCCATCTGTAGGAACATGGATAAAGTTACACTGTGAGGGACTTTGAATGCAGGACCATGAATGGTGGAGGGTCTCCATTAGCCCGTCAGCCTGCTTCTCGCAGTGAAAGTACCCACAGTGGTCGCTTTTAAACCTAGAAGAGATCTGATGTACACCACACTATTTACCCTCTTTGAACTCCTGGCCACTTTCTGCAGACTGTTTTTTGGTTCTGGGAACTGTCCAGTGGCTTCTAATAAATCCCTTCCACATAGACAACCATAGTTTGCTTTTTATGTTTTTCAGTCAGAAACTATGACAAGGTATGCTCTCACTGTGCTTTTAGATTTGTAAATACCCTGAACATTCTTCCTCTCTTGAGGTGCCTTGCCATCTCGTTTCTACCTGTTTTTCTGTTTTAACTACCTGTGCTGGATGTTCTAACTGTCCAGTCTGCCTGTGTAAGAGCTTTTGCTTGGGCACAATACCATGAAGTTTCAGTCAGGAACTCGGTTACCCACAGCAAAGACCAGCTAAGAAGACCACATAGGTAAGGTGTGTCCATTGAGACATGAGTGATGGTCACTGTAGAACTTCTAGGGTCTTAACCACGAGAGGGGAGGGTTCAGCTTCATTTCCCTTACTGCACTTCTCCCACCTGCTCGAAGGTATATACGTTAATGGTTCATCCTGAGAAAATGTGTAAGCCCAACATCCCAAGCAGAATGGAGCACATTCGGCAAGCCTTTCACTCAGCTAAGCATAGTCACCACACCTTCTGAACTGAGAAAATAAGCTCTAGTTAGAAGGACCTGTGATACACACCTCGCCAATATCCAAGGCACTACTTCTCCCCTCTGATGAGAGTGCTTACCCTTCTCTCCAAGTTTTAGGTGAGTAGAGACGTAACTTTAACTCTTTATGGTACAAGGGAAATCTGTTACTTGAAATCTCATTTGAAAGTTGTATCAACTTCTGCATCAGAATCTTCACCTCAGCCCAAACCTGGTACCTCTAGAGCCTCCCTTGCACTCTCCAGGATGAGAGGTCAGACTCATAGTCCTGATTTCGATTTCCACTGCACAGTTCCTTATCAGTAGCTCCTACTTTTTAGAAAATGTGCATAATTCTTGAGCTTGAAATTTCTGTTTTCTAGTTACTTTTTGCTCATTTCCTGGCTTGGGCTACACTGAACATCATATTTTCATCCCTGCCTCTCTTTTTAACCCCTTCTCCCAATTTTTCTAAGCATACAGTGCACTGAGTGTCCGTTTACTTTCCAGTTTCCAAAAAAAAATTCCTTGTCATCTTGGCATTATTTTACACCTTCCCGTTATTATGGCTCCTACCGTCATTGCTCTTTTAGAAGACAATGTTCTAAATGGAGGAGCCTAAGACTTGTCAAGTATTAGCAATCACAGAAGAGATTCCACAGCTCTGACATGCACATATATGTCTAATATCATTTATTCCCACTCATGCCAACCACACATTTCAACACATCAGAGGACTTCACTTCTTAGCATGTCCAAAGGACTAGCTCTAATGAGAGTATCCCGAATCTCTGTGGAAGAGGGGATAGGACCCACTGGTGATTCCAGTAAGGTCCCTGCTGGCTAAGAATCACTGAGCATGTTTGCTAAGGACTACTAGCAGATGAAGCCCCAGGATGGCGTGCTCTGTCTTGAGCTGTGGCAGATTCTTGATGAGAACCATCTCTAGGTGAAAGACGTTTTAGTGCTTAGTAATAAAGCTTGCTCATTATTATTATAATCTGATGTTGGTGATTTTTAAATGTTATCTACATAAATGTAAGTGCTTTTGGTCCCTGCTTTCAGGCAGAAAATGGAAATGGTATAGGCAATTTTTTATATTTTATTAGAATTAGAAAAGACACTTTTAAACAAGAAGCAATCTTATTTAATTCAGATAAGATTTCCTGAATATTGAAGGATCATTATCTAATGAACATTTAAAAATGAAAAGCTCTGAGAATTAAAAATATCCACAGTTATTTTGGTGACAGTCTCTGATGAAGTTTGAATGCAGCAGAGAGGTTTAACTTTTCAAGATAATGGCTTGCATGGGTAATTCACAGTAAGTTTAACAATTCTGAGCCCAAAGCTGTTGAATAATTGTAACTGGATTGCCAACTGGATTTTGTCAAATCTAACAGGGACCTTTAATGTACTTAATATTTTGCTGAAACATAATTCAGTCTCAATGACTTTGAAAGAGACATTAATAGTTTTCTAAAAATATAACCTTGGAAATTAAATCCATTATATATTTCCAAGATTATGGATGAAGCTTCTCTGTCAAATAAGTCATTATATTATCATAATGAGGTATGAGGGGAGGTATAAGTGAGAAACAGCAAGTGCAGGTGCTTTGTTCCATAATTTGTCTACATTTAACCAGAGTGACCTTTAAGAGCAGAGAGGAAGGGTTGGGTGTATCATCACTCTTCCAGCCTTCCAGTAATATATTTCTATTTAGCAGAACCATTTGCTGCAAAGTGCCGCAGTAAGGATTGTGCTTGGTCCAGCTCCTTACTTGAAATACTCAGGGTTTGGGTGGAAACAACTTCCAAGAACATCCAGTTTGCAGCCGAACTTCCCTGAAGCAAAACACCTGGAAAACATGGCCATCGCTTCCCTCTTTAAAGCAGACAGGTCATTAGAAATCCTTCCTGAACACACACAGGTTGAGGAGGGGAGAAACAAACTGTGCAGAGCGGAAGGGAGTAGTCACAGGATGTGAATGTGTCTGTCCTCACAAAGCTGAGATGCTGGATGGCCTGGGATCTTACTGCAGACATACTTTAGAAGTCTTTGCTCATAGAAGAACATGGACACAAAATCACGTGAAAACTTTCAATTGAAAATAGCAAAGTTATTAAGTACATTTTTCATTTCTTGCATTTAGATGAGGCTTTTTCTTCCTTGATACACTTAGACTGGAAATATTGTCTTTGGTTCAAGGACAGCTAAGTGAGATATTGCAGTGTCCGCTGGAGCGTTTGACCCCAGCAGGCACCAGTAAATACTCCTTGATTGAATGTTGAGTGAAGGAGCACAGATTAACTTGAAGAACAGACCAGCATGTTCACAGATGGCATTGCTTAAACAGAAGATTGACAGAGTCCTCTTGGGCAAGGGTTTATGAGTGTGTTTGAAGCTTTTGCCATTTTCTGCAAGTGATAAGGGCAGTTTCCTTTGTGTTGGTAGCCAGGTGCACTGTGCTTGTGGGGACATTCATTTCTTTGCTGTGTCAGTAACTTTTTCAAAGAGGACAAAATTGCAACCGATTCAGCACCATAAAGGTGTTCATGGTGGGGCAAACAAGATCCAGAGAAGCTGTTGTCCTTGACCTTCACTGGTGAGGCTGCCAGTCAAGAGGTAGTCATTATGGAAAACAATGATATCCACATCCCTGACAGCTCTAAGCCAGGGGTGGCCAGACCAGGTTGTTTATAGATAACAAACACTGCACTAACAAGACAGGGCATGTTCTTACTCAATTTGTTCCTGCAAATTTCCTCACTGCAAATTTCACAAGTACAACTCAAGCTGCGTGAAGACAGAGGTAATCTGGAGGCCAACCAAGTGCATAGTTGAAAGGAGGTGGCACTAGTTGCCCCTCATGGTAGTAGTACCGGTGCGCAGGCTGTGTGGCTTTGGGTAAAAGGCATGTCATAAAATCAGAGTTGTAATTCCATCAGCTATAAAGACACTGCTACCTATATAACTACCATAAACAATAGTGATGAAAGGGATAGCACCCAAACTAAGGTTTTAAAATTATATGACACTTTTAATGTGACTTCTGTCTTTTAAACAAAGACACTTAAATATGCCACTCTATTGTGGGACTGATTGATTAATATACGTTATTGAACTATGCACCTTTAAAAAATTTGAAATATTTGTAAAGATGGCTTGAATACTAATCCCGATTGCTTCCAGTTGTACATCTACGGACTTCCTGTACTAGAATATAAAGAAAGGACAAGAGACCTCACCACCACAAGTAATCCTTTTACTTCTTGATCATCTTATAATCTGGGCAGTTCATGGATTTGTTTAATTTACACATGTAAATGTTTGCTGAGTATGTTTTAACAGAAAGATTAATAACCTCTTGGTGCTTTGCAGAGCCATTTCCTCAAAGCTGTTAAACCAACAAGCAGATCATACCAAGTTCAATGTGGAACTCACTACAAAGTCAGGTTCATGCTTATGAGTTCTCTCCATCTGTCTCTTTCTCATCTCTCTGTCCTTGATTGCTCTTGAGATCACTTTCTTTCCTTTGAAATATTGCTATCTCGTTTTAGAAGAGCCTAGATCCAAATGATCATGGCAATTGTTATGGCCATTTATTACGGCCAATGCAAAGCACAGCTATTATGAATTAATTTAATGCTTTGAAAAATGTTTTCTCTATTCCAGACTCTGCACTAGTGCTTTCCACTTTCTTTGGTGAGCTTAATGGCCAGTGGAGGTAAATACTACCAAAGCCATGTTGGATAGGAAAATATAAGCCTCACATTTATCCAAGGTCATCAGACCAGCAGACTTGGTACTGAAATGGACGTCTACACAGACGACAGGGGCCTAGCTCATTCAACAACTAAAATGTTAAGAAAAAAATGTCCTCTGAATTTTTCCTTTTGTTTACTTCTTTGTAACTATAAAGGTATAAATGTGAGGACTTTCTGTTCACTGAGAGTAAAAACAGGCAGAAAGTTGGAAGTCTCTTTACTCACTTTTTATTTTTCACCTCTACTTTCAACATCTTCTAGGCTTGCTTTATCTGCCAGTCCCAGAATATATTGTTCACAGTGGTAGCAACTTGCATTAAGTGAGGTTGAAAGCACTGACTCTTAGATTGTCTATAGTTGATAACATCCATTCAAATGTAAATATTCACTAACTTTTCTTCAATGTATGTTAAACTGAACAATTATTCATCTTATGAAGCAATCCAAGATGAAAGACTGCTTTAACTTCTTTTTATCTACAATTACTTATCTCTCCTAATAATCTAGATATGAAGAGTAAAGAAATAAAGTAGGTTCATGTTCTTCAAAAAATCTAAGTGCCAAACTAAAATCATAATTCTACTAACTCCTTTAGAGATAGTAAGGTGATTTAACATTTTAAGTGCAGTGGTTTGAAGGGGATACTGTCTGCTAGAAATCTGAAACTTTCATAACTAGATCAATAAAAACTGTTAAAAGAATTGTGTGGGATTTTCTTTTTATTATCCTAAAGATTCAGAGTTAGTAGGGATTTACTTCTTTTGGCAGGACAGAAAAGTAGGGGAAAAAAGTAATTTATATAGTTGTCAAAATAAACCTGAGCATATCCCGAACAAGCTGTAGTTAGCCTACTTGAAAATATTTTATATCTCGAAATCTGAAAACCATTCTGCTAAATAGCAAAAAATTGAATGTTTATATTGTACTAACTTGCTTGGCATTATGCACATATTTTTATATGGACATGTCCAAATATGAATTGTCCAATATTTACCTTAAAACAAAGTCATCCAGGTTTCCAGTGCTAACATCATTGCTTTAAGTTCTCTTAAGAAAGAAGTATTCTTATATTAAAATCACAATTCACATTTTATTTTATGATATTTTATTGCAAGTAGAAGCAAATTTAAATAAATTATTTTCAGAAGAAATATTATTGACATAAAGACTAATTGCACTGAAGTTCTACTATTGCTTTCTATGTTGCTCCACTTCAAAATAAAACCAGCCCTTTTAAAAAAAAATTCTTCTTATATGTAGTGTCACTATTTAGGAATGGGAAAATTTTATTGGAAAACCATTTGATGTTTTCCTTGCCACTGCAAACAGGAAATCTTATTATAGCAAACACTATATATTTAGAACATTAATACTTTCCAAAAGATAGTGTATATCATCTACCAGAAAAAGTCTATTATAATTTTTAACAAACAAATAAAAATGCCCTTTGATTATGATGGATTTAAAATAAAAGAAAGTAATGGAAAGATTACAAGAATATAGTCTTCTGGAAATTAAACAACAAAGTTCCATAACTTGTTGAGTTAAAGAGGAAATCTTGAGACAAAATATTCTAAAGTATGCAGACATAAAATTCAATGTATAAAAACTTGTGGAAAACAACTAAAGCATCCCAGAAAAGATAATTTTATAGTATTAAGTACTTATATTACAAATGAAGAGTCCAAATCAATAACATAAGTTTTTACTTTAGGATAATGGAGAAAAGGGAGAGCAGAATGAATTCAGATTTAGTAGAAGACTGGAAATGAAAAAGAGATCAATGAAATTTAAAATATATACATTGGATAGAAATAATGAAATCAAAAGATAATTCTTTGGCTGGGGATTTAGTTCAGTGGCTTAAGCGCCTGCCTGGCAAGCGCAGGGTCATAAGTTTGATTCCCGGTACTGCAAAAAAAAAAAAATAATAATTCTTTGCAAGTATCAGCATAATTGATACACTTCCAGCAGGACTATGGGACCAAAGAGACACAGATTACCAATATCAGCAATGAAAAAATTGTGGTCACGGTCACTGTAAGGCAGTACAGCGTGAGATATCACGTTAGAGCATAAGAAGGTCCCATGCACACCTTAGGCTCACACACTGGACACACACATGGATGAGATACAGTTCTCACAAAGGACAGTCAACCTAAACTCACCAGGATAAAAGAATATTTCTATAATTATCTGAAAAAAGTAATCATATAATCCCCCTAAGGAAAAATCATTAGCATGAATGATTTCACTGATATAATCCCAAATTTTTATTTTCTTTAAGAAACATCATTTCCACACATTATTATTCATTAAAGAATACAAATTTCAACCATGATAATATATAATACATATCTGTTAGAATGAATAATGTAAAAAATTTATGGCCATAGCAAATGCTGGATAGGATGCTAGGGAAAAAAATACTGATTGTAAACATCATAAGAAAGCAGTAGAGTTACCCTAGAAAATAGTTCAGCAGTTGCTAAAGCACTCATTAGCTGTATGACCCAACAGTACTCTTACCAATGAAGGGAAAGTAAAATTTATGTTCACCAAAACAAAACCTTTACAAGAATGTCTATAGCATCTCTATCCCTACTCACATTTCTCTTTTAAAGGGTTAATGGGTTATAAAATGCAGTAATCCATGTAAGGGAATGCAATGCAGCAATTAAAAACAATAAAAATAAAGCCAACCAATGATATGGATGAATATCAAAGAATTTTGCTAATGGCAGAAGTCAGTCTCAAGTGTTTACATAAAGTGAGCTTTAACTTGATTTATGTGACTCTGGAAAACTAGTAATGCAGAGAGCATCTTGCTGGGTGAAGATGAAGAGGAAAATTGGGATCATAGATGATACAGTTTGGTTCTGGGGCTACTTAGCTGTTTGCTGTCTTGATTGAGGCACCATAAAAGAGTTAGTGCTACTCTACTCTACATTAAAATATAAAATTCAATCATGATATGTGCTTGTAATGTACCACATACTGGAAACACATTTTTGAAAAAAAATGCACTCATTTTTAAAGCTATTATAGATTTATCAGAATATCAGGTAGAGGGGCTGGGGATTTAGCTCAGCGGCAAAAGCGCCTGCCTGGCAAGCGCAAGGTCGAGAGTTCGGTTCCCGGTACCGGAGAAAAAACAAAAAACAAAACAACAACAACAAAAAAGAATATCAGATAGAAATAAAAGAGGTTAACTTTTTGTTGCTTCACATAAGCAGATATATTCTGCATGAGATAATGATCATTATAGAAATTACCACAGGTAAGGTTAAACTGGCATTAGTAACATCAATATCTGTTCAATTTTAGGGAAAGAAAATGTTTGGACTGCTGCCTTTTTAAATGTCCTTGCTTTCTCTATCCTGCTTAGTAAGAGCTGATTTATCCATGCACTGTCAGTAGGTTTGTTTCTTTTTTTTTCTTTTTTCCAGTACCGGGAATCGAACTCATGACGTTGCGCATGCCAGGCAGGTGCTGTGCCGCTGAGCTAAATCCCCAGCCCCTGTCAGTAGGTTTGGCAACTTGAGTTTACTCTTTGTAGCTGGAGATGCTTCCTCCCCAGGCCATGGAACATGTTGATGTGATCTTTTCTCAGAGGGGTGCCTATTAAATTAGCACCATTTAAAGAGATGGTAAGGCCTGTAAGAATTGCAAATGTAAGCTTTGTTCCTCTGTAAGGCTTATTTTACTTTGTAGTATATTGATTACTCAATTGTTTTGATTTTTATCTTAATTTTAACTAATTTGAAAAAAAAATTATACATTAAGTTCCTATCTTCATCACCACAATATTATGCCCCATGGAAATCAATAAATTTATTGAAAGTTAATAAAAGTGAGATGCTCTTCTTGAAGTACCTGAGAGGAATTTAGTGCGTTTCTTATGTTCAGAGCTCTAACATGGGAATGTCCTGCAGAAAGATCTTTGCAGTTGTTTTCTATTTTCACCGCTATGGAACTTGAGAATACAAAGACAAATAATATCATCAGTTGCACTGATCATTTCTGAGTATTATATCTAGGAATTATGAGTGAATCAAAGCTGTAGGCTGCTTCTTTGGCTCCTGTCAATATTTCTAAGAAGTAAAAATACATAATTAATTTTTCCCGAGGGATAAAGTAAAGATAGTATGTTTATAATTGTCACAGGATGTCTCAGTGTCAGTTTTGCAAGGGGAAAGAAAATAAGGTGATTATTAACCTCAAGATTTCATTTAAATACAAGGAACAGCTTACATTTTTGATGTATGTTTCTCTCAAAAGATATTTTTTCCTTCAAACTGTTCTCTTCTTGGGAGACCTCTGTTTCTACACTTCTGTTCAAAAACTGTCAAGAATGCTGAGGGAAAAAAGTACGTGTGTGCAAATACCGCGTCCTGCTTTTGCTGCACGCTGCCACCGTAGGTCCTCTGCGCCCTCTCTGTGGGCGGAAGGTGCAGTGCCTGACTACGTGGCTCACTCCTCCCTCTCCTTTGGTGTGCTCAATGGGAGGAGCCGCGACGAGATCCCACCGAGAGAAGAAAGAGTGCGAGGTGCTCATTCTCCCCGACAGTCGCGGTGCGCCAGCGGTTGATTCCTCTCCTGGTGGTCCCAGGGCAGAGAAGGAGGACCCAAAGGTGCTGCTGGCAGAGCAGGTGTCAGCTGGAAATGAGCTGGAGCTGCAAGGCCACAGCACAGCTGCTGAGTTTGGTTTCCAGCCTTCCTGAGAAGAGCGATTCGTTTCCCCTTTGCAAACTACCCTCCTACTTAGTCTGACACCTTCTGATCCCGCACAGTCACGCCTTGGGGTCCAAGTGAATGTGGTTGGCCCTGTCGGCCCAATTAGACCTTGCTGGCATCCATTTGTATTGTGGTTTTGACTCCCTTCATGAGCTTTGGGAGCCATACTGGCTCTGACTAAACCCATAGGGTCAAATCTCCTCTCCTTGCCATGAAGGGTGAGACTCTAGTTGACTGGAGGGAGCACCCTGAGTCATAGAGCCCCACCCCATCCCTCCTCAATTTCTGATGCCTCGAATCCTACCCTGGACCTGGGGCCAAGGCCTCCCATAGGTCCTGCCAACCTGCAGGTCTCTCAAGGGTGCTGTTCTAAGACTGTCTTGCTAGTTGCTTAATAAAGTGATTTACACCCTTTATTCTTGGCCTCTAGGTCCTGTCTGTAGACTTCACAAATCTTCTCTTGAGAGCCCAAGACCTGAGACCACTTCACAATGCAGAGCAGTACCCAGCCCACCTGTCCCGTATCATAGCTTTTTGGGTTCTGGTCCTACTATCCCACCCTCTCACCGTTACAAACCTAGAGGTTCTCTCACTGTCCTCAGCCACTACGTTTCTTGGCATCTTACTGGTCCTCTCACTCTTGATCACATTTTGAAAAACAGTTCTTTCATTACATTGTCTTTAATTCACCCTTTAAGCACTTTTTGTTCTGTTCTGTTTGTTTGTTGTTTTTCCTTTTTTGCTTGAATTTGGACTGCTTCAGACTAAATGGGCAAGGAATACTCATCTCTGCCTTGTTCAAAGGTTTTCTTCAATGTATCTCAAAACTGCTCTACTTTTCAGTGAAGTATATCTGAATAAAAGTAATTGGATTGTGAACATAACCCCTAGCTTCTTATTTGATTTTTCATATCTATTTCCTGGGAAATTATCACAACAAATCTTAAAAGAAAGATAGTTCTAAGAAGAAAGAAGGGGATGAATTGCCAGCATTTTCTTCACACTGGGGAAAGCTGACCTTTCTGCAAACCTTTCTCTAATGGATGACATTAGGAAGAAAGGCATCTCCCGCCTCGAAGGACACTGTCGGTACGGTCTCCAGTCTGGAGTCCAAGATGAAAGTGAACCTGGCACTTTTACCTGAGTCACTTGGGATGAGACGCCATTTAATCTCTGGGATAATACTGGGAAGAAGCCCAGAGTCATTTCCTAGAATTAATGAGAAAATGGCACTAGGTCACAGCACACTCTTCTCTTATTTATTTTGCTTAATTGGCATAAATGTTTGTTTGCAGAACTTTAAAAAGAGACTTGGCAGCAGATATGTGACCGCATCAAGAGATTGGAGTTGGGATTGCTTACTCTTCCGTGAGAGTTTCAGCTGGCAAAAGCATGAAGTTTATTTTACAGCAATTAGTTGGAGAGCAACAAAGAAAATGAACCTTTTAGATCTTTCCACTTCTGCATGTTTCCCTGTTAATAAGCCTCAAATCCTAGAGTTACCCTCCGGGTAATAGCATAAAGATTTCATCTATGTTATTAATTTATTTAATTAAAATGCATTCAAATTCTGTACAATATACACAGTAATATTTCTAAGGGTGATTTTAATGTGATTTTTAAATGAATTTTCTCATCCAAGTAGCAATCATTTACTACGGAAGACATCAATATGCTATTGATATTTAGCTTCTCAATATAAATCAGCAGTAAAGTTGTAGAGAAATAGATATAATATACACTTTATTCTTAATACATATATGTACAAGTAATGAAAATGGTTTTTCAAAAATTATTACACTAGTAGCATATTTAATTATTTAATAATGAGAATTTTCAGGTATGTTACTAAAAAGAATTTAAATAATTATCAACAAATTTTCTTTTATGGCCAAAGTTTCTCTGCTATATATCTAACTCAGCTAATTAAACCCATAAATATGAGAGTGGAATAAGAATCCCACTGCTTGTATCTTCTGCTGTGTGATTCAAAGGTTCTATGCGAGTCTAACCTTCAGATATTGTGCCGGGGACAGCCTTTCAAAGAAACGATCGTGATAAGGGTTGAGGAGGGAGAGGCAACACTGGAATGAAAGTTCAACATGCCCCAAAGGGTTCTGACAGCGCATGATGACTAGAAGCCTAAAAGCTAATAAAAGATAAACTTTTCTACAGAAGAGCCATCAAAAGGAAAAAAATGAAACAAAAAAAATGAAGAAAAGAGAAAAGTGACTAAGAAATTGCCCCAAGTAAGAAAATTTGGGAAGGCTCTCTTTGTACAGTAAAAAATCAGAGAAAAGATTAAAATGAAGATACATTAAACAATCACACTATTTTCTGCATTTTAAAATGTATTTCTTAGTAGTGACCTTTACAGTGTTTATTTCTGGCAGAGTACAAGAACGAAAGATCACTGATAGAGCTATCTTAATCCTTCAGGCTTTTGTGAGCAAAGGAATAGTCATGAGGTCAGGTTCTCTGTACCTGTTTGGAAAACAGATTTATACCCAGGCACAGAGAAGAGTAAGGGAGTGACTAAGCTGAGGGCTGGACTTCTGTCTCTTTCACTGCACTGTGGACCTGGACGGGCCAGGCCTGATCCTGGGGAAGGAGTGGGCTTCCGGGTCATCTCAGCTCTGTGTCCCGGCTTGGATCAATCAGCTGGCTTGATGAGGGGAGCCCGAGAAGGGATGAAGAACACATCTCTGATCGCAGTTCTTGGAGGTGTCTGTTTCTCGGGGAGAAGGATCTGTCTATGTTACTGGAATGTAGGAATGGACAGGATCTCAGAAAAAAAAATTGCTGTAGTGTGGAGGGATAGTGGCTGGTCTGCTACTCCAGGTTAGCAGAAGCTCATCCGTGGAGTGGGAGGTCAGACAGACAGACCTGGGCAAGGCTCTGAGCTCGGAAGGGCCCTGTGCTTCACTGGGCCCCCTTCCTCTCTCCGCCCTGAAAGTCTGCACCTTTGTTCAGCAGTGGCACTTGCGTTATCATTTCATGCTTGGTTCTGCAAATTAAGAGGCAGGTTTCAGGTGGAAGGAAGGTTTTGTGGACTTGGATGTCCTAAATATCCTTAACTATTTAAGAGACTGTTCTTTCTTCCTATTAACTACAGGCTATTACTGACCCCAGAAAACTGGAAGACTGTGGTCAAAACGCTTTTCCAGGGCCATTTGCTTTATGCTTCATCCAGAGTACCAGCATCTCCTTCATCTCCTTAGTGGCTGAGAGCCACTAAGGATAAGTTCTGAGGCACTTAGAGCTAGGCCACAGGGTCTGCACCATGTACCATCTCTCTAGCACACTGCAATGGTTGTGGGGTAAGAATCTGATAAATCACAGCATCTTGGTGGAAGCCACATTCTTCTTAAAGCTAAATAGGAGAAGAGACAGTTAGAAAGAGTTTATTCATCCCCAGGCGCTGTTCAGTAGGAAAGTAAGTGCTGTCTCTACTTGTTTACACTTTTTACTATGGCCCTTTTTCCGTGAATGCTTTATCATTCTATAAAAATCCCAACAGGCAATAAGGCAGGATAGCATATCAATGAAGAGAATGAACTGTAAGCTGGAGCACTGCAGTAGAGTTCCTTGAGTCTATGCTTCCTGACTGTGTAACCTTGGGTAGATACTCTTTCTTCAGTGTCTTCCGATATTAAGAGGGTGAATATCAGTACCTACTTTAAAAGCTTATGAAGAGATTTAAATATTTTAATACACTGTGTGCATTAAGATTTATTTACTCTTACAGTCATCTCTGTCATGAAAAGTGCAGAGAGGAATTTCGCATGCTTTTGATACCCAGGAACCTGTATATCTCAGCTGACCCACTGAAAAGAGAACAACCTCCCATGCTGGGACTGAGCTAGGAAGCATCGTAGTTCTCCGCAACTTGGTGCAGTAGTAAAGACAACCACGTGTCTTGAACATTTTAGTAGCTTTAGATGCAGAAACTGAAGAGACACAGATCAGTGATAAAGCTAATTCATAGGCCTCTGCAAAAGGAAAAAACAAATGTCTTTCACACAGCCAGTGGCCTGTGACTGACGGTAATTACCAGTTTGCGCTGGCCTGCATGGGTAGGAGGGTCAAAGATTGCCAGAAACTTTACCATGGCTCACCAGCTAGAGGGACGCAGCTGCAAGGGAAATAAAACTGTATAATTAAACTTTAGTCTCTTTTGTTCCTTTCTTTAAAAAACATAGTTCCAATTTTCATGTCACTGAGGAAATAGAGAAGAAATCTTCATATGCTGTAGGCAGAAGGAGGCTTTTGTGTTATAACATCTTATTCATCTTGGTAGCTCTGCCTGGCCTCCACCATCTTCTCACTGATTAAAATTTGACCTTGGCTAGCTTTTCTTTGACTGGGGTATGCTCTGCATGTGCACGGATATGAAAAGGGACCAAGGAAAAGGTAAAGGAAGAAAGGGAATCTTCGCACCCCAAGAGATCTTCCCTTCATCCTCACTGCTGAGCCTGCACATGTCTGTGTCTTGCAGGATGAAAGGCGAACAGGGGTCAGGCAGTTGCTCCGTGAAATCTTATTTTTCTTTCTCTGAATTTATGTAGTTCCTCCCACATTATGGGAAAACATTCTTCAAAATATAGTGTACAAGTTTTACTTGTTAAAATAAATAAAATAGCACACATCATTACTAGTTAAAACACCGAGTTTTTAAAAACTAGTTAAGTAGTAAAGGATTACAGAGATGTTTCTTTTCAAGTAGTCAGCTCTGGCATACTTTAGATATTGTTTTATAGTCACATATTTGACTGAAGACAAAATAGACCCTCAAAGGTCACTGGTGAGTTGTGTAATTTGCTTGTTTGCATTGAGGTGCTTTAACTAGTAATGACGTGAGACAATTGTACACTATTTTCTGAAGAATTATTTCTATGAGGTGACAGGAGCTACATAAGTTCAGAGTGTTATGAAATGTTAAATCAGCCTCAGTTGAGCTTCAACCAGTGTAAATGACCTGACTTTCTATGTCTGTTGATTTAGGGAAAGTATATTTTCTGGAGGAAAAGAGGAAAGTTTTAGTGAAAGTAAAGTGACTTTAGGGACATACTTAACCCAATATTTTAGCCCTTTTTTTTTTTTTTTTTTTTGCTTCACAGCTCAGCCTTGCTGTCCTGTCTTAAGGTTCCTACTGTTTAGTACCCTGCCCTTTCCAGGTGGTCTCCCCTGGTTTCCTGCCCGTTTGCCTGCTCGATATGCAGTGCATTTATTTGCCGTTATCGTTCTGACATGAAAACGCACATGCTCTTGTTCTTGGTTGTCCATGGCAGCAGATCACATCTGCTAAATACATCTCTCTTTGTACAACTGACATGGTGCTGGGTCAAATGCTATGGGAGTTTCAGAAATGAAATAAGCACAGTCTACTCAAAAAGCTTTTTGTATCTCATGTAAAGTATGATCCAGATAGCTATCATAGAAGCGTGGGTCAGGGTGATGGGGGCAAATTCACTTCCACGAGAACCCTGTGCCAGACAGTTACAACGGTTTGGTGAATGGTGGCAGGAGGAAGTCTCCGTGAAAGATACACAGTGTAGTGGTTGATTGATTATGTCAACTTGAGAAGTTTAGAAGCATAACTAAACTTGGCTCAGCAATTGACCCAGCAATTCTACACCCTAGGGTGTAGAGGAGCCACCCTAGGGTGGATCATCACCCAGATGATATGAAGAAGGAAATGAAGAAGGACAGCAGTACTTCCATTCCTTTTGGAGGAGCTCCAGTCTTCACCTTCAGCTTGGACTTGTCTCCTGGCTTCTAGTGCAGACTCTTCGGCTTCCGCTTGGATCCTTCAGGCTTCCGCTTGGATCCTTCAGGCTTCCGTTGCACACTCATCGGCCTCCTGGTACGGACTTGCACGGAGCTCTGCAGTGAACTCCGGACCCTGGGCTGATTCCTTTGTTCTTCAGTGTGCAGACACCCTCTGCACACTTCCCCATACAACTCTCTGGCTGACCGTCGTAAGCCAATCTTGTAATTTCTTATAATTTGTACATCCTGTGTTATATCTGTTTCTCTGGTAAAACACTGACTGATACACACAGTTCCACTGAATACACATTGAAAAGGCTACGCAAGGTCCTGCATCATCTCTGGGATTCAGGACCTTTTTACCTTGTGTGGATCTTATTCTTAAGAGAAATTTTAGGTGTGCAGAAAAACTCTCCAGAAGGCTCAGGGATCTCCCACATGCAGTTGCACCCACACATCTGTAGCCACACCTGTCAGCAACAGGCCCTGCCGCAGGGGCACATTTGTTACAGTGCTTGCTTTCAGCCCTTTGAAAAACTACAATAACAATGGAAGGCTCAGGCAAAATCCGTTTTCAGTGTTTAGTAACTCTGTTTGCATAAACTATTGCAAAATATCAAGAACTCTCCTAAAGTGCGTGTAAACCAGCCCAGATCCCCAGTCTTTCGGCTGCCTGTGGGGACTCATTGGCGCATTCGGTCTATGAGTCCTGTTGAGCTTTCATCCGTCTCACCCAGTTCCCGAACACCCCAGGCCCTCCACGCTTGGTGCCACCTCCTCTCTGCAGGAGGGCCTCACGTGTTTCTTCTGCTGGAAACCCCAGTCTGCCCACTTCCTTCTTCAGCGTCCTTGCAGGAGATGCCTTCGCTCTCCGACTTGCACCCTTTGCTGTAGAGCTGAGAAAACCCCTTCTGGTTCTCATTACTGCGCGCTCTGCACCAGATTTTCTTCTCTGTCAACCCTCAGCTTTGCATCTCCTGCTGTCAGGCTTCGCCAACACACCCCACGCTGGACACTGAATGTGTGGCTTGGCCACTCCCCCTTACTCCTTTGCAGCCTTGTCTTCTCTCGCACTGCTGCCAACATCCCTCATGATGAACATTTGCAAGGTGCTTGTTCCAGTACTCCATACCCTAAGTCTCTGGAACTTTTCTCCTCCAACAGGCTTCTTCTCCACCTGTTTGCAGCTGCTCGTGTCATGGTCACCCACCCTTAGTGTCATTACCTTAGCGACAGCACACTCTACATAATTTTGGTGTCTAGCATCTTACTCTTCCTCCACCTCCAAATGCTGTATATCGTGCTGTCCTGTGTTGCCACAAGAGCAGGGTCTCTCCTGCCTTGTGCTCTGGCTGTCATTGTCCTCCCATCCTTCATCCCTTCCCTACCCCAAGATCTCAGTTAACTCCATCACTAATCTCATCCATCCACTTCCTGCTTCTTTGCTACCTCTCATCTTCTTGTATATTTTTGGTGGAACCAAAGTGATGTCAAAACAAACTCTCCCCTTCCCTGTACCTAAGGCTAGCAGCTCAGTTGGAATGGGCAGAAGGCACAGGCACACAGACTGACCTCACTTTAAATTCACCCATGCTCATCTCACGCGGGCCAGGAGTACTACCCTGCTTTGATGACATTCCCTGGTTGGTTTATTTTCCCCCTCTTCCTTTTGCATCTTCGCTATGCATTCCTGGAACCTCCAGTTCCCACTGGCTCATGCAGAATGTTTGTTTTTACACTGAGAAAACTTAGAAGATTTTGTCCACATACAGTAGGCACTACCACATCATTATGATTTAGATCTCTTTCCTTCTTTCTTTCTTTCTGGTAGCAGGAATCAAACTTAGGACTGTGTACTTGCCAGGCAGGCACTTGTGATGCTGAGCTATATGCCCAGTCCTGGTTTAGATCTAAAATATCCCATCAGATTCTCAGGGCCTCAGAGGCGGGGTGTCTGGAAGCTGACGGGGTGATGCTTCCCAGCAGACTCATCCATTGATGGGATGGACAGCTGACCCCTTAGGAGGGAGCCTGGTCGACGGTGAGGAGCGGGTGAGTGGAAGGGTTCGTCTCCTCCCAGCTCCTTTCTTCCCTCTGCTTGCCGGCTTCCGCAGGTTGAATACTTCTACTCCCCAGGCCCCTCCCCTCTTTTTCTGCCCAGGAGCCAGATAACCACAGGCTAAAGTTTTGAGCCCAGATACACCTCTCCTCCTTTAAGTTGTAAGTGTTGGGTATTTTGTCCCACTGATGAAAAAGGGACACACACACGCACACACACACACACACACACCTACCTCCCTACCTCCATCACGTATTGTGAGCTCTGCTTACTTTCTCATTACTATGAATTGAAGGCTGGCGATCTTAGCCATGGCCAAACCTCTTACTTATTTACAAAACCCCTCTTTTCCCTTCTCTTCAAGACACTTCACTTATTTTCTCTTCTCTCTCCTGAATTATCAATTTTTACCTCTATTAGGCGTCACCCTAATTTAACATGCAAATATATTATGTTCTCATTTTTAAAAAACAAGCAAAATAAATTCACATGTTTATTCTTATCTCGAATCTCTTCATACGCCCTTCATCTACTGAGAACTTCCTAGAGCTGCGCCTGTGTTTTCCTCTCTAGACTCAGTCCCCCTGTTGTACTTTCAACCTTCTAAAGCGAGGCGGGGACTGCATGACTGCATCAAAACCGCCTAACACAGCTATGATGACTTCTACGCTGTTCGCCCAGCAGGATGGATCCTTCCTCCTCTCCCTGATCGGTCAACACCGTTGTCTTCACCTCCACACCCATTCCTTGGGCGAGCACGTCAGCTGCTTTGGCGCTCCTTCATGTAAGCACAACTTGCAAATGCAGAGCCTGATAGCCATGCTGCACGGCAGACTTTCACCTGACTTCCTGTCCTGCCTTTGGTGTGGGGGAGTGCACGCTGCGCATCCCAACTGCGGCACGCGAGCCTGAGCTGCAGATGGCCTCCTTCATGCCGGCTCTCATGGCCTCATGGTCTTGGCGGCAACCGTCCCCCTGGTCATTTGGGCCAGACCCTCACCTTTCGCGCCTCTGAGGTCACCCCCTGTGTGACAGAAAACTTTTCCACTCAGCTTCCAAGCCAGTGCAGAGCCCGAGTTTCTGTGTCCCCCTGGCCCTGACTTGGGAGCTGCAGTTGCCTTGCATGTTTCCTGCCATCCTCTTGGACTCTTGCAAGTCAGTGACCAGGACAGAGGCTGGAATGACCTTGGCAGACCCAGAGTCCGCTTATGTCACCCTACCACTTCAAGCTCCCCAAGGCTCTCCGTGTGGAACAAAGGCCGATCCAGTAGCAGGCCTTGCAGTCCTTGCTGCCCGGCACTGCCTCACCTCAGCCTCAGTCCTGACATCCTCCTTGTGGAGCTCTGCCCTCCGCAGAGAACCTGGCTGCTGTGGCCTCAGAGACTTCCCAGTGTGTACGCATCCTGACTGGTGTGCTCTTCTCACCGGTAACACACAGTTCACTCCCTCTCAAGTCTCAGAATTTCACTCAAATGCCACTTACCTGAAGATTTCCCATTGTCATCCTAACTGAAACCACAACCTTTCACTTTCCTTGGTCCTCCCTGGCTTTATTTTCCCTGGGGGTGATTAACACCATCTAACATGCTTTAATGAAAGTAAATCATTGGAGAACACTTTTATACATGAAAGGGAAAAATGTGTGTTTCAGAATGTAAATTATAACCCCAGAATTCTGCCTAATTGGAATGTACAGTACACAGCAGAAGGGAGTTAAACAGGGAAGGTGAGTGGCTATAAACTGGAAAAGAAGAGTTCAACTTAGATCAAGGGAAGCCTAACCCATTTGATTTCATCTGGCAGTCATTAAGGGACAACTTAATTTGGGGGGACAAAGACAGCAGAAGGAACTCTTCACTAACATGCTTCTTTAAGAACATGCACACTTCCTCAAGAATTCAGCAAGAGCGGCCAAATGATGCAACGCTATCCTTCCAGAAGACCGCACAGAAGATGGTGAGAAATGAGCTTGCACTGAGCGTGGAGCCACTTTATAAACCATCGAGAGTCAGCGTGGGAAGGTGGACTTCTGGCCTCCGTCAAGCCCTGCTCAAGTGGCGGGAAACAGCCGCGGCAGGCAGGGGTGCTGGTGCTGAGGGCGACACTCCAGGAGCAGGGCACTCACCCACAGGGAAGAGCTCTGCTCAGCCAGCCCAGCTCAGCCTTGAGCTCAGGGCCCAACACGGTGGGCTGGTCAGGCTCCATCCCCGAGGAAGAGAGCTCACCTGAAATGCCATAAACACCTATCCATCCTGAATAGGATCTGTTCTGTAGGTGTCAGCAGAAGCAATTTTCCTAACTTCTTTGTGTGTATTTTCTCATATCTATAAAGCAGCAATTCATTATCTTATGAATTTGCATACATTACTCTGTTGAATTGCATGCCTAGTTTCTGCACGCAGATCACTGCTGAGTGACTGATGCACGTGCACTGATGTTTTGCAAATGCAGTAGGTGGTAAGAATATAGTGGCTCCTGCAGTCAGCATCCTGCCTTGAGTCTGGGACTTTTTATGAGTCACACCCTGGACTGCAGGTCTTAACAAAGACCATAAGGCAAGTAACTTCAGAAAGCTGCAATTAAAGGATTTCAGAGATAACCTTCCTCACCATCCTTTTGCAGCCCCAAGACACAGAATGAAGTCCAAGCCTGTAATGATCCAGGCTGGTACAAAGCAGACCAGAAAAACAATCGTTTTTTCCACTGTGACACCATATTTTCCTCCCTCTAGCAGATTGGCCACTGAGATACTAAAACCTCTTCTGCAAAGAATATATTTTTATAGTACCAGAATATATAGTGGATATAAAAAATGGGGAATGTCCAGGTTTAAAGCAATGATTTAATGTGTTGTCTGCTGTAGAGATAACAAACTAGTCCAAACCTTAATAAATTGCCCTCACACACATTTATTTTCATAATTTGTGTGGGTGAGCCGGGGCAGGCCTGCTGCTCTGTAGGCCTCGCTGTGTTTGCTGGGAGATATTCTGGCCTGCTGCTGTGCAGTTTCCTTCTGGCACTGAACTATCAGGTATTATGTGTTCTTCCAGTGGCAGCCGGCAGGGGCTCAAGCGAGTGAATGGAAACGCTACCTTTTACCACGCTGATTCAGAAATAGCACGATGCTGCCTCTGCTCGCATTTTATTGACCAAAATTAACAAAGTGGCTGAAAAGAAGAGGCATGTATGATTAGACTATCTTACCTCTCACAATCTGTTTGTTATTCGAAAATAACTTTGCTCACTTACTTAACAACTAGAGCAGTTTTCCCTTATGGATTTAACAGCTTGCCTCTGTGACCACTACTTCTTATTTCATCCATATTTTTCTACTTCCTCCTTACACATTTATTTTTTTGTGTAAAATCAATAGATATATAATATGATTTTGGAAAATGCATGCTTATTGTGTTATCTTTTGAAAGAACAGTGAATGAATATAAATCTCAGAAAATCTATACAAATCTTCACATTCCATTGAAAGAATATTTTACCTTTCTACTAACTGTGTCTTTTGTTCATTATTTACCAGGACTACCTCTTATTCTCCAGGCCCTAATTTCTTCCAATTTGTGTACTTTACTTACTGTGTCTTTCCTCTTGAAGAACTCTCCCACTAGCATTGCCCAGCCTCATCTCTCATCTAGTTTTCTTAGGAAGTTAGCTGCTAAATGGGATATTGCGTGGAATTAATGAGGCCCCAGCTGTGGCGAAGTCTTCACACTGGAGAATGAAAATCTATTCTACGGTCCCAGTTTGCATACCAAGACCCAGCTCTTTATGCTACTCACCAGTACTTTCACTTCTGAATCTTGAATGACTTTGTCTTTATACCAACAACAAAACCACACGTGCTACTGAAAATACATTAGCGCTCTCACCTATGGAATTGACTGTCAATGCATTCGTTTTTCCTACAATCATCCCTGGAAAAATGTAGTGGAAATTAAGCTCATTTTAAATGCAGGAGAGGTTTTCTAAGTGAACCAGGGAGCATAATAAAAAGGTTCTATGTCAGACCCTGTCAGGGTTCTGCACATAGATCCTTGAATCCCTGGAACATTTTTATGCACAGTGCACAACAGCGTTCTCATTTTGAAAGTCACCATCAGTATTTCTTCATCAGGCTGCTAGAAGTCACGTTACCTTTGTCCACAGAGAGCTAAAGGTGTCTGTACATTCGCATATTTCTGGGGCTTTTAACCAGTACCTGAGGGGCACAGGAATACAAGCTGTGAATTTGGAAGTGAAATCTACTGTTTTCATAGCTCCTCTATCAACTGAACCAAAGCTAAATGCAGTGGCTCTTTCTTTGATAGTGCAGCTGCTCATGCCCACTTCCCCTCCTGGTCCTGTTCTCCTTCTCCTCTGCAAGTAAAACACTCTTAGACCCATTTTCAGACATGGTCCAATTTTTTCTTTGTACATGGTCATGTCACTCTTTTAACCAAAAATCCCTGCAATCCTGTAGCAAATCCTGTTTTTCCTAATAGTTCTGATAAAAGTTGACCTCGTTCTTGGGTTAGTAGCTAGGAGGAGTCCATGCCAGGGCTTGAGAAGTTGCCAGCGGGAAAGAGATGGTCACAGCAGCTTCCCTCTGGGATTCTCGGACTGGAATCAATGCTGTTCCGCAACAGGGCGTTCCTGCCAAGCAGCAGGTTCAATATTCCTTACTGACTCCATCCAGACGTGCTGACGGAAGTGTCAGAGTCCTGCTCCTTTCTTCTGGATTATGTCGTTAGCAAAGGAGGCTTGCTGAACCTGGGAGTTGAGTTGTGTGTGTGTGTGTGTGTGTGTGTGTGTGTGTGTGTGTGTATAGTTCTGCTACTGTTCCATCTACCAACCCTATAATTCAGATCCTTGATCTGGTCATAATATGCTATTAAAATGACTTTTCAAATCTTAGAAAAAATGATCACATATATTAAATGAAGCAGTGATGTCAAAAATCTCTAGCACGTTGTTGTAGAAGAAAGTTAAAGGTGACCAATGACCTCACCCCTGTCCCAGTTGTCCTTTTCTCTAATATGATGAGAAAAACCTGCCTTCACTGAGATTATATGGGACCCTTTAGGAGGAGGGTGGACACAAGCACCCTAGAGCATTTGGTGTGAATTGTTCTGATAGGTCAGAGCTAATCACGAGGTTGCATCTATGAAACTGGGCTCATGAGTGACGATGAGCTTGACAAGATTCCTGAGTACCCAGGGCTGAGTGCAAGCAATAACCCTTTCAGCAAAAAGGACCGCGATTACTATGGTATAACATGGGAACACTAGGTAGATCTAAGAAGTAGATTCTATGCACACAGGAGAGTCTGGGAGCACCTGGAGGCCAAGGAACAGTGCGGCTGCCGGTTCCTCCTGCCTCTTCCGGAGCACAGGACGCCCCTGGCTCAGGCTGCTGTCGCGGACATGGTGTCCACTGGAATAGATCCACACAGCCTCTACCTTGGGTTCTTGGTTTGCAAACTGATGTACAAATGTATGTTCCTTTGTCCATACCTGTAGGAGACCGTGACTGACCTCCACTGTATATTAGTAGCCGTCTTACGCGCCTTTCCCTTTAAGTCAGGACTGCCTACTGTTGCCTAGCTACTCACGCCTCAAGAACTAGGACTGCCCATCGTTACCTAGTTACTCCCGCCTTTGTCGGGTTATTTGGTTATTCCCGCCTTAGAACTTCCGCGTTTCTCCGTGCCTTATATAAGCACAGCACTTCCCGCTAATAAACGAGACTTGATCAGAGCACTGTCTTGTCTCCATTCTTCGTGTCTCTTGTCCCTTTATAACCCCCACTCCCTCTCTAGGGTTCACATTGACTGTACCCGTGGGCCGGGACACATACCTGATAAGAAGGAGCATCAGAAGTAGTTCAAATACACATAGAATGGAGATCCAAATCTTTATAGACTTTGCTTAATATTGCACAGTTATCTGGCCGTATTATTGCCTGGGTCCCCTTTTCCTCCTGTTTTATCCTGTGTGCATCTTCTTGTGAATCACTTCTCATGCTTGACCGACTCAGAGTGTTTCTAAGAGATGCCACTTCTGATGTGCACCATTCCATTGCAGCTTTTTGCAAATGAGCCTGTATCCATTTTGGGAAACAATGGGAAGCAATAAATCAATACATTTAGAAATCCAAACATTTCCCTCTATAGCACGATATTTTCCGGCTCACATAAGATTTATTCATTGCAGTCTTTCTAATAGAACGCACACGTTGTTCTTCTTCCATCTGAGCTGTCTCACACATCGCCCCTGAGATCTAGGGAGACACCTCCTGTTGCACTGTGCCTCACAGGTGAAGGAGGCTTTCTTTCCTTCCTTGCTTGAGAAAGACAAACAATAAAAAATAAACAAACAAAACATAAATCATCTGTAAGCATTTCTCAGGAAGCAGCACAGTGCTCCAGGTTAAAAGAAAGGCCAGCCTTGTTTAAGGAGTGACCCGCGAGTGGCTTCGGCAGTGCAGGGCCCAGAGCATCATTTGTCACTGCCGATGTGAGCTCTCTGAGGGTGAACCCCAACACGAAGGGCAGGAGACCGAAGACGGGAAAGGGAGGGCGTGGGCAGCGGCGTCCCTGTGACCGCAGCCATTCCCTCCTCCGAGACAGACCCTCAGCAGTGGGAAGACCTCACTGAGCACGGCTAGAGCCCCTCGCGGCCTCACACAGAGCCTGAGCAAGGCCGGCGGAGGCCCATCCCGGGAAGTAACTGTCAGCTCTTTCTGCATAGCCTGCGCACACCTGCAGATACACCCACGCTCCTCTCACGCGGTCTAGTAAAGGAGACCCTAAAGGAGGGTAAAAGACTATAACGGGCTCACAGAGAATGAATGCTTATTTATTTTGAGATCTGTACAAAAAGGTAGCTCTGCTGGGCGTTTAATGAAAAGCATCATTTCAGTTCGAATTTTCTCCCTACTTTCTCTCAAAACATCATAGATTTTATAACTGGGACTAACTGACATTGTTTCTGTAGGTGGTTGGTATGTATTAAAACAAGGCCAAAATTTTATATTCTTTTGGGTATTTCAGGAACAGAAATAAGTTAGGCTGCAGTCCTTGTAATCAGCCAAAGCAAAGGTAAAGCTCAGGCAGTGCTCTTGCATCATGAAGACCGCTGCTGGAGTCAACGCATGTGTTTCGCCGGGTTCTGCTTGCTTTCTTTTGCTTTGGCTTTGCTAGTCTCTGTGAACCAGCAAATCCAGCACACACAGACCTCTGGTCACTCCGCACGGCGTTGTGGAGTGCACTGCCACTCCCCCTCTCAGCCTCGAACTTGTAGAAAGGCTTGTTCCTTCTGTAACTTGATGGTGTTTTTCTTGTTCAAAAGACAAATATGAAAATTTGCCCAGGCAGCAGTGTAGCAGTAAATCCACAGTAAAGCTGGGCTATCTTTTCTGGCGTAAATAATGATTTTCTCATGGAGAAGAAAATCCTAGTACATTTCCAGCTCTGAAAAACAAATAAATTTCAGTCACCCTTCGTATTTACTTTTGTTCAGAAATACAAAATACCGGTAATTGGGTATAAGGTTTTCCTTGACTGTTGTAATTCCGGCTTCCTGGGAACTACTAGCTACTATTTCATTCCATCAGACATTTAGAGAGTAGAGGGCTGCAAGCTTTTGTCTGTTCCCTTGGAGAGTAATGATCACCAGAGAAACCAGAGCAAAAAACGGTCTAAAAAAACTAAACAAACCCAAAAGGCGCCTTATTATCAGTTGAAGATACAACTTATTGCCTTTGTTGGCTAGATGCTCATTTTGTTAAATACAAAAGAAAGTGACCTCTAATATTTAATCAAGAAGTATTAAAATATTTAGATTTTGTATGGTGCAATATTTGCACTCAGACAGTTCAGGTTTGCTTTTGGCAAAAGCCCCTTGGCCTTCATTACCTTATTCTGATAACCTCTTGGGGAAACAGTCACACCCATCCATCAGGAGAGCTGCTGGAGAGCATGCTAATCAGCCTGGGACGCAGATAAAGACGGGCCCGGGCACGATGCCCTCAGTGTCCTCTGCCCAAAGTGACACCCACTTCTCTACAGAGAGGAGCATCTGTCTGCACCACACACTGGGTAAAAATATCCATGCAAAATCTCATCCTTATTTTCCTCGCAGATTGCACAATTTATCTCCAATAACAAATTCCTCGTCACCGAGGCTCAGTGGGATAATTACGCGTATTTACTGAATAGACCGTGCAAAGCCATATGCTGTCGGTGGAAGGAATGGGAAGAGATACTGAAAACCAGCACAAATAATAAGAGTGCAAAGTCAGCCACTTACAGTGGAGCAGCATTGAAAAATCATGTACGCATGCAGAGTGGCCTAGGGCTATAAATAAAGCCCTGGGTTTCCATCGGTGGAAGTACTTTGACAGGAGAGGATGGGAACTCCAAAATTTCTGTTCAAGAAATAGAATTTTTAAAGAAGAAATTATTGAAGTGAAGTATTAGCATAAATTTTGGGTACAGACATGCATATCTGTCTATTCACAGATATACATTATCTATCCATCTATCATCTATCATCTCTCCATAGAAAGAAATAGGTACGTCTGGATTTCCTATAATCAGCAATACTAAAGAATTTAAAAGAAAGCAGGAATCTAAGGACATGATAAAGAAAAAGAAAACTGCATCAATGTTTACAGTAGGTTGCAAGTCATTGCCAAGAAACATGGTAAGAAATAATAAACCTTTTACATTTATGTTAAATTTTGCAGTTCGCAAAATACTTTTCTGTACAGGCTCATGTTTGATACTTTCAGTATCTATTGTTAAATAGTATTATTCCCATGTTATAGAAGACAAAACAGATTCACAGGGTTTTAAGAGATTTGTACACAGTTATGAATATGTAAATGATGTAAACTGCTCAAAATCTGACCTCCCGGGTTTTCCATACATTTGGCAAGTGTTCAGCAGCGGAGAGATAAAGGGAAATGTAGCCTTTTGGAATCACTTACTGTGTACAAATAAGTCAAAGGTGTTTGGCACAGTGGGGTCAAGGACTGCCAGGACAGCGGGATAGAGTACAGCGGACACACACATTTCCAAGACATAGTGTTGCAGGAGGTGCCCGATGAAACAACATAACATTCATAGCCTGAAGCAGCACCATTGTTGCAAGGCTTATTTGCTATGCTAATTCATTTTCAAAATAACAATTCTTAACTGTCGTTGATCTTTCTTAATTTTCAAATAGTTTTAATTGCTGTCAGAATTTTAAGCCAAATTATGTAAAAAAAAATCACTGAGTTTAAGAAAGTTTAGTTTTCAAAGTGCTAATTCCAGCCTTTTCCGTTATTATCCTTCTGACTTACTGAATTCACCGCCACTTGACTTATGATTATGTTTGTATCACCCGCTCCTTCCACTCTGGTGCAAGCAGCATAAAAGTCAGATGGTTCTCACGTTATTTTTAATCACTCCTCGCTTCAGTACTTCGAGGCATATCTAATGAAGTAGGCTCTTGTTAGGAAATTCTTACACTTGCAGGGGGTGACTATATGGCTGAAAGCTGACCTTGCCTCATCTCTTTGCTCTGATGTGCCCTTCTCTAAGCCCCTTTCCACTACGCCCTTGTTTTCCTTTTCTAGCTCCTTTTTTGTGAGACTCCTTAAGACTTACATGTTGGCGTTTTTCCTCAGGCTTGTGCTTCTCATTTTTCTTTATTTGGCAAATCCAATTCATGAGTAATTGTAATGCAGCATCTGCAGCATCTCTGTCACTCTCACGGTGTGTGGCCTTGGGTCTTGTACATGGTCCTTTGCCAGTTCCTCTCGGATGCTGTTTCCTGGGTCTACTCATTGGCCGCATGGGCTGAGCAACTCTGTCCACCACACCCTTCTGCTTATGGACAGAATCTCCCCAAACCACGAGCTGAAAGAAACCTCCCCTCCTTTAGGTTGTGAGTGTTGGGTACTGTGATGAGTAGGAAAGCTTACTAATGCACAGGCCTAGAAGAAAACAGAGCGGGTGAGGACTGGTACCGCCGGTGTTGTCTTCCTTGGTGACTGCATCGGGAAGGTCACATTTTCTGTAGGCAATATGGGAGTAGTTTCCCCAGGTAGAAGCTAAATGGCAGAGGCCACCCAGGGTGGAAGCTGGGATTCCTGTGCCACTGAGCACAGCGATCTTTCTTCTGGCAAGACAACATCACCACAATAATCTCTCGTTAATGTCTCTAGCCCTGCCAAAGTCCCCCAAATATCTTCATCTCAATTTATGGGATTCTATTCTTTTCATTCAACATTAAACTATCCTAATCGCATTAAGAGGGCTTGTTTTTGGTTTTAAGACCTTTTGCCCTAGAGCTAAAGGAAGGAAGATTGTCCTTTAGTACACACTCAGAAGTCTTTGTCTTTACATTGTTATGTGTGTGTGGAGCTGGAGTTTTGAATCTCTGAGTTCATTATTTTCCTTTCGTAGTTTGTTCAGGCACGGTAAGAGCAGCCGTCCACAATCACTATGTTTCTTCATCTTTCAAAGCTGTTCAAAAGCGTTGTGGATAGAGTCACTAAATTCCTTGTATCTCACAAGTGATGAATTAGGATAATCAAAAGGATCTGTGTTGCACATTGTTTAAACTGTCCACACCACAAAGCATCAGTACTTTGTACTGTCAGAAGGAGAGAGCATTGCAACTCTGTCTCCTTCCAATTAGAGTCAAGCTCAGGAGCCACTAAACTGGTTAGAGAAATGTACCTTTATAATTAAGTTTCTTGTACCAAAATCTGTATTAGTTAGGGTTCTGTAAAGGAACAGAATACAGAATAAATGTGTAATCAAACATGGGATTTATTCAGTAGCTCATGGGATCAGAGGCGGGAGCATCCACAGTGTCATCTATGCCCTGGAGAGCAGGAGGGTTCAGGAGCTTCTTGGCCTGAAAAACAGGAGCTGCAGGACAAGAGGGACCAAGGATGCAGCTCCAGTCCTCGGTTGAAGCTTGGACTCTCCCTGCAGAATTGCCAGTGTGAGTCTGCATTGGCAGCCTGAAGAAAATAGAGACTGATGTCCAAGGGTACCTGTGAGGACTGGAATCCTCTAAAACAGGACCACCCTGGATGTGGTGCCCAGCATGGGCTGTTTTTCCTTCAGCTTTCTGGGCTACTCATGCATTCTCCACAAACACACCATCACTAGGCTTCAGCGGTCTGCTTGGTGTTTCTTGGTGCACTCTTGCTGACACATCATGATTAAAGGTCGCACAATCTACTCGCTTGCATAGCCCCAGCAATTAAAATGTCTCAGTTGCTTACTTGGCATCATTTGAAGCAGAAGGTAAAAAGTATGCTTTCTAAGGTATATCAAATTTATATCTTTGATCAAAACATTTATTCTGGTATAAAACACATACACCTTCATTGAGATTTGGGTGTTGGTTATTAGACACCAAAATATATTTATCCATGTTCTCAATTGTACAAATCTGCTCAATATCCTTAGTCAATTAATTCCTGCTTAATTATTTGTTTGCTTTTTACATTTATTTTATATTAACTTAGTTGAAATATATTGACTCTTGTGAACAATGAATTTAATAATCATTAATTTGTATTTTGTAAGCTTTGAGTTTATTGGTGGGCCACATACTCCCTGCTTTTGTTGGTAATTTTTTAAAACCTGTTTAACTCTAGGAATGCATCATATTTATCTATGAGTTCATGAATTACTTCTTAGAAGACCTATCTATCTCATTAAGAAACACATTTCCAGTAAAACGTGATTTTTCATGATTTAATCAATGTGTACTATTAATAATTGTGTGGCAATTCAATACAAGAGAAGTTTGTTCATACTCTAAGTTTTATAGGAATTGAAAAATCAATTTCAATTTATAAATATACTTTGGTCGAAGAGAAGTATGTTGGAAAGAGCCACAAAAACGTGCACACATGAAGTGTAGCAAAACAGGACATGCTCTTGTGGATTAAATCTCACGCAAATATGCATGAGTGAAGGAAGTTGCACAATTGGTTGAAAATGAAGCAAAATATCCCACTCATGGAAAATTGCTTGGATTATGCAGTGAGCAGAGTTCTTTCCTTCTTTTTTTCCAGAATGAGAGTCTGTCCCAACATTGGTTTTCCAGTGAGACTTACCTATTAGTCTACAATTTCTCATTGGCGCTAAGAATTTCCCATGATGAGTGGCTGGTATGATAGCTATTTTCCACTCAGTTCTGGAATTAGAATATTGATTTGCAAGCTAACCATGTGACTCTTAGTCAGTAAGGTTGTTCTCATATTTTCTGTATAGGAAAGGAGAAAATGGTAGAGTGTCCATCCACTGAATTAAAGCTCTATGTTGCATGTCTAGAAGAAAACCATGCACTCTCTTCGGAAGATGGAAGGTAGGGACCCTGGCCTTGGTAGATTCCCCCTGCCTCAAAATTTTTTTTTTTTTTTTTGGTTTTTCTCCGGTACCGGGAACCGAACTCACGACCTTGCGCTTGCCAGGCAGGTGCTTTGCCGCTGAGCTAAATCCCCAGCCCCTCAAAATTTATTTTTAACATATACCACAGAGTATGGAATCTCTACACAAAGTGGGGACTTGCATGTGGAAATCTGCTCAACATAGAAAAACTACAATATTTATAAATATTAAAAGTATACATTACAATATACTTCATGTAGATAATGTGTATATTAATTCACTTGTACTGAATATATTTTAAAAAGTAAAATAACAATTTTATTCTCAAATTTTTATATGAAAACAAGTGATAACATATTATGCTACTATTTGAGATTTAGGTGAACATTTTTAGATTGTCATATATAAAAGTAAAACTCAGTGGCCAACACTCCACATATTTAATCTTAAATGATTATTCAAATAGGAGACATTTATTTGGGAAGTTTTTAAACCTTGCAGAAGTCCAGAACCATGAAAAATCACCTGATTAGGGAAAAGATGCATCAGAACATGACAGACACCTAAAAAAGAGTCCAGGACAACTCCTGTGACTCACTGCTGCTGTCAACGATGTGCTTTCCTTCGGAATCCCCAGCCGCGGGCAGTGCTCCAAGAGATTTCAGACTGGAGTCGGCTCCCCAGGCCCTGCTCAACTCCCCACGCTCAGGCAGCACTGCCGGGTTTTCCGCCGGGTCAGTGGACTCCAGCTACCCAGTGGAGGCCAAGCGCAGTCACACTCCCAGAGGGACAGTCTAAACTAGTCTCAAATACCGTCTTGTAAACCTGCACAGAACTCTGACCTTCCTTATGAGGAGATGTAACACCCAGATCAAGATTCAACAAAAGTGTGTGAAAATGAACTGACTATAAAAACAAAAATATTTGCACTCTTAAAACCAAATATAAAATAAATGTGTTTAATATGACTAAAATGAGACAATAGAACAGCAAAAACATGGGGTCAAGTGACTTAAAAGACATACTTGAAAATTACCAAAATATCAGTAATAGACTGGGGCAAAATATTTATTAAAATGAAAGCACAAAGGAGGGAATAAAGGAGAGATCATACAGGTACGTGTGACAGCACTTTCCAGAGTCTCACAGAGTGATGGGGATATGAGAAATATGAAAGATCTCTCAGGTGACAGGGGAGACAGCGAGGCTGATACGCCGATAACCGGTTTCAGGAAGAGGGAACAGAAGAGGCACGGGGAGTGGTAATGCGTAGGGAGGAGTCCACGGCTATCCCAGAGCTCACAAGGCATACGTGTTTTCAGATTCACAAAGCTCAACAACTTCTAGGAAGGGAGAAAGATGAAAGGAGGGAAGGAAGGAAGGAAGGAAGAGTTAAGGAGGGAAAGGAAGAGGAGGAGGAGAAGGGAGAGAGTCTCACAAATAGCTATTATTGTGAAACAGAATAACAATAAAGTAAGATGGTTTTATCTAGTCAGACAGAATAAACATAAAATATGTGAATACCTTTTACACAGACTGCTGACTTAGTAACAGTAAACTTAAATCAGAGAGTAGAATAAGATTCAAAGACTGAAGGAATTTAACTAAATGCACTGAAAACTCTATAAGTAGCTAAAATGAATGCAGCCAGAAAATGGGGAAACTTGACCATAAATAGAATTTAGCTATGAAAACATCTAAGAAATGTGCTACATAGGAAAGTGAAAGAATAGAAAGTAAAAGAAATGCTCTATGACGTGGTATAGTTAAAGAGAATGAAAATGAAAGGCATTACAACATTTATCATAACCCTATTCTATACATTCAGAAATTTAGATAGATTAGGGAAAGGAACAAAATGCTATCAAAGGAAGAAAATTAGAAGATCTAAAATAAAAACATACTGAGATTAATGACAAATCAGACAAAGCAACACAAACATTTAGCAAGCTTTCCGATACAACCGCAGGTGATGTCTGTCTGGTTTTCCAACATGGGGGCAAAGTGGAGCTGGACCTGCTCCCAGCAGCTGTACTTGGAGGCCACTAGTCAGTGTCCTCAGTACTCAGAAATGGAGCAAAGAAGAAAACACACATGGGAAGGCAGCTGAAAGGAGAAGCCCCCAGATGAATGCCAGTACAGGGGTTCCTAGAGGAAGAAGCACGGCCAGCTCCGGGCTGGCCCTGCACAGAGCTGCAGTTTGGCAAGTGCAGTACCCTGGGACACAATCTCATCCTCGGCAGGAAGGAGCAAGGGCAGCGGCGGCAGAGGGCTGCTGTATTAACCACCTGCCTGGCAGTCACCAGCCAGTATTGCTTGCACCCGCTCTTTTCACACTGGAGACAAAGCCCAGGACCCCTCAGACAACAGCATGAGGAGGGCACAGGCTGAAAACTGCCCAGAGTGCAGAGACTGAGTCAGGACGGATGAGCCCTAGGGACCCAAGAAATAAGGACAGGGCCTGGACCCCAACAGTGGCGTGCAGTGGTGGAGGCTGGCCTGACTCCAGGGTGGAGAAGAGACACTGCAGCAGTGCCAGGGTGGGAACTTTCTGACTGGTGCCCCAGGTGCTGCCTGGCCAGTGCCCATGTGCCGTCCTGCCCGCTGCCCACCCTGCACACACCTGAGAGCCTGGGGCCAGCACAGGGTCCGTCCCTGCTCACCAAAGGCTGCTGAGCCTGGGAACTGAGTGAGCCCCTTCCTCTGGCTGCCAACTCTGTGTCCAAACACAGCTCCCACCCTAAGCCACAGGTGCCAGTGACTTCACAGGCCAGATGGAGACTGGGAGAGGTGTGGGCAAAGAACTCTATGCCCCTGTAGAACTGGAGAGCGGGGCAAGGGTCACAGTCAGAAGAGCCCAGAGGGAGGAAGCCCCTCCAGAGACCAACAGGGACCAGGCGCCCTACTTGTCCTGCTGCCCCTCTCTCATCTGGGAAGACTGAATGTGTGTCATCACAAGACAGTGACAGAAGCCTCTGGCTGGCCTTGTCCACAGGAGTGCAGCTGCACCCTAACAGAGGTCTCCCGCAGGGCCAGAGGAAAGCAGGCTGTGATCCACTCAGACCCCCAAGTTCCTTCTGTTACAGGGAGGCAATAGAACAAATCGTCAGAGGGGAACCAGTTACAACCACAGAGCACTGGAGCACACGCCCTCAGCCACGACTGCTATGAGACAGGGGCTTACAGTGCTGAACTATGGAAGAAGAGAACACTCGGCCAATTCAGACTGAAGGGTTAATAGCAGATAGGGGGTCAGAAGGTGGCACCAAAGGCACAAAATGTATTCCCTGAAATTACAGCAGAAATTTTACAACTCTGTAGAAAGAATCCAACATTCAGGTACACGAAGCATATGGAACTCCTAAGAGCCAAAAGCAGAAAATAACTTCTTGATACATCATGGTAATAATTCCACAAATTCAGTCAAAGAAAGAGCAGGAAATCTGTTAGAGAAAAACATCAAGTAACTTCGAAAAGTAAGCCTATCAAAACGATGGCAGATTTCTCAACACAAACTTAAAAAACAGAGCTTCAAGCCTTAAAAGTAAACAACTTTGAACACAGACTTTTATACCTTGCAAAATCATCCTTCAAAATTGATGGAGAGAAGTCTCTTCATTACAAAAAAACCAAGAAAAATTCATTAACATCAAATCAGGGGCTGGGGATTTAGCTCAGCGGCAAAAGCGCCTGCCTGGCAAGTGCAAGGTCGTGAGTTCGGTTCCCGGTACCGGAGAAAAACCAAAAAAAAAACCAAAAAAAAAAAAAAAAATCAAATCAATATTACAGAAAGCACTTGTTTATGGTTTAAATCTGCAATGTCCCCAGAACTCTCATATGTCCAGAGGTGGGAATTTTGGAGGTGATTGAGTCAAAACACTCATTAGCAGCTTAAATCTCTGATGAATCACAGTAGAATGAGCTGTTAGGACACCGAATCTGCTGGAAGATACAAGAGGGAAACTCTTTGAGACGTGGACATTGACAAGCAATTTCCAAACTGAACCACAATTGCACAAGATAATAATAACAAGAATCAACAAATGGGATAATATCAAATTAAATATCTAGAAAACAAGCAACAGAGTGAAGAGACAACCTACAGAGCTGGAAAAATTTTGTCAGCTACTCCTAGAGGACTAATATCTATAATATATAAATAATGGAAAAATTAGACCTCCTCCAAATAAAATAACCAATCAAAAAGTAGGCAATTGAAATGAATACACACTTTTCAAAAAAGAAATACAAATGGTTAGTAACAACAGGAAAAGATGTTTAGGATCTTTAGCCATTAGAAAAATGCAAATCAAAACAATACTGAGATACTATCTCAAAAGCTAAATAAACAATGCTGGTACGTTCTAGGGAGAAAAGAACCCCCTACATCATCTTTGGTAGAAATGTACACTAGCGTAACCACTGTGATTTAGAACTGGAATGTTCCACAAGCATCTCATGTGCTCAGAGGTGTTAATTTTGGAAGATTTTGGGTTTGTGGAGGTGCTACACTCCCCAGTAGATGGATCCATTCATGAATTCACGGCTGAACACGACATCAGGTTGTGGACCTGCTTTAGACGGCTCACTGGGGCTGTGACCCAGAGAGTTTACCTTTCTTCCCCACTTCTCCCTTCTCTCTCTCTCCTGGAAGCCTTTCCACCAAGCCATTTCTAGGGTTCAGTCTCCTGACCATGGGCTGAGACATCTGTAACTATGAGCTAAAATAAACCTCTCCTCCCTTAACTGTTGGCGTTCAGTGTCTTCCAGTGACAAGGAAAGGAGCTTTGACAACTTCCTATGGAAATGACTATGGAGATTACCCAAAAACTAAAAAAAGAAACTGAATTAGACCCAGGCATGCTCTTCCTGCGTATCTTCCCAAAAAGTTAAAAACATCAAGTTACCATATTTATAGCAGGACAACTCACAGTAGAAAAATTTGGAGTGGCCCCCATGATCATCAACAGATGGATAAAGAAAGTGTGGTACACATACATGTGGAGTACCACTGAGCAATGAAGAAAGACACATTGGAGTCATTTATAGGAACCCGGATGGAGCTTGAGATCATAATGCCAAGTGAAAGAAATCAGACACAGAGAGCTGCATATCTCAAGGTTTCTCTCCTACAAGCAACCAAAAATGTGAGTAATTTAAAAAGTAAAGTGAAAAAGAGATGATAGGAAACACAGAGACAGACTCTGTGCAGATGGGAAGGGGTCTGCAAAGGGTGGAGAAGGTGAGGCTTGGAGAAGGGGAGCACAGTCCTCCAGCGATAATGTACCACTTCTTCAAGGTGAAAGCAACCGCTGTGTATAACAAACACAAAACAACTTAAAAATGACAAATACCATCCAAGTGAAACACAAACGTTAAAAAAATCTGAAAACAAAAGTGAACAGAGTGCCAATGAGATATGACAGGAAAAATAACAGAAAAAATTGCATGAAAACTTTCAAATGTGACCAAAATAATATCTACTAGACCCCAAAATGTCAGAAAATAAAAAACAAAAAAGATGAAAATTACAATAAAAGACATCATAATCAAATTGTCTAAAAATAATAACAGCCTCTATACCCAATAAGAGGTACGAATGATGTCAGATTTTTTCCTGAAATTAGAAATTCAGGCAAAAATTTAGTTGAAGATACAGCTATCATCCTTGAATTTTATGCTAAGTAGAAAACTCTGAAAATGTTTGGTGCAAAAAATGTTGACATATGCACAAAAGTTGGTCTCTATTATAGGTTGTAATAAAATCTAAGTAAAAATGTTATAAAGTTTAGAATGTGAAAAAGAGGGGGATATTTGAAAGGTTGTTATACTATTTATAAAATGGTATACAGTCCCTGCAGGGAAGACTGTGAGAAACTTAAGGTGTATAGTTTAAATGGCCATATACAACCCTCCCCTTATTTCTGTAGTTGAAGTTTTATCCAAACGCAGAGACTCCCATTCTTTAATCATTATCTATGGCTGCTTTCACGCGGGGACTATTCAATTAGTTCAGTACTGAGACTGTATAACTGGAGGAATAATGTATCCTTTAACTGACCCCTTAGGAAAAAGGCTTCCACCTACTGCAGTAAACATTAGATCATTCGCTAAACTACAACAACACTGCAAAAGATTCTCATTAGATAAATCAGTGGGAGAGATAAGATAGAATCATTATAAAGCATCCATTTAATCCAAAAGAATGCAACACATATAAAAAATGGAACAAAGAATAGAACTGAAAGAAAAGGAAAAACAAGATGGCAGTCAATTATCAGTGAGTCAAATCATTAAACGTGAAATTTGCAGACCCAAGCTTCCAACCAAAATGACCCTACTGCGATTGCATTGCTCCTCTTGCCAGTCAGGTGCTGTGCCACTGAGCTATCTCCCTGCTCTGCACTGCTCTTCTTTATAAAACAAAATCACAGTATTCATGAAACAATGGATTGTAGGGCAGTGAATATTAAATAAAAATAAACAGTGAGGATTGTGAACTCTATGTTTGGATAGTTTTTGTTTTGAAATTGCTTCTAGTCCATGGTCCAGAGAAAGAAATCTAGAGCAGAGCTTCACAGATTTTAGAACTCCAGGTACAGGAAGACCAGAGTGGAAATGGAGAGAGTAGCTGCTAGAATTCACTGAATTTGGCCAGGCTGCAGGACAGAAATTGAATATTCAAAGAACAGTTGCATTTCTATATTCTAGCAATTATTGCTCATAGGTCAAAAGGATCAGTATGAATAAGCTGTTAATTCTTCCACAATTGACCTAGGTTCAATGTGATTCCAATAAAAATCACAGCAGACTCTTGTGTAGAAACTGATAAGCTAATTCTAAAATTTACTGGAAATGCAAGGATACGAGATAGGCAATGTGTCTTAGCGGAAAAAGAGGAAGGGGTGACGCCTTAGTCACCTTCCTCGTTGCTGGGTCACGACGTCAGACTTAAAGGAGGAGAGGTTCATTTTGGCTCACAATTTCAGAAGTTCCCACTGGTGGTCAGCAGGCTCAACTGCAGAAACGGAGCTGGGTGTGGTGGCGCACACCTGTGATCCAAGCAGGAGGATTGCCGTGAGTTTGAGGCCAGCCTGTGCTACATAGTGAATTCAAGGCCAGCCTGAACTGCATAGTGAAACCCTGTCTCAGGAAACCAAAAGAGGAAAAGAAGATTCCTATTCCTACAAAGAACAAATAGATAACACTAAAAAACTTTCTTTAAAAAGAATTGCAGAAATAGAACAGTGGAAGGGCACAGTGGCAGAAACTTGCTCATGTCACGGTGGGCAGGACGCAGAGAGAGAAGTGCGGAGCCCGGGAGAGAGAGGACGCAAATTCAGTGCCCCACTTCCAGCCAGGTCCCACTGCTCAATAATGAATCAGTGAGGAACTCACCTGTGGATTAATCCACACCACAGTCCAATCACCATCCAAACACTAAGACTTTCTGGGCCATGTTACGTACAAACCAAACGAATGTTAGAGAACTTAGCCTGATTTCAAAGCTTATTATGAAACTACCATAAAAAGAGATTATGTAGGTCACTTACACAAATGAATATATCCATAGGGCAGATAAAGTCCAGAAACACTCCCCGCACACACATGCAGAGATATCTCAACTGATTTGTGACAAAGGTTTAAATTAATTCAATAAGAAAGATAATCATTTAAATGATGGATTATTTAGAAAGCCTTCTGCAAAAACAAATCAAAACTTCCATCTAATACCATACATAGAAACTGACTCAAGATGAGAGGCCTCGGTATGAAACCAAAAGCTGAAGAATATACAGAGGAAATTAAAAGAACAACCCTTAAAAACCCAGGTCTCACAGGGAGTTCTTATGTACAATGTACATGCAGACTTTTAAGAGAAAATTCAGTAACAATTTATTGAACATCTGCATTTTGTAAAACTATAATGCATTTCTTAAAACACCTACTTTTATCAGAATGAAATTCATTGGTAAAGAATATTAATGAACAAGATATTATTTAAGCAAGTCCAAATTTTAGGTAATATTATGAATAAAACTGAATCTTTATGCAAGTTGTTACTCTAAAAGTACCAAAATCAATGAGTATATACAATACAAAACCCTATTTTTAGGCTAGTGATACATTAACACTGTGAAGGGATTTGCAATGCAAAGGTCTGAATTTAGTGCCTGAAATCGTTCAGTGCTCATTTTTCCATAAAGACTAATTTAAGCTAAGTAAACAAATTTAAGAAGTTCTAATCTATTTCACCTTCCCAGTGTCATCAAATACCCTAAGTAAGAGACATTTCCATTGCGTTTCCAAAATATATATTTACATTAAAGACTTAAAATTCTTCACCTTCATATTCTTTCACCAGCCCCAAGCAAAGTCACAACTTTGCCTTAATGTGGAAATGTTCACACTTCAGTGTTTTGCATTTTAAAGAATTACTTTGTGGGGAGAAATAGAATTTCTCCTAAAGTGCTAAGTAAGAATAGTAAACATAACATGTATTGGTCTGTTCATAATAGTCACGAAACTTTAGAAAACAAAGCAAGGGAAACACAAGCTTATTAAAATAAATGAAAAAATGTTAAATTATTTAGAAGTAATTGAGAAAACAGCAAACCATGAATGCAGGTGGTATTGGACTTCTACGAAACGTTTCTTTAGATAGATGTTAAGCATTTCAACTGCTAGGGTTAGGTGGGTGTTGGGGCAGCCTCATGGAATTGTGTGCTCTTTACATATCTTCTTAAGATAACTTACTTTTTGATGGAGTTTGGCTTTGTGGAAACATCGCTAAGCTTTCACATCTGGCACTGCGCACTTATTGATAGTATAAAGAGTTTTCCTTGCCATTAATTACTTTGGGGAGGCTGAAGGCCATTAAAACAGTCACATTTTAAAGCCCTGGTAAGCTTCCTAATTACCTCTGCTCTCCCAGTGGTTGCACTTTTAAAACATTGTCGTCACTTGGCTTTTACAGTGCTGTCATAAAACAATGTGTCCATGTCTAAAAGGAGGTAATAAGGGGGTAGATAAATTATGTTTAAATTACACTGGGAATTTAAAAGTTACATCAACTTATCACATAATTTTTAAATTGCTATATACAATTCTGGTAAATGTCATGCCAGGGAACTATCTTCCATTTTTAAGTTAAAATTATGTAAAAGGCAGGTTGAATGTTAAATGGGAGACTTTGGAAGGCCAAAAGCATTTTGGGCTTCCACTGTAATTTACAGTCATGCAACTGAACCACTGCAATCAAAGATTTTCAATTAATGCTAAGGCTTTTTATGAGGTTCCAAATAACATGGTGGGCTATCATTTATCTCCATGCAGTGTTGGCAATTATGACTGACAAGCAGATTAGAAGAAAGATTAGAAGAAAGCCAGAAACAGAAGTACATAATAGACAAGGCCCATGCTAATGAATATTAGTGTAGTTTTCAGAGAATCTGTGACCAAAGGACTAGATGAACAGATCTGGGAGCCTTCTCAGGAAGAGTGCCATCATCACAAAGGCTGTCACGTCTTCATTGCAGGTAGAGGCACAAGCCAGGGCTTCCCACAGCAGTGTCTGCATGTAATATGGAATGCTGCAAAATCAAAATAACAAATCTTTTACTGTCTTTTATCACTGGGTCACTTAGCCAGAAATAAAAGCAGAGAAGTCCAAGTAAAGAAGAAAAACCATACTTTCCCAAAGGTCAGTAGAGTCTCCTTCATTCTTTTAAAAAATTATTCCTATAAAATATGGTTGATTCGTATTATAGCTGTAAGCTTCCTTTAAGGAGGGGACTGAAGCATGCTAAGGCCTCCTGCTTGAGCACATTCAATTCCTTGCTTAATACAGTCACATTTTATTTCTCAATTAAATTCACTTTTTCCATCATTACTTACAGTGTTTTCGACTTCTGAAGATAGCTTTGAAAAGGTCAGTAAACTGAAAACTCATTGCAGCGTTTTCATTATTATCTCATCAGAAACATTCTATAGTGCTATTAACCATGTACAGAGAAGATCTAGAAGCCAAAGTATAATGTATTTAAAATTTTATAGTATAATATCTTGAATTATATGAATACATGCCATGAACGTATCATGTGTGGTCTGAGAAAAGATTAAAAATTAATTTTTAATGATTATTGGCTATAGAAATGCACACCATGAATAATTCTTTGTAGTGCTTGTAGTGGCTTTAAAATGATGGGAAGAGTTTGATGCTTACCTTACCTTTCGATGGTTACTTTGAAGGGTGCAAAACCACGTCCCCTTTCATAACCAGAGGACACTGTACAGCAGCCTATTAATATACCCTTGATTAAATGTACTGAAAAGTGAATGAACATTTCTGTTTGTTGCAGGCTCATGAGGTACACTGACCACTGAGTCCCCCCCTCACTGTTCAGGTCATGTGGTCGTTTTCTGGACACAGCACTGTCCCACACCCATGACTTGGCATGAGTCTGACTTAGAGAGGTTGAATAATTGCTAAGAGTCTTCAAGGTAGCCTAGGATACACTTTTGTGATGGAAAGGATAAGCTACAGAATGACCAAGTATAGGCAAAAACAGAAAGGCCGAAAACTTTCCATGGATACCTGAGACCTTTGCACCGAAAGCACTTGGTCATTGGATTGTGAACTACGAGAGCACATGCAAGGTGCTTTGTCTCAGAAAAGGCAAGGATGATTCAGTGAGATTTTTAATAGTACAGTATTCCTTGTGAAAATAATAAACTATGCAAAACACCATTCAGTAAATTTTGAATAAACAGTGGTAATAGCTGCAGAGCTTGACTTCAGGGACTTTTGGATTTTAAACAGATCACCATAAACCAGGAATGATTGAATTTGACGTCTTGTTTGTGGTGAGGATCGATACCCCCCCCAGTGGGGCCCTGGAGACAGACAGACATCTGTCACAACCCAGCGTCCTCATACCTGAAGCGTCTGAAGGGAGCGGTCCCACGCGTGCAGGATGTCACCGCCGAGCTGACACTCACAATCGCCCTCAGTCAGTTCCACACCAGCGGCCCACCAGTGTCGAGGTTGTGACTCTCCTGGTCCCCGGCACACCTTCCATCTCATTTGCCACAAAACAAATGCTTGTTTCCATGGCCCAAAACGGGTTTATCTGTTATTTGATTCCAAATAATTCCAGTTCTCCTTAAATTCCCAACTTGTGTGCCTGATTCATTCACATCCTTGAGAGGATCCACAGAGGAACATGGCCTGTGGCTTTGCCTGTCTGTATCCAACCTCTGTAGCCACATATTTAGATCATCTTTGGCTTGTCCTCCTGCTAGCATTACTCATAGCACAGGGATCTGACACGTTTAATGTAAAAACTTTCCTCTACTTCTTTATAAGATTTACAAAATCTCAATACAATGCCCTAATTGACATTTTCAACTGATTCAGTGAGAAAAGTTTCATGTGCCAGTAGAAGGTCTCGTGTTCTCAATGGAAATAACTAAATGTACTCTTTGATGTCTTAGTGTTGAAAAGTCAGAAACTGTGTTTCATTGATTTGTTTTCCTACACCAGTGGCCTGTGCCTGGGCCATGGACCGCACCCCGCACCATTTATCTCTCTCCCTCGCTTCCTGGGCTCCACTGCCCGACCGAGGGTGCCGCTGTTCTCTGGCCTTTGCCCCTGCGTGTTCGCCAGCTGGCACGGTCTTCCCCCACACATGAGCCTCACTGGGCTGTCACTGCACCAGTCCGCTTTTGGAAGGAGCTCTTAGACTCCGCTACATCCCTGTGGAACAGTGCAAGGCTGTCATTCAGTCCCTTCCTTGGCCGCCGTTTCATTAACACTGCATTTTGAGGAAGCCCTCGTGACCAGACGTCCATTCCGTGGCGCGCTGGAAGGAGTCACGGATCAGAAGGACTCTTCTCAAAGGCACAGCTGATTACAGTACAAGAAGGTGCACACCGCGGGGGTGAAGGTTATGATGACGGCAGCTCCAGAGCAGGAAGGAAGGCAGGTGTCCGATGAAGATGGTGCTGTTTCCGCAGACCAGCTGGAAAAGCCGGTATCTATGGCTTAGTGGCACAGACACAGAACACAACTTCAGCAGGAAGCAGCACAGGGCATTTCCTAGAGGCTCACTGCCCGGGTGCAGTGTGAGCTCGCCCTCCCGAAGACAGGAAGAGGTAAGCGATGCCAGGCAGGCTGCATCCGCTCTTTCTCACAGGCCTGTCACTACTGTCAATCACGTATTCATTACTCCATCGGTCTCGGTCTCAAAGTAGACTGTCAGCTCGACAAGGACAAGGATTTTGTCTCCTGGTCTGCTGTCCTGTCTCTTCACCTGTACAGTGACTGTGCAGAGGAATAATCACTGATAGTTGCCAAATGACAGAAGGGATCACTCGTGACAGATGGCTGAGGGTACAGGACAGGGACACAAGGATCAGGGCCAGCGCTGCTGAAGACGAAGCTGGGAGTGACACTGTATAAGCTCAGGGTGAGACCTGAGTATTTACTCCTCAAGTCTCTGTTCTAAATAGTGGTATGGAAATTCAGTGGCAGGAAGTAACAACGCAGAGTAGGTGACAGTAATCAAGTGCTAGGAAGTGTCAGGTGATTGTAGTAAGAAAGGGAACAGCTGTGCACTGTAGTTTGTGAAATGGGAAAATGAGTTTTACTTGTGAGCTAAATTCATGTAGAACATAAGAAAGACAGGCATGTTCTGCTGTTCTCACACTTTCTGTGAAAGGCTTTAGAATCTTCAAGGAAACTCATGTAAACTCTCACGGAAAGAAAAGATCACTTTGTAACCTAACTTCTTTAGCTTGGATTTTACCTTTTATGGAACAGACTACCAGAGTCCTTTGAAGATGTCTTCTGATCACAGGGCTCTTGCTAGAACATTTGCTCTGCTCCCTCTAGTAGTCACCTCATGCATGACAGATGCCGTTCAGGAGTGTGTGGGCATCTAAAGTGGCAAGACCCCCATCTTCTCATAGCTGGAAATTATAGTCAATTTAAATTGTTTCGAACAGCAAGACCAATTTAACTTCCCTGAAATGAGATTATGGTGTCTTTGCTGGTGTTTGAGTGTGAGCTGTAAATGACAGGAGAGACTGAAGGGTGTGAAATAAACACAGGGTAATTAGGAAACACTGCATTCCTGGAAAGGATCACCTCACTTAAAAAACCACAAAATACTAAGTCATCAGTAAAGAGAGACGGTAAACAATCTTTATAGTTAGCACAGTTCAAAGTATGGTATACAGTATTATGTGAACAGTTTGAATGGGCTCAATGAATATTTCTTTGATATAATATATATGAGATAATCTGAAAAATTATTTCAATAAAATTATACCAATATGTATTTGAAATAACTGTGCTTAAATAAAATAACAGGGAAGCTACTGAAGAATCTTCAAAGTTCAGGGGTTTTGTTGCAACTGAATTAGCAACATGGTAGATATTTTATAACTGGCGTACACATCTGATTTAACTAACGTAAGTTATATGAAGAACTAACTTCATCAAGTATAAATACTTTCCCTGTGAATTTAATACATGACTACATTTTTGACTGTTCTTTCCAAAGGAATGTTTAAACTCATGTAGGGAACAACTCATGTAGGGAACACGGGTGGGACACATCCACTTGTCAGGGGGCTGAATTCCTGATTTCTCCCTCTGTTCAAGGAAAGGTTAATTTCAGAAGAGCAGAGAGTTTCTCTACCAGTGACCCACCCTCTCATTTCTATTTAAACCAGCAACTATCATTCTCAGCATCATAAATCCCCAAGGGGATTTTTCCAAAATATATTAAAAACAAAACAGAAACGGTATAAACCTTTGACACAAGCGTTCATTAGAAGTGATAAAGAGCAAAACTCCTGGAGCTGTGCTGGGGACATCTCCAATATTGGAATGCACTGAAGCAGGACATATGAATGTTCAGCCTTTTCTTCGGAAGAATGTTTGGACAAGGGTGACCTGTGTTTCACCAAAAGCACCTTCGTAAGAGAGCGCAGCGTGCAAGGTGCCTGCCGCTCCCAAACACGCTCCCCTTGGCTCTTCATCGGTTTTCCCTTCTGTCATCCCCTGTTGGTCACACACACACTTACACTCTCTCCTGAAAAGCAACTCAGTGTCTAAGCGGACACAGAAGAATAAATATAGATGTTTCCGGTTAACAAAGTGCAACTGCCCTCCATCTCTGTCTTTGAGCTGTGTTGTCTGTCTTCGAAAGGGAGAAGAGTAGATTTGGTGGTGTGTGTGTTATGGGTTCATGAGGCCTCTGCAAAGCTCTCTGAACGACAGTTTTAGGAACACAAAAAGAGGTAACGTGTGTTTTCTGTTGCCATGCTCTTTAGCTCCTGTGCGTGCCACAGAGATCAGGCTTGGCATGTTTGGGGATAAATGTGGTAGGAGAAACACACTAATTAGACAGAATCATTGCATGCTGTTTACAGGCTCCTGGAACAGATTATATTGTTCCAGGAGAATAATTTGTCTTATGGAAAACCCAAATGTGCTCAGTTGTGATCATTAAAAACATGCTCAGGCTTCTCATGAGAATAAACATATGCCTCCTGGCCTAATTCTAATGAGGATAATTACCTTCCACACACCTAAAATCCCACTTGGATTTCAGATTGGAGAAGTCATTTATTATCCATTATGTACTGCTGTTCTAGGCTCTGAAACTGGAGCTGTCATTCAGCCCGGAGTTAATTGCATTTTAGTGGTGGGCCAAAGTATGATACGATATATATTACCTAGTCAGATGCTTTTATATGAGAATTTTATCATAAATTTGCAGTATTAATATGGAATTTGATTCTATTTTCTGGAATGATGTAATTAAAATATGGATTTAAAACACCTTAAGGAAATAAAAATCAACTGAAGTAGGAACATGGTACATGTTTTATAACTGGCATACACATCTGATTTAACTAATGTAAGTTATATGAAGAACTAACTTCATCAAGTATAAATAATTCCCCTGTGAATTTAATACATGAGTATATTTTTGACTGTTCTTTTCACAGGAATGTTTAAACTCAGATCCTCATGTAGGGAACACGGGTGGGACACACCCACTTGTCAGAGGGCTGCATCCCCGCTTTGTCCCTCTATTCAAGGAGAGGTTAATTTCAGAAGAGTAGAGTTTCTCTACCAGTGACTCCTCTTATTTCTATTTAAATCAGCAACTATCATTCGCAGCATCATTAAAGCAAATAAGCAGAAAAAATGACATGGAACAGCTGGTTTTTTTGACTTGTGTGTATCAGTCAGCGGTATCCACAGAGAAAGAACCAGTGGGAGAAGAGCGGAAATATAAGCAGATAGATGAAAAAGGATTCACTCGGGAGTCGCCTCCCTTAGGGTGGGGGCTGAGCAACCCAAGAGAGGCTAGCAGTGTGGACACCAGGTGCAGCAGAGCCGCCTCCATCCAACCTGAAAGCTTCTGAGTCCTGGAGCGGACTCTGATCCCCGCAGAGAAGGCACGGAAACTCCAGGGCTGAGTCGGAGCCTGCTGAGTGCAGCTCTCCAAGAGTCCAAGGCCCGAGAGCCTGGGACTCTGATGTCCAATGGCAAGCAAAGCAGGGTGCCCCACTCAGGAGAGAAGCAAGACCCCGCCTCTCCTCTGTCTTTTTTCCGCCTTTCTGTCTTGTTCTCCCCAGTCTCCCAGCCCATCGGACTATACCCGCCCACTCCGATTCCCCCCTACACCGTCTCAGACACCCACAGAACTAAGAGTGCACCAATTATCGAGGCTTTCCTTAATCCAGTCAGTGTGACATGCAGCATTAACGTTGCAGGAGGCAGGTGCTATTATTTTAGTGACTTTTCTGTCATTCAGGCTCTGTCGTAAGACAAGATCTAGTTATGACGCCTTAGTGCCTGATGTACTTGGCATTATCGAGCAAGCAGCTTCTGTCTGTGAAGATTCTGGTGTTGCTCCTCAATTAATTACATCTCAGCGGGATGACTGGCAGGTGCAGGATGGAGCTTTGGGAATAGTGGTTCCCGGAAAGGCTGTCAACCCACACCACAGAAGGAATCCTCCGGTCTCCCCCTTCTCATCACCACCCACGAGCATCGATATATCTGCTTCCCAAGGAGGACATGCTGAGTAGCCAGGTGTACATGACCAGAAATGGGGTGGCCTGTGGCTGTGTAAGATGAGTGGAAGTTTTGCAGTTGTTCACACTCTTCTCTCCAAGGGGCAGCCCGTGCTGTGCCAGTCTGCAAAAGTCACCACCAAGTGAAACTACGCAGAATTCTTAATTCCACCAGTGTATGTGTTGTCTAGTTTTGGTTCCATTTTGCTTTGCATTTCAGTTTCATCTAAATCATAGGTTAAAGAGAACGTTCAAAAGCAGTTTTATTATATTTCTCTGTTTCCAGCAAGGTTAATGAAGTTCAGCACTCCAGCTGAATCCGAGAATGAAGGCAAAAAGGATGATTATTATGGTTTTATTTGGAAACCTCTGCAGAGAGGCAGCCAAAATCATTATAATATCCATGTCTATAAATAAACACATGGTAATTATGTGAAACTCCTTCCTTTTAAAAATTTTCAGTATACTTTTATTTAGTGCCTGTAGTCTTGGGCAAAGCAGTTTCAAATGTGAAATGCCTTACAGAATAAGATGCATATTCTGAAAAACTGTATTCAGAATAGCAAACAATTGTCCTCTGCTGCTTTTCTTCAAGCCTGCTTTTTAATGGGGTCCCTGGGGATGCAGTTCCTACATTTGTGGTAAAATATATGTGCTTTTAATGTAAATATGACTTTTAAGAAATTAGAAATTTCATATATAAAGCTAGTGCTTCAAATCTGAGCTGGAGAGAATAGCAGTTTACACATAAGTTTCACTAACTCTTTACGGACAACTTTATAGAAGGTAGGATTGAGAAGGTTATTCATTAAAGCTATCCGTTGCACTCAGAACCTTTAAGTTGGATTTGCATCATAAATCTCACTAGAAAACAAATCATGAAAGGGGAAAACCACACCACATGATCTAGTTATCAGCTGCATGAGGGCTCTAGGTATCAGGACTTTGTCAGTAAGACACAAGCAGGTGATTTCCTTCCAGCGTGACTTTTGTTTTTTCTCATGTGACGATCAATAAGAAATTAGAATGTTCATCATGGGTCCCTGACAATGATTATAAGTGAACCAGAGCTGAGTGCCAGTGATAAATGTTTGTCACAAGTTCGTCTCAAGACGGGTGCCCAATTTCCATTCTCCGGTTTGTGCTATAGCAGATCGGCTTGGGAATCCAAAAGGGCAACTGCGTAATGTTTGCTTGCATTTTAGAAACCGTCCTGGTTTTCTGAGTAATTTCAGATGTCCTCTACATTTTGAGCTAAGGTCCTTTATCGAATAAAATGTGGGCAGATCGATTTTGTTCCTGTAACCTGCGGGGCACATTATTCTTTCTGCTGAAACACATTGCTGTTTTTTCTAAACACAACTCTAACGTGATCTGAAATACGCCTAAATGATATGATGTAAGGTTTGAGGAGAAGAGATGATCATGCGCTTGGATCAGAGCTGGCTGCAGATGGGCAGATGCAGGCACAAGGACTTCTCTGTACTGTTCTGCCCACTTACATGTGTGTCTGAAATAACACACGTTTTTAAGGGCAACCTTGACTTTAGTGCTGGTGAACTGGTGTTTATGGGTTGGGTCTGGCAGATCAACACTTGATCCATATTGTGCTTGAATGCTGGGAAGGCTTGCATACTTGGCTTTTTAGATTGTGTTGAAAACTCAGAAGCTGTGATACCAGAGAGGCAGTGCTCTTTCCCAGTAAGGACCTGGGTGCAGGTGTCAGCTGCTCCCTGTAACTCAGGGCAGGAGCCCCTCAAGCTCCATCTCTCCGACTTCACTCACTGCTTCCCTCCCTGCCTCTTACAAACATCTGGAATACTTCAGTCAGAAATAGGCTTTCACCTTCTCCATGGAAGATGCTGCTACTCATGACCTTTACAGTTTTTTGTTGTTTTTGTGATTTTTCTTGTTGTTATCAAGAATAAGGGCTCGATGTGGCCATCTTCTGATTTGTCCAAAAATGTTGAAACTCACATTATATGGAGCTTTCTAATGTGTAAATATTATCAAAATTATCATTCACAAAATTAAACAGTGAATTAAGATATTTTCTACAATGTGATCATCTCATGAAAGAGCTTTCATTAGACATAGACAAACACCTATATTTGTATCTATGTACAATACTTATATAAATTATTATACACACACACACATTAAGGAGATGTTGTTTTAGTTCAGAAATACAAGGAAGAAAACCCTTCCTTCTCACCAACCAAGGCTTACAGGTGGGCTGTGCCGTCCTTCATATCGGTTACTTCCTCATTCAGGATTTGTGATAATTGGAGTGCTTTATTCCTCAGCTCGGGTGTTAATGGCACTGTGCCCCAGTCACAGTCTGATCACCTGCTCTTACAACAGTGACGTAATAATACAGATGCATAATGTACTCACACCCTGCTGCATCTGAAAGTATATTTTCCATTTCAAGAAACTATAAATCAGCCCACAAAAGCAAGAGGAGAACAAAGCACACCAGTGTTGCAGGGAGCAGAAGTCAAAGAAGAAAAATGAGTTATGATGTCATTATATATCATTCGTGTTTAAAAGAACTTTTTGTAACATGAATATTCTATTTACAAAGCCTTGTTATAAATCAGCCATCACTGGGGAGAGATTTATCTTCCTTGCCTGTGTGCTATAATAGCTCATTGCTTTATAGGGAGAAAAGTAGAGTAAATCGCTAAATTCATTAAAAACGTATATATTACTGTCTAGGAAAATAGCAACGATTGAAAACTGCTAAGCTATGTAATATTCACTTCTTCTACATAGAGGTACCTTAATGAGCCTTTATTAAGGCTCATTATATTCCGACGCAGTTGCAGTAGATAAAATAATGCTGTGTCAGGTTAACACTTGGTTGTAGTTCAGAGCAAAAAAAATTTTCTTTTTGGTGGGGACCATAAAAATAATATTTTATAAATTTAAGGGATGAAGTTTTTATGCTGCAATAAGTTTCACACTGTGCAGGGGATCCGAGAGGAACGCGGGCTCCACACATGCAAATCTCACATCTAGATTTAGTTAGCAACCGTGTACGCTGAACCACGTGCCCCGGCCTTCTAAATTCAAGGGAATCTGCTAATTTTTGACACGGGAAGAGTGGGAAATAGATCGTGGCTCTGAGGCACAGTGGTCAGAAATCTGAAGAGTCAGTCCGTGAGCTAGTAGAATGAGAGGCTTAGGAACCAAAGACTGAGAAAAGATGTCCAGCATCATCTGATAAGGTTCTGGTTAATGAACTATGAAAGCAGATGAGATATTGTAAGACTAAGGAATGGGAAGAGATTCAGACACCCACGACCAAACTGTTCCTAGGCACCAGTGACGCAGTGAACGTCTGGTCTGTTTTAACCGTAGTAGGAGGGATGTATGATCTTCCCAGCTCTGTGTTTGTCTAGAAAAACAACAGTCCTTCAAAATGGCACCTGAGAGATGGAGCCAAAAATGATATAATCATTATCTGGGGAAAATTATAAAATAAATGCAGTAACAGAAACTTACGAGAAAAATTAATGATGGAATTTACCCTTCACTGTGACCACCTTAGTGGGCTGCTTCTCTTTTCTATTTCTCAGAACACACTCTTTCCTGCTGCTCATGTGATGATTCCTTGGATTCTTGGTTTCTTCAGGCCTGTGGCTACCAAAACTGCTATATAATTTCATATCCTTTATTTTGCATAGGCCTGAAGAAACCAAGAATCCAATGAATTTGTTTGAAATTCAATATTTTAAATATACAAAATCATATGTTGGCAAGATATGCTGGGCCAGATAAAAAAGAAAATGCTAGAATCTACCTTGTCTACCAGTAAGGTGAAAAGAAACTTTTCTTCTTGTACTTCTTTACTTAAGTAATTTTACTGTTGCTTCCATTTCTCAGACATTCCTATCTGGCTAATTGTTTGGTGAGGATGGCATCATCCGGACGTAGTGAGGGTTTCACATCCTCGCTGTGGGCTCCCTCCGATTGCAAAGTACACACCAGTGGGGGCGGCGGCTCTGTCACACTGATGTCTTTAGCACCTGCCAGGATGCTCGGCACATGTTTGAGCATGAAATGGGGTCGACTTGATGGTCTTCAGAGTAATGAGTGAATGAATTGCAAGGATGATCTTGTCGTATTTTTCAAATTTATTTATTTAATTAAATCAGCATACTGTATATGATTTTACATATTTGTCACTTACATCGTGTTTTTAATATATGTGCAATGTGGGACCGGTAAATCTAGATAATTAACAAGTGCATTGCCTCATAGATATAACTGTTGTGATAACACTTACTATGCACTCCTTTGGCATTTTCCAAGAATGTAACTGTACCATCAACTATAGGCTCTCTTCTATATTTGATCCCTCAGACTTATTCCTCATACTTCTATGCCCTTCAGTCCACCCCTGCCAAGCCACTCCCTTCCTGCCAATGCCCTAAACCTCCTTGGTTAAATTCATTCCTATTTTTTGTAGCTATTTCAAATGGGGTTGTTATCTTGATTTCTCTCTTATTAAATAATTCTTTATTTCCAGTTCCCCACAGTGAATTATTCTATGATGTACCATAAACATATCTTAATAAAAAGGAGGAAAAATAATCTGTTCTCATAACTAGTTTGTGTAAAAATCACATTGAAATCAAATTGTTTGAAGTAGGTCATATTTGCTATATGTGTCATTGTCTTATAGCGCAATATTTTAATCATCCAATTGTAAAATAACACAGATCATATTTATGATTTTCCTTTTAAATTGTTTAAAATTTAATATTTATTTTCAATTGTCATGTAAATTTTGTATATATTTATGAAGTACAGTGTGATGTTTTAATTTATGTATGGGCTGGGCAAATAGAATATGTACACAGGGTAATTAGCATATCTAGCCCTTAAGCTTTTGTTATTTCCTTATGAGGCATTTCTTTCTTCCACTTTGACAGTGCAATGCAGTATCATTATATTACTGTTAATTATACCCTCTTGACTTTGCCATAGACCTTCAGATCTTATTCTTAATATTAGACAGTGACACTGTACCCAGTGACCGATGTTGCTCCATCCCCCTGCCTTCTAGTGCCAAAAGCAAGCATTCTTCTCTTCTTTTAGACCACAGCAGAGGTGCTTCCTCTTTTCTTACCTTGAGGACAAATTTCCTGCAGTACTGATGTACCTTACTCTTTTGCTTTTGAAATTGTCTTGCCTCTACTTCCCTTTTTTCCTTTTCACTCAGTTAACTTTTCCTCCTTGTCATAGTCTGGGGTGTGTCCCCCCAGAAACTTACGCTGAAGTCCCACCCCTAGCACCTCAGATTGTGATCTAACTTGGAAATTGGGTCTTTCTAGCAGTGATCACATGCAAGCAAGGCTTCTCGGGTGGGCCCTACTGTGACAGGAGTAGAGTCCTTACACAAGGAGGAAATCCGGACACAGACACACAGAGGGAGGAGGATGTGAAGAGATGGTGGACTGATGTGTGTGCACAGGCCAAGGAGCACCGAAGGCTGCAACAAACATCAGGTGTGGGGGAGGCCAGGAACACTCTCAGAACGCAGCCCTGCCAAGACTGATTGTGGAGCTCTTAGCTTCCAGAACCACGAGACAGTCAGCTCTGACATTTCACACCCTGCAGATTTGGAGCCATGTCACAGAAGCCAAGGACACACATACACTCCTTCCAGTCTGACACTCTTCTGACAGCACTTGCCCCTGCGGTCGGACTCTGCTGTCCTCCAGGGCCTGACGCTGACAGATGATGCATGGTGGGTAATCAATAAACATGATTTGAATGAATAAATGAATGAATGAATGATTTTATATAACTGTCACACTTTTTATTGTTTCATTTTATGTTACATTTACCAGTCCGTGCTGGCAGTAAGTAATGGTGACATTCACTCTGGGGAGCTGGTTCACGGACGCTGTACATCTCAGTTCTTGCTGTGCCTCTTCCCCTCCTCTCTTTCCCGCTCCCTCCATCTCTCGAGCCCCTTCCCATGTGCAGAGTAATTTAAAATGAGTACTTGGTTCCTTCTCGGAGACGAAGGAAACCCTCTTCCTTGTGGAAAACATTTGCACATTAAGGCTCAGGTGGCACATGAAATATAACACATACTTTCCTCGAATTAAACAGTTGCTTCAATAGTTACTTCCTATCACATATAACTTACTTAAACAGGGAAATAGTTATATTTTGCTCCAACAGTCACTTCCTGTAATATGTAACTTAAATAGAGAAACAGGGATGTTGATGGCATTCTGCATTAGGCCTAATTTGAGGTGGGGAAACTCCTGGGGAGGGGGGCAGGGTTACAGATTTTATCTTAAAATATTTCAAGGGAAAAACTCAGAAATGTGGCAAACACACTGACTGAAAAATAAAAATGAAGAGATTATTGATATCTTATAAGGACACGTCAAGAGGAATTCCTGGAAATCTTATCTGAGTATTAAGACTTAAAGAATCAGATTCCTATATCCTAATCAAATAATGTGTAGCATCCATAGAGTCACTTCCAGAGGAAATAAGCAATAGTCTCATGCTATGAAATCTTATGAGAACCTACATTCACTCAAGACTATTCCAATTTTCCTTATAAGGCACTGAGGGACATTGCACTCAGGAGACAAGTTTCTGCTCTTGCTTTTTTTGTGTGTGGTGGTTCTGGGGATCAAACCCAGGACCTTGTGTGTACAAGGCAAGCACTCTAACACTGAGCCACATCCCCAGTGCCTGGAGACAAGTCCCTGAGGAGTCTCCGCAGCCGGTTCCTGGGCAGAGACACGGTGGCCGGGAGCGCTGCGGAGGAAGCACGTCAGTTCACGCGAGCTGCTCAGTACGGCGCAGAGAAGAGCCGAGGAGGATGGGCAGAGAACAAGCTCAGTCCTCAGGTCTTGCACAAATGAGTCACTTCCTCCATTAAGCTATGAACTCAGCAGTCCGTCCGCTTGGGGAGACGCTTGGTGCCCTCGTGTCCAGCCCCCGCCTCGGTGTCCCTTCATCCCGTCAAGTTGATGAGAATCTAAGCGAACCAGCGCAAAGCCGGTTAGGACGGGGATGGGGCAGGAATTCTTCACACGCAAAACACTCACATTTTTCATATCAAGTTACTCATTCTTCTAAGAGTACAGGGTCCTACGGATTCCACCGAAAGCACAGAAATCTAGCCTCAGCTACCAGTTACCATATAAAGCAGATGTTCTTGGAGGATAAAAAGCGATCAGTGCTTGTCAGCGTCCTGACCGCGGCCGCCCTCTTCCTTTCCGCTCCTCCTCCTCCTCTAAGACGCCGTCACTTCTGATCTTGTCTTCTGCGCTAAACGCCAACTCTCTTCCTGCTGCTATTTTCGTCTCTCACATTCTCATCCCTATCTGAATCCTACTGATTTTTCCACAGCAGCCACTGTTTTCTAAAACACAAATCCAATCGTGTGAGTGTCTTGGTTCAAACGTCCTCATCGCGGGGGACCGAGGGCAGGGTAGATGAGGAAGAGCTCAGGGAAGATCCAAGAGCGCAAAGTTCCAGGCTGGGATGGGACCTGGCAGTAAGAGAGCAGGCTGGGGAGGGCATCATAAGCCAATCAGAGGATCTGGATACAAAAAGCTTACCTAGTAATATTCACAAAGACAGACACATTGTATTTCAGGACTTCATGATGAGCAGATAGATCGCTCGGATGATTTCAGTGGCTCAGTTACTTTTTCTGCCAACTCTGAGACAAGTTACCATCTACTCTGAAAAATGCTTGCCAACAAGATTATTTCTATCACCACATATAAGAAACTGAAAATTTCAGTTTTCTAAATTCTCTGTGTGAAATGTCATGTTGGAATATAAATTGATATTTAAAGATATATGTGAAATATCCCTTGTATTCTTCAAAATTGCATTTTACTTCCTCTAGCTACAAAAAAAATGCACATGTGTTATAACTGTCAGCTGGAAAAGGTTCCATAAATAACAGAATGGGGATTCTCGAAGTCTTCTCAACCCTACCTCCATTCTAGAATATCCAGAAAAAATTTAAAACTAATCCATAAGTCCCTTTCATTATATAGTTCTTGTGGTGACTTGGAATCTTTCTTATTTGCTTCAAAAATTAACAGTAAATAACTGAATTAGTACTATGATAATCTGCTAATGTTGGGGAGAGATAAAATTATCTGAAAATAAATATCTAATAATAGTTCTCAAAACTAAGCTTTCTCTAAAAGGACATTCCTTGTTTTACATTCTGAGTCAAACTCTGTTAGCTGAGTAAAGCGAATACTTGAGACACCTGCACAGCATTTGAATTTATCTTTGGAGAAGTATTTATGATTATTCATGATTAGGAAGAAAATTATTTTGCCCAGCGTATTTTGCAATGCCTCAGCTCTTGCCAAATTACACTAATTAGATTAACCTCCAGCACTTTAGTTTTCATATTTCATGCACAAATGTCAGGATTTAATAATCCAATGAATAAATATGGAGGGGCATTGACAGAATTAGTTTCCCTGAGAACCGTGAGGTTCACGCTTCCCACATTAGCATGTTAGTGATTTTGTTCCGATGTGATGTGTGAGCCGCTTACTGGATGCTAGATTAGTGTTCATCCCTGAAGAACAGAGTAGGAGGATGCGTTCCTACTCAACTCTCCTGCCTTTCAAAATGATTGTCATTTAAACTTAATTCCTGGGGATTAGGGATGTAGCTCAGTGGCACAGTATTTGTCTGGCAAGCATGAGGTCCTGATTTCGATTTCTAGTACCAAAACAAACTAACAATTTCTTGAGCTTTGTCTCCTTCCAAAACTTCAAGCAGCTTCCTATCACAGATAGCACTTGAGCCTTTAAGTAGAGCATTAAATTACTGTCCAAAAAGCAGACACATATTTCCCAAAGTAGAAATTATACACTAACCCAGGAAATTTATTCAAATTTTAAGTGGTAATAAAGAGTTGGATCCACCACGCAGTTTAGGCCTCAAGTTTTCCGTTTTGTTAATGCAAATAACTTTTGCCTTGTGTAATTCACAAAGTCACAGTGGCGACACGGGAATCTCCATGCGTGCACTAACATTGAATGGTCTGCTCTTGTCACCCCTCTTTTGCTTGGTAGCCACACTTGGTGAATAGTTTTTGATGATGTGCTGTGTGGTGTATTATGAGAATTGAAATCTTGGCTTTCAAATCAAATCAACTACCTCTCCCTCCCTGTATGACTTTTCAAAATTAGTTCTCCCTCTCTACTTCCCATTTTTTTAAAATCAGAAAAGTGGTAGGGATTCATAATACATCCTTCAACAACTTAAAAGGAGAATTTAGTGGGATGACATATAGATATCTACACTCTAGGTGATCTGACAAAACAGGACTGCTATAGCAAGACTTTAGAATTTGGAAAATATTAATATAAAATCAAATTATGTGAAGAAGGATAATCTAAATGGAAAAGTTGACTATGATACATACACAATGTAAAAATATTTAATCATCACTTTTCACAAAATCTGTATACCATCAAAAGAGACAAAAATTTATGTCTATAACATATGAACTTGACATGTTTGTTTAAAAAATAAAATTGTCAAGGGCTGGGGATTTAGCTCAGCAGCACAGCATTTGCCTGGCAAGCGCGAGGTCATTAGTTCGATTCCCAGTACCAGAAAAACAAAAAAACAAACAAAACAAAATTGTCGTTTTATAACTGGAAAGATCCCTGCAGCAAGGTGGTCTGTCACCCTTAGATGCAGCCTGCCAAAGGATCCTGGGAGAGTAAATGTTGCCCTAAAGTAAATCACCCCATTCCACTACTTTAGCCAGAAAAAATTCCTCCTCTTTACTGTCAACAGACTTTTAAAATAATGTGAAGGCATAACTTATTTAAAAAATTCTTGATTGTTTCTATGCAGTCAATAGTCCAGCAGTAAAGTTTTCTGTAGGCTTTTCTCTAAATGACCAATTAGATGCAAACACCTTTATTACTAAAAAACAATAAAAAAGTTGATTTTCAGATAATTCTGAGAATACTTTCATACTGAAAATAATAAAACATTCACATGTTTGTTTTACAGAGCCCATGTTTTATGAATTGAAGTAATGTGTGTACTACATTCCGCACTGCGCAAAGTGCTAAGTCAGGCTGCAGGGGCTGTGGGAAGTCTCTAATAAACGACAGTAATGTAGAACTCATCAAATTACCGCCAGTACTTCGCAGCATTTTCTCCTCTAAGACTTTCTTTCTTTAACTAGAATACAAGTTGCCCTCTCAAACGCTACCTGAACGAGCCCTCCTGATTCACGCTTCTGAGTTGAGATCAGCGGAGGCTGGTGTGGGAGGACCGGCTCGAATGAAGAGGTCCGGGGCGGGTTTCACCACGAGATATGATGGTGAGAGCTACAATGTCCTCCCTCACAAACCACCCGTCTCCACCGCAGTCCTTCAGGCAGAGGAACTGCTGGGCCAGGTCTTCACTCACGCAGGTTCTGCTCCAAAAGGGTTGGTTCTTGAGAGCTGCAAAGCTCAAGAGGTCGCGGCAAGCATACAAGGAGGGCAGCAGAGAAGGCGAGGTCCTGGTCTGTGTGCGCAGCCCTCTCAGGGCCCTGGGGTAGGGTCTGGCTGAGAGCTGCGCGTTTCCTGGTGACTCCGGGGGAAAGAGCACTCCCTAGTGATCTCCAGAAAACGTGCTCCTGAGTGTTCCCAGCCCCGCTCTGGCCACTGTTCCTTTGGCTTGTCTCATCACAGCTACCTTTTTCAAACATTAGAATGAAACTGTTGAACTATACTTAAAACAACCAAGTTATCTGGTAGGACCCATCATTGAAATTGTTAGACACCTCCAAACTCTGTAGAAACATACTTTCTAGGAGGTCCTATTATAACTTTTATTACCAGACTGGCAAGTGTTAGAACTATATACGTTAGGGACTGATGTTTTTATCTTTAGAAACTGAAGTAGGTATAAACAGAATATAAATGTTGGAAAGGGCTTCAGATATCATTCTAGTCTCCAGCCTTTGTTTCCCAGTTAACAGAGAGAGAGGAAGAGGGACAGAGATACACGAAGATACACACACAGACGGGTGGGCCGAGAGACACCGGAAAGAGACAGAGAAGAAGAATAGACAGGTTGAGGTCTCAAATTTTTCACAAGGACACAACACATTCCTTTTGGCGTTACAACCCCAGAGCACTAATTTACATTAATAGACTTCTTTTTGTAAGTAAAATAACAATATGAGACTCATAATCCTACTGACAACAATTTCTTAAAACTATTTTCCATAAGCATAAAAGGAAACCAAGTAAAAATTTATATGCAAAGTGTGAGTAGATACGAACAGTACATTGGTTACATTGATAATAGACTAGCTCTTTTTTCAGTAATATTCTAATATAGATAATATAGCTAAGATTGTCAGCATTCTTAAACATCAATGTTAAATTAAATCACTAACATTAGTACTGCTACTACTACTACTATGACTCTCAGAACGACTGTTGCCAAAGTTTTTATACCCACAATTAAAATATCAAAAGTTAGTTAATGAAGCCAGGGGTGGTGGCTTATGCCTATAATCTCACCACTCGGGAGGCTGAGGCAGGAGGATCACTGTGAGTTTGAGACCAGCTTGGGCTACAAAGTGAGCTCAAGGCCAGCCTGAAGTACACAGCAAAACCCTGTCTCAGAAAGACAAAAGAAAAAAAAAATTAGTTAATGCTGAGAATTTAATATCTGCTTTTTCACCTTTCTAAGATCTTCTTTTCTCCTTTCTCTTTTTGGAAATTCTTCAATTTTTGAAGTGTGATTGACACAAATTACTTACATTAAAGGCATGTAACTTCATTTGGATGTACTTATATATTTTAAGGTGATTACCAAATCAATCAAGCTAACCGACCTACACATGACATCATATAGCTATCCCTGTATGTGTTGAAATATGAAAGGCCCAGTATCTTAGCAAATCTCAGATACACACTATGTTCTCTGGAGTCACCATGTCTCACCTTAGTTCTCCAGAAGTTATTCATCTCCTAACTGCAAATCTGTAATATTGACCAACACCTCCTTGCCACTGTGAGTTTGGCTTTCTGGATCACATGTCTGCAGGGTCCTGCTGGGCTTGTCTTTCTGTCCCTAGCTGCCTACTTGACTTAACATGAATTCCTCCGGATTCACCCTTGTCGCAAATAGCAGGGACTCCTTTCGTCTCAGGGCTGCATAACATTGCCTTATAGTATATTTATTATCATATTTTAGTAATATATAGTAATAAATATAGTATAGTAGTATACTAATAATATAAATATAAGTATATATTATATTATAATAGTATATATATTATATTAGTATACTAATAATATAAATATATAGTGTATTTATTACTATACTTTCTTTGTCCATTAGTCTGTGTCAGACAATCAACTTCAAGTATATACAAGGCTGTTGAATTTTGTCAAATGTGCATTTTGCAGCTTTAACAAATGTACTATTTTTATCCTTTATCCTATTAATGTGGGGTATTAAACTTGCTGATTTGTATAGATTAAACTGTCATTGCATCTCAAATATAAGTTCAACTTCATCATGGTGTATAATTTTAGTGTATAGCTGACTGTGTTTTTATAGTATTTTATTGAAGATATTTATGTCTATGTTAGTCAGGAATATTGACCTATAATTTTCTTTTCTTGTAGTGGCCTTGTCTGGTATTTAATAACAGGGTAATCTTGGCTTCATGAAATAAGTTTGGAAGTCTTCTCTTTTCTTCAAGTTTTTGAAATGTTTGAGAAACATTGACCTTAATTCATGTTTCAGTATTTGGTAGAATTCACCAATGAAGCCATTAGGTCTTGGGCTTTTCTTTGATGAGAGATTCTTTATATTACAGATTCCTCCTGACTTCTTTTTGATCCACTGCATGCTCGTGTGTGCACTATGTAATTTCCACATGTCTATGGTTTTCTGAAAATTTTCCTCATAGATTTTTAGTTTCACGTTATTATAGTTGGAAAAGATGTTTTGCAGGAGTTAAATCTTTTTAAATTTGTCAAGACTTGTTCTGTGATCTAATATATAATCAACTCAGCAAAATAGCCTATGTGTACCTGAGAAAATGTGTATTTTGCTGATGTTAGTGGACTGCTGTGTTCCTGTTAGGTCCATTTTATTTAAAGCGCAGCACGAGTTTTGAATTTTCTTGTTGACGTCTGTCTGGCCGGTGTGTCTGTTGGTGAGCCAGGGCTACTGGAGATTCCTTCCATTACTTTCTATACTCTATTTCCCCCTCCATCTCTAGTAATATTTTTTCTTATATTCAGGTATTCTGGTTTTAGGTGCATCCATATTTGCAACTGTTCTATCCTCTTGTTACACTCACTTCTTTATCATTGTAAAATAACTCATGCTCTTTTTACAATTTTCAACTTAAAGTCTAATTTGTCTGACATAAGCAGGAGTCCCCTGCTTCTCTTGGTTTTCATTTGCATGGAGTACTTCTCTCCATCCGTGTACTTCCAGTCAATTGGTGTCCTTAAAAGTGAAGTGTGGTTTGCAACTTCGAAGTCAACATAGCTAATTATCTTATGTAAGATTATTAGAAAAGTTATAACATTGTCAAGTTTTCATTCTGGATCAGGGAAGAATATTTTTTTACTGAATGCATCTGGATTGGGCAGTAGGAAACAAAAATAAAGACATTTCTCATAGAAAAGAAAAGTGAAGTGAGCATAGAGTTGTGTCACTTTTGTTTTGTTTCATTTTTTTAATCCATTCAGCCACAAAAATGCCAGTTGTAACCAGAATTGTTTTTCAAAAGCAATAGACAGTGTTTTCTATACATGCAACCATTTCAAGGATCTTTTAAGATTATTTTAATGCTATCCGAAAAAGTCCAAGGTCTTAAACCAAATTTTCTGTTAGTCATACTATTTGTCATCTTTTCTCTCAGTATATTTACCTGAGAGGTTCAAAACAGCCAGTAGGACACAGATAATCTAATAAGTGTGCAACGCCTCAGACAGTCTGACATCTTAACAGTACTGCCTAGCTCACTCATTTGAGTTGAAAAAACTCCACTGTATATATAATCTCTGAAAGTCAAAATTCAGGCATCTGTTTTCTTTTTGATGTAATATTTTTACTATTTGTTGAGTGCTATCTTGGTTTTATATACCATTAAAAGTAGTACAAATTTGAGCCAACTGTGTTTTATCCCTGAATAATAGTTTTATACTTTCCAGGAGAGCAAGTACCTAAATAAAGGTCTTTTGATGCTTAGGAATAATTGAAGACTTTTATCTGATTCATTTATTTATTTATTTCCTTACTCAGAAAAAATATTTATTAAGGATCTATTGTGAACATGCTATGACAGAAAAATGATGGATTAGGTTAAATGAATCTTATTTCTTTGTATCACAATAATGTGAGAAAATGCACAAAATATGTACACAAGTGATTTCAGAATTATGAGAAACCCTTACTATGTAAACCAGGCACATATTTCTAATACAATATAAGTTAGAAAAGGTTTCATAAAGTGAAAGTAAAGGTCCTAGATATACTAAGAAAGAAAGAGAAAAAAATCCATGATGTTAAGCATACAGATCGGAATGCTTAAAGTTTGTGGAGTCAGCAACAGGACAAAGATGACGGAAGAGGCAGCAACTCCGCTAGATTTCTGGAGGAACATTACAGATTTTCATCTACTAAAATTTCTTTAAATGAGAATTTGGCCAGGGGTGGTGGCACATGCCTGTTATCCCAGCACTCGGGAGGCTGAGGCAAGAGGGTTGGTGCAAGTTTGAGACCAGCCTGGGCTACAAAGTGAGCTCAAGTCCAGCCTGAACCATATAGTGAGACATTGTCTCAAAAAAATAAAAAAAAGAGCATTTGTTCTGCCGTGACTTAAACCATGTTCATTCTTGAAATAGTCTTTTCAGGATAAATATTAAAATTTTTCTTCAATTTTTAAAAAATTTAAGCATTTGCTTATTTCCTTTCTCTCCAGTTATTTTCTGTCCTTCCTCCCAAAATGCTGCTCAGGGAAAATAGAAACCTTTCTATCTGTCCTTTGGATTTTCCAACTTTCAGGAGTTCTCATCTTTTTATCTGTCCTTGTTATGACCTGTGGTAGGTCTTTACTTCTACGTTCTAGTAGCTAACCTTTTGTTCAGAGCTGCTACCGGTGTACTTCCCCTTCGGTATAATAATAACTGCTTCTGGCTATTTGCTTTCATTTCCAACATTCAAAAAATGTATATTTTATTTCTACTCTGTGTACTGAAGCCCTCGCTGATGTTCAGAATAAATTATAACTTTGCTCCTCAGCGCTGCTGCTCTTATTCAATCATTTCAAATCTTAATGAAGGAAGGCCCCTTGGTTTGTGAAATTCACTGCGAATGATTGCCCTGGCTTCTGATTTTTCATTAAGCACTTTCCGCATTAGTTCCTTTTATATGCATTGATGAACAGGTTCTTCTTTTTAATTTATAAGAGACATAGTATACAGTGAGATGATTATATTTACTCAAGTCTCTATCATGTTGAGGCTAACATTTTAATAGATTTTGTATCCATATGTCTTTATCAACTTTATGTAAAAAAAAGAGAACTAAAATCTTGCAGACATTCCAGAAGACATTTATTACGTCTCCACAGATATTAAATAACTATATGAGGTACAATGACCTCACCAGCAGAGTTCAAAGGTAATGGTGGGATTCTACACAATGCATTTCAGAATAGTTATACCCAGACTCGTCCCGCTGTGCCATGTCACCTCTGCTGTTCAAGACAAGCCCTTAGGAGGCCGTCAGAACCTTGAGCGGTGTTGATTTTTTCAGATCCTCTGTAACTTGAAGGAGCCATTGGAAGGGTGTATTGTTCACGGAACATGTCGGTTCTAATGTGTTTCTCTGCTGGTTCTCAGACAGCTCTGTTAAAGCTCTGTGGTCAGTGGCACATTCTCAGTCTCCTGGAGGAGGACCTCAGACCTGAGAGCTGCCCAAATCCCGGGGTGCTTTATGGAGTTCATCTACTGGGAGGAAGGAAGAACTAGGGACGCCTCCTGTTTCAGTCTTAGAGTGATACAGTGTGTTCACATATGCACACATGTAAAGAATTTAAGAATCTTTGATCTCAGCAACGCATTTTGGTTGAAAATTGGCTTGTTTTTACTCATATAATTTAAACTAATGTAAGAACAAAAGGAGATAGCTGGGTACACTTTTCCATGAAAATTAATATTTAGCAAAAAGATCTGTTATAAGTGGTTGTCATTTCCTGGTCTATAGAAGTGTTACTGATGGACTGACACACTGATTTGGTGTAGGGGAGCAAACTCAGGTTTTCCTGTGTTAGACACAAGCTCTTCCCCAAAGCAGCATTTGCAGACTTATGGGAAACTTTTGAAAAGACTGACACATCTGTTAATGTGCTAGATTAACCACTCATCTTTAATTTTGGTAATTATTGAACTAATTGTTAAGAAAATAAGTTGCAAGTGAAGTAAATCAGACACCATCTTAAATATCACATGATTTCATTTATGTGAAAAACTCAGTGTATAAATAAAGTGCAAAGTAAAAGATTACAGGAAGAAAGAGAGAGAAAAAAGTTGCTGTAATCCAACATGGACAATGTATCTAAAAGTAAATCTTGCTTTAGTATAATTGTTCTATGTGTTTCGAATGTTTTTTGACCTATCCTTGTTGTTAATCTGTATGTATGATAATTAACTTCACAATGAATTCTATAATAATTAAATCTGATACTGGCCAAATAAAGAGGGGTGGAGGGAAAGGGGGAGTTGAGGTGTGTTATGCCCATGGACCAGTTCTCTAGAATGTAATCACTGTGCACCAATAAAAATTTAAATGTATTAATAAAAATATTTTAAAAATCAAAAGAGCGAGAATCATAATGATTTTAACAGACTATTGAATATAGCTTTGCCACAAAAGCTCTTACTTTTCACGTTGACAGAACACATTTATGAGCAGCATTTTTCATCATATCAAGGGGCGAAGTCATGTTGTTCAACAATCTAGGCTTTAATAATGTGTTTGGCATTAAGAGCATAAAAGTCTTTGATGGAAGTAGAGCTCACATTAACTTTATATACCCAGAACACTGCATGGCAGAGTCGGCAGAAAGCAAATGCAATGTGATGAGCTGAATGAGTAAAATAAATCTCACTTTATTATTGAAACATAATAAAAGTTGGCCCACAATAATGTGATATCTACAAAAAAGGTAACAGGGAATGCCTCTATAATTTTAAGAGCAAATTAACTAGTGAGTAACAGAACTAATTGCCACTGAAGATGTTACAAAGTGAGTCTTCTAGAAGGAATAATTAATTCATAGGAAGCTTACAGACATTGTAAAAGCACATATCACTGAAACTGCGTGTCATTAGAGCATAAAAATGCAACTCCAACATTTTATAGACAAATGAGACCATAAGGAACGTTAGCCATCTCCCAGTCATACCTCAAGCGCTTGGAAGATTTATCTGTAATTAGAACTGGCACATAAATTGAACATGGGTGAGGAGTCAAATTACACTTTGCTAAAGATGGAAGGAGTGATTACACTCTACATTTACGTAGCGCTATATGCTATTCTTCTTTTATATCTATAGCTCTAGATCAGGATGCAAAGATTTTAAAACATCAAAATTATAATTCCAGTGTGTCTTCCATCTCTTCACACTGTGCAGCTTCCACGGCTGCTGTAGTGTCCTCATGGAAATGTTAGTAAGTTTAAACACTCCACCTAGTGCACAGCTCAAGGGTCGGGTCTGTAATGGTAGCTTCTGTGTGTTACTAAATATAACCTCTGAATCTGAACAGTGATGCTCACATGGCCAGAATTAAACATATTTGTACTGATTTTCATACCGATGGAAACCGAGGCAAGGAGTACTCAATAGAATTTCATATTAAGTGTGTTACTTGAGGCAGCTTCAGTGTATGGACAATAAAATAAAGCTAACTTGAGGTTTCTCTTTGAAAGAAGAAATATAGCAGTGGCTGCTTTAATATTTCTTTAGTCCTTCCCACCGTCAGTATTCAAGCAACATTTGCATAGTTCTTGTTCTAAATGCTATGGCATGCCTGTAATCCCAGCACTCAGAAGGCTGAGACAGGAGCGTCACCGTGACTTTGTGGCCAGTCTGGACTACATGGTGAGTTCAAAACCAGCATGTCTCAATAAATAAATAAATAAATACATCCCCAAAATAAAAAAAAGATACAAGTTAAGAAGAGTTGACACGTATATAATATTTAGGATTTCAGCAATTTTGCTTTGTGTGTGGATAGAAAGCCCCTCATGTTTGTCACTATGCATAACACTCATGATCACAAATAAAGTATCTTCCAGTTTGGTTTCCCTAGATTTTCATTCAGTGTGGCATAAAGCATTGCAATACAAGTTTATTGCACACATTTCCAGACTTCATGAAAATGTTTCTATCCCACCATTACTAAATAATATAGGGCTTCTTGATGCAAATTTGAAATATTTCCCTCACTCAATTCCAGACTACTAAACAATATGAAAACTCCATTAAAGATCACTGTTGTTGAAACAGAAGGCGCTTTTCCTTTTAAAGAGTAAAGAACGGTCAATTACTTGCAGCAGGCACATTGGGGAGATTGTCAAAGGAGCGCCTCCTTGATCCAAGCAAACAAGGGGCGTTTGTGGTGAAACTTACACATGTCCACACGGAAAAGACTGGTTATCACATGCAGAGGCAGCTACATTCTTGAGGTGCTAAAATTCAAGGTCCTATATTGCATGGTTTTTTAACTTTTATTAGGAAATATTTATGGTACATAACGATTCCATTTTCTGTAGGGAACAGGTGCATGTGTACCATGTAGCTTAATTTTTTCCTTCCCTCAATTCCCTTTTATTTTTTCCAGCATCAGATTCATTCATTTATTCTATAAGACCTTATAAAGTTAAATATCATATATATATATATATAGATTAAAAACCAGACTGATAGACCAATGAACACAGATAACATGTAAGATAATTATACCATGTCAAGGTACACTTTTAGATACATTGTACATGCTGGACTGCAATACATTTTTGTCTTTTTTCCTATTATGCTTTTATTTCATGTTAGATAGATGATAGATAGATGATAGATGGATAGTGGGTTTTCCATATAAAAGAAATCATTCAATATTTAAGCTTATGTGTCTGAGTTGCTTGACTGAATATTATGAACTCAAGGTGCACCCACATTTATAGCAGCATAGCTCATTACAGCTAATCTTGGAAGGAGCCTGGGCAGTAGTAATCTAGCCAACAGATGAATGGATAAAAACATGTGGTATTCACAGCCAGTGCAGTACTACTGTGCTATAAAAAGGATGAACTGGAGTCACTTGTAAGAAAATGGAGACACCCAGAAGACTCTTTAAAAAAGTAACAGAATGTGTTCTCTGAGCAAATATGCACTGCTGATACAAATGTGCCTGAATTGGGCGCTATCTTCTTTTGAGATCAGAGACTAGAGATGTGCGTCAGATTCTGTAGTTTCTATCTTTCCAGGCAAAGCAGGCCATGTTTTCTTGGGGCAAGGGACAGGATGTGGGGAGAGAAGGGCCATCCAGGTGTCTGAGGACAGCAGCAGCTGAGCATATGGTGACCACCACTAGAGACTGTTCCCATATCTGTCAAAACAGCACTGGATGATGAGCAACTCCAAAATAGTACCAAGACATGCACACACACTCACACTCACATGCAAACACACCTTGGCGTGACTAGAAAGCAGAAAACATCTAAAACTACAAATCAAGACAAAATCTCCATTGGGTGCACATTTATGGTCTTGCCTCTGTCAGCATCTAGAGATTTTCTTTCCCTCAGAGACATCAGGCAGGTTGGGCCCACAGCTGGGAGGGTCCCATCACAATAAGCATCCAGTCAAGGAAGCTATCTCCACTATCGGGGCTGAGAATCTCCTCTCCTGAGCGCAGATACCAGGGCTGCTGGGACTAGTTTCGGCTGCATGAAACGGCCAGGTGCAGGACTCATCTTCATCTACTAAGTCAGGGCTTCTACTCACAAAGGGACCCCTGTGGCCACGGGAAAACCCACCCCCACGGGAAACAACTAGCTCCCCAGAGCACCCCATAAACCAGCAGACCAAAGGAATACTGCGAAGGTCGGAAGGTTATGCAGCAATTAAAACTGCAATTCCCCAAAGTGGTCCAAGATCACCTGCTAAACCAAACCAGGGTAAAGCTTTGCTAAAATTTTATAAATGTGATGAGGAACTAATTCCTCCTGATATAAAAGATGAACTATCCAGGATACAGCTGAAGAGCATGTGTTATAAGAAAATCATAACCCAGATGAGATATTAAAAGGCAAGGAACTCACACCAACAACCCAGGCATGGCATGCTGGAATGATCCAACAAGGATTGCAACTCAGTCACCATTAAAGTTTCAACAATGTTACAATTTCTCCTTGTTCTACGTTTTAATTTTAGAATAGTCTTAGGTTGACAGAAACGTTCCAAAGATAGGACAGCAATTTCTGGCATATCCATACCGGTCTCCATATGGCTAAGCCTCTCACTAGTGGAGTAAGTTCATCACAGCACGTGAAACAAAGGTGTGTGCTGTCCTGGACTAGAAGCCGTACTTTATCCAGGCTTCTTCAGCTTTTTACCTATTTTTCCTCTTCCATGATCTCAAACACAGTAATGTACCCATCTTGCTGCTGCTCCAGGCTGTGACAGCTTCTCAGAATTGCCTTCTTTTGAAGACCTTGGTAGTGTTGAAGAGTCCTGCTGAGGCAGGCTGTAAAAGTCCCCGGATTAAAATTGATGAGATGGGAGCTGGGGATTTAGTTCAGCGGCAAAAGCACTTGCCCCGCAAGCTCAAGGTCGTGAGTTCGATTCCCGGTACCGGAGGGGAAAGAAAAAAAAAAAAAGTTGATGAGATGGCTTTTCGTGGCTACCCTGGGTGTGTCAGATTTTGGACAGGAAGGCAGCAGAGATGGAGTACCATCCTCCGCACGTCGCACCAAGCGCACACGCAATCTCGGTGACTCCGCATGGAGCAGGTGGAGCCTGGCCAGGGAGCTGAGGCCGGGTTTTCAGACCTTGCTCGGTCCAGCGGCTCCATTGTTTTCGTCCGTGGCAGAGGGCAGCCTTTGAAGGGAGTTGCTTGAGTCCAAACGGGGAGGCAGGCAGTGATACTCCACAGACTTGGAAGTGACTGGGCTTTTGCTATGCAAGAGATTTTTTTTTTTTCCTCACATATATTTATGAAATCACTTATTCGTAAGAGTACGGACTCTTGGATGTTTGTGTTAGGTTTTGGTTTATAATTTAACACCACCTTACCTCTTGTGTTGCTCAGATTGTTATGGGGCTGGCTGCCCTGGTCCTTTCAGACGGCTCCAGTCCTGCTTTGTGCTTTGGACTCTTCTTGACCCAGAACCCTGGCAGCATAAGACGATTTTGGTTCCTATGTAAGGAGCTAAAGAGCATTTTCTGTCTTCTTCCTCCTTCCTTCCTTCCTTCCTTCCTTCCTTCCTTCCTTCCTTCCTTCCTTCCTTCCTTCCTTTCTTTCTTGGTCTAGCTTCTAGTTATATCACGCCCTGTTTCACTGATAAGGTCTTGATGTTATTAGACGCTGTCTGGGAACTTTTGAGCATTTACAGTAGTATATTGTGTAACTAATTCTGCTGTATTTGAAAACGCACTGCAGCCCGGAATCATCCGACGGTGAAGGAAGCCGAGAAACAGAACCGACACAGCAGGCGGCAGCCGCAGTTCCTGCATCATCAAAGCAAACCGAGCAGCCTAAAGAATGTTCCTTGAAACAACCAAAGGAAACAAGAGAAGACGCCGCCAAGACCAGGTAGAGGAAAAAGATGAAAATGACGGATGTGCTTGCAAAGTCAGAGCCCAGAGCAGGGACACCTGAAGATCTACAGAAGCCGATGAACGACTATTACAGCAGCAGTCACTCAGCGACTGAATCAGAAGAACTGAATCCACCAGACTCCTGTTTCCCCAAGGCCAATGACTTGACTCACAGTTTTTCATCATAGCTAAAAAAAATTTGTCCTAAGTGGGAGAAACTTCAGAAAAACCACAGAGAGGAGGAGTCGCTCCTGATGCTGATCAGCTGCAGCTCTGCCGTCCAAGCCTGCGAGCTCATTAGGTCAACGACAGCATTCAAAGGAAACAGCAAAGTTATAAAATTGTTTGCAAAACATATAAAGGTCCAGCAGCAGGCAAAGTTGCTATAGAAGCGTGTGGTGCACCTGGTATCAGAACCCCAGGGAGAATTAAAGAACTCATTAAACAAGGTGGCCTTCACTTGAGCCCCTTAAGGTTTCTGGCTTTTGACTGGAACGAGAGAGATCAGAAGTTGAGGAGAATGATGGACACTCCTGAGATAAGAAAGGAGGTTTTCCACTTCTAGAACTGGGAGTACTCAACCTATGCCAGTCGGAATCCTGGAAGCCGAGCCTCTCTAATCCTGGGTCCTACTGAAAAGTCCAGTTTTCACAGTGGAATTTTACCTTATTTAACGGTGCGGGTGTGTTACAAACACTCTGCAAATTGACAATTAATGTTTGTTATGTTAACGGCATTGCCAGATGCATTGCTGGGAATGCTTCTCTGGAGTCTCTGAAAGACAAATCTGTGCTTTTGCCTACTCCCTTGTACAATGAAGAATTGCCAGCGTGTATGTGAAAAAAAAAGAATCTATGCGTGGGTAATTTTAAATCTTTTATATTCTATCTTCTTTTGAGGTTTATTTAAATTGTTTATTTCTAGAATAATTATTAAAATCTTCCCAAATTACTGTGTATTACCTGTGTATTTATAAATTCCTCTTGCTGTCACACAAGACATCTGTAGGGAGAAACAAGAATGCTAGACACACAGCAGTTCATGCCATATTGTTTTAATGGGTTTTCCTTTTTACTAATGTGAAATATCCCTCTTTGTCTTTAAATGTATTTGCATTAAAAAAAACTCTTCATTCTAGTGGCATTGTTTCACGTACATTTTTTTATATTAGAATCTAGTTTGGGGCTTACAATTTTAATAACTATATGGTAATTTTTAACACTTGCCTCTTATAAAGAATATATGGAAAACAAGTCTGAGATGCTCCTTTCATAAATAACATTAGCTGATATATATTCATTTCAATATTGATTTATTTTAATTTACTCTATCCATTTTATTTTGTGTTTTCTATTTTCTTCTATTTCTTATATCATTTCTCCTATATTGCCTTATGCTATATATAAATGATAGGAAGTTCCATTATACATTTTCTAAATGATTTTGAGAAAAATATTATCTGATTTTAATATTTTCTTTTTTACCAAAAAACTTATTGAGGCTTACTTGATGTTCAAATAATTGCACATATTCATTATGTACAATTTTACGTGATGAGAAAAATCAGTTTTAATTTATCTTTAAATATTTGGTAGAGGGGCTGGGAATTTACCTCAGGGGCACAGCGCCTGCCTGGCAACCATAAGGTTGTGAGTTTGATTCCCGTTACCAGAAAGAAACAAACAAACAATAAATAAATAAATAAATATTTGGTAGAAATCAGCAAAGGAGCCAATTTATCCTTGGCTTTTGTTTGTAATGAGGTTATTGATTACTGACTGCCTATCCCGAGTCATCATTCATATTCTCAGATTTTCTATGTCTTCATAATAGAACCTTCTAAATTTAGCCTTTATTTCTAGGATATACAATTTCCAGTGTCTTGTTCATAGCATTCATTATGATCCTTTAAATTTCCTCACTATTAAGTATAATGTCCTCTTGTTCATTGCCAACTTTATTATTAGAGTTTTCTCTCTTCTTAGCCTAGCTAAAGTTTCTCAGCTCTACTGACCTTTCGTAAAATCAAGGGTTAGTGTCATATTTTTTTCTACTTTATCCTTAGTCTCAAGTCCATTTATATCTGCTCTAATATTTATTCCCTTCTCTTTAGCAACATTGGGTTTAGTTTCTTCTGCTCTTTCTGGTTCCATGTGGTGTAAAGGTTAGTGCTTTATTTGAAATCTTTCTTCTTACTTTACACAGGCATTTATGGATCTCTTTTATTATTGCATCTGTTTTGCAGTATGTTTTGGTATGTTGTACTTTCATTTGTACTTGTATCAAGACTTTTAAAATTTCTACTGTGGTTTTTTTTTTTAATCACTAGATATTTAGGAGTGTGTTCTTTTCCAAATATTTATAATTTTCTAATTTTCTCTCAGTAACTGATTTCTATTTCTAGTTGGTCAGAAAAGATACTTGTTATGATTTAAATCCTCTTAAATTCATACTTGTTTTTTTCCTAATATGTGACATCAACTACAAGATGTTCTATGTATGGTTGAAGAGATTTAATATTGTTAAGATTTAATATCATTAAGATTTAATATTGTCTGTATTACAAAAGGCAACCTGCAGGTTTACTGCAATCTCTTCCCAAACCCTGCAGAAATAGACAAATCCATTTTAAAATTCACACAGCACCTCAAGGGACTAGCAGTAGAAAAATAATTTTGTAAAAGAATGAAGTTGAAGGATTTAAACTTCTCGTTTTCAGAAGCATTTGGTCAAATTCATTAATACAGCATCTAGACCTGGGGTTAGCTCACTGATAAGTTATTGATTCCTGATTTATGTCCTGATTAAATCACAGCTAAAAAACAATGTAAAGATGAACAGGTGAGCTCAGCATAGAGCCCAGAAAGGAGCCCTCACCTGTCAGTCAGATGACCTTCAGCAGGGAGGCTGTGACTGTCCAGTTCGTGAGGATCACAGTCCTGTGCACAAGGGTGACAAAGACGTGAAGTTAGAACTTTGTATTTAACATTGTATGTAAAAATTACCTGAAAATATGTCAAAGGTCTAACCATAAAACACAAAAGTGCACACTTATCAGAAGAAAATATAGGGCTAAATCTTCAAAGCCCTGCATTTGGAAATTATTTCTTATAAATGGCACCAAAGACTCAGGCAAAAAATAAAAAATAAAAAACAGACAAAGTTAGCTTCATTACATTTACTATCTTTGGGAACCCAACCACACCCTAACAGAATGAAAAGACATCTAGAAAATGGGATAAAATATTCGTAAATCCTATATCTTTTAAGAAATTAATATATAAAACATACAAAAAATGTCTAAAACTGAACTAAACATAATAGATTTGATGTGAGTAAACATTTCTCCAAAGAAGTTATATGAACAGCCAGTAAACACATTCAAAGAATGCTCAACATACTTAATTATTTAGGAAATACAAATAACTCACTATGAAATATCATTTTACGCACAGTGGCACAATTGCCAAAAAGTAAAAACAGAAAATAACAAGTGTTGGTGAGTCTACGGGAAGTCAGAATTCTTGTGCATTATTGGTGGAGATGTGCAATCTTACAGCACCTATGGAAACCAGTAAATAGATTCTTTAAAAAGAATACCCCAAAGAAATCAAATCTGGGCCCTGAGGAGATATTCACATTCTAAGCAACATTATTGTCAAGAGCTGAATTGTAGAATCAACTCCAGCATGGATAAACAGATGCAGCACATGATGTGCAGGTACAGAGCAGTATGGTTCTATACTAAGGAGGAAGGGGGTTCTGGTGCTGACACAGCTGAACCACTCAGAACTTCTTGGAAACGATGTAATCTAATTCATAGAAGGACAACCAATGGGTGAGATTACTAAGAGATCAAAATAATAAAAGCCAAACAGAAACTGGTGGTGCTTAGGAGCTGCATGGCAGAGGTATTGTTTGGTGGGTGTAGAGCCTCAGGTCTGTACAAGGAAAAGAGTTGTGCAGCTGTGTGATGGTGGTGGTTTCACCAAAATATAAATATACTTAATACCCCTGAACTGGGCACTCACACAAGGGTAGAACTGGAAGATTCTGCAGTTGGAAATTTTACTCTAATAAATTCTTTAATTGTATCATACGTCATTTGATTTTGTTTACATCATGTAAAACTCAGAAGGCCACAAACATGTCTTTACTATAAGAAAAGAAAACAAAAAACACTTCACAAACTGAAAATCAGTGTTATTTCTTAGGCCCATTAGAAAATTGAATTCATAATATGAATTGCTCCCTTAAACTCTGCAGAGACAGGTGATATGAGACTCGTGCCTAAAATTCACTGCACAAAATTGCAGAAGCCGCTGGAGCCATAAACTAGGAGGCCAGACTGAATGGTAATTTTGATCAGTTGTTAGAGCTAGGAAGGGGCTGATAAATAATTTCCTAGGGTCTGCAGTCTTAGTGGCTTCTCATACTTTCAGAGTTTAACTTTAGAGAACCTACCGGACTTTCCAGATAAGCAGAGAAGAAAAGATTTCCTGTGCCTCTGGTGGAGGGAGGAAATAATCACTTAGAAATATGTACAAGGCATCCTTTAAAACAAATACTTAGTTTTTTCTTTTATTTTAAAGATAAAAGAATGAAAGCATATTAACAAATAGACATAAACAAAGCAATAGAAGCAATACAGAATTTCAGATAAGGTAATGGGAAATTAATACAAATGCCAATTTTTCAGTGAAAATGGCTTCCTACGAGCCTTCTCTCACATGGGAGAAAGGCCATCTCCCCAAACCCTGCTAGACGCTGTTTGTCATCTAAGGTGATAAACAGGGATAATGTACTGGGGAAGGTTCAGAGCTAGAGACAGCCAATGAAATACTGAGACTAATGATTCCCTGTGCTGTTGTTTGCCATCACATGGGTGAGACTCAAGTGCAATTGTGTCAGTCTCTTGTTATTTTAAAAGTTTTTCTCAATAATTACGCAAGTGAAACTCTTCCCGTCCAAGTCTGGAAGACACACAGCCCTATTCCCATCAAATTAAATTTTGCCTGTGATGTGTCTTGGAAATGTTGTGATAATATCATACACGATGTTTCAAAGGTCAACTCTAAAAAGAATAAAGAAAATTCATGCTCTACTGAAAGGAGGTTGAACTATGCTAGGATTCTATTAGTATACTCTGTGTTTACAATGTGTTTCTTGCTAAAATTTGTAAAAATTTATATATATGTGTATATATATATATATATTCTCTGTCCCTCAGGGCTAGAGGTAAAAATCAATAGGTGTTTTTTAAAAAGTGCAACACATTTGCTGTCTTATGAATCTGAGATAATCAGTTTATAAAATCACTCTTCACTTTGCACAAAATACTCATTTAATGAGTTTATTAACATGAAGCTTACTTAACAAGTTCACTGGTATTCAAATAACTAGTAGATTCTAAGATTAAACCATACATTAAAAATATAAAAGCATATTGGAAAAACAGGGCTATTCAACGTGTAACCAATTATCCAGAGACATTATGAAAAAATATTGGAAAGCTATGCCAGGGAATGGATGAAATTAATCAGCATCAAAGCATCACTCAAGGACATCATTTCTAGCAAGAGGATACTCTGGTATGGTAGTCTGAGAAACGTGTAGCATAGTAAGACTAGGGTTGCCTTTATTGTTTGCTGAAAGTCAGTACTGTCCTAAAATAAGACATCCAATTTCACATCAAGTTTAAAAGAAATAAGTTTTGTCCTTTTCTAAAAAAATAGGTTGCCACTTACAGAACTTCTTAAATTCCTCTTGTAAGGACAATGCATTGCTTTTGCTTGTTGTTTCTTGTGTTTTTTGTTTAAACCTAGGGAATTGAACCCCAGGCCTCACACACGCTAGACAAGCACTCTACCACTGAGCTATGTCTGGAGCCCATTCTCTGAAACTTAGAGACTTTTAAATTTACTTTGTTTTTATTGTTGTTTTTGACACATAATAACTGTATTCATCTTGGGATATCAGTACATATACATATCACAGCATGATCATTTCTCCTTCCACTCCTTTCATTTTGGAATAGGCTTTCTGTAAGTTGCCTGGGCTCCCTCAGCCATCCAAGGAGCTGGGAGGACAGGCATGTGCCACAGTCTTCTGCTCTTGGATATTTAGTAATATTTATGCAAATAACAATATTTTATCATTAAAATATATACTGTGAACTCTTTAGTTATAAATTTAGTTTGGGGGAAGATTTGTATCTTGTTTGACCCGTATGCTTACATTTATGTGTTTGTTGCGTGATCCTTCTATCTTGCACAGAAATGTGTGTGTGTGTGTGTGTGTAAAATACCTTAGGTGATGACATTGCTATTGCTGCCTCACGGAAGTAAGATTCTTCAGATTAACAAGTGTGCATGCCATTGTACCTACTACACCACCACATATAAGAAACTGTTAATAAGATTTTTAGAAAGAAATTTGCTTCTTCAATGTGCAAGATGTTGTGATATAAAAGTACTTTTGCATGAATTAATTCAAAGGGTATCAGTGCCCTGAAGAAGTAATCCCTACAATGCAAAGTGCTTTGGAGCTAGGGATATATGTATTCTAATTCCTTCCCGTGCTAGATCTGTGATCTTAAAGGAATCACTGAACTCATGTTTATTTATTTTTTATTTTTACTTGTGTGCTATCAGGAGATCATGAAATTTGCAAGACAGCTATAATAAAGACGCATCTCTAAAATACTTTTTTGATAACTAGAGTAGCACTTAGCATACACTAGTAATTAATTTTAGTAATTTGCTGTTATATAATGTATATGAAATAAATTTTAGCCTTGTATTAAGTATATAATTAAGTGACTTTTAGCAGGCATAAATAATTGTCCAATCATCAGCATCATCTAATTTTAGAATGATTCTCATCACATTTAAAATAAACTTAGGGCTGGGGATTTAGCTCAGCGGCACAGTGCCTGCCTGGCAAGCGTGAGGTCATGAGTTCGATTCCCGGTACCAGAAAACAAAAAATAAATAAATAAAATAAATCTAGTACCCACGATCAGTCATTTTCCATTTCTCTCAAACTGTACCCAAGCCCTACGTAACCACTAACCTACTCTTCACATGTGCAGATTTGCTTATTGAGGGCATTTCATGTAAATGGAGTAACGCAATATGAGCTTTTTGACCAGCTTCTTTAAATGAGCGCATGGTTCATCCATGTTGTATGTGTTTTATTTCATTTTTATTGTTGAATAATATTCCATTGTATGGATTTATTTTCAGTTCATGGATATTTTACATGTTTCTCCTTTTCGATTCTTGTGAATATAGTTGAACATTTGTGTAAACGTTTTTGTGTGAACATATGTTTTGTTTTCCTTGGGTAGATAATCAAGGGTGAAATTGCTGAGTAACGAGATAGATATGTGTTAACATATTGAGGCACTGCCAAATTGCTTTCTGAAGTAACTACAGCATTCTACATTCCGAATGGAAGTAGATGATGGTTCTAATTTCTGTACATCCTTAGCAACACAGCATTGCTGTATTTTCATCACAGTCACCTTAATTATTTAATTATAAAGTCCCAGTGGATGGACAGTGACTTCTATTTCCACTTCCTTAATGAATAATGATGGTGAGCGTCCTTTCATATGCTTATCTCTAACTTTATTTTTATTTCTGTTTTTTGAGAATTATTTATTTAAAGTCTTTGACCATAGTTTAGTCATTTCGCTGCTTTTCTGTTATTGAGTACTAAGATCTCTTCAGCTCTTTTGACATAGGCTTCTTAACACAGATGGATAATGTTACGGTTTGGGGGATATTTTTCAAGGGAACAATATACTACAGGACACATATTTTATGAGGTTATTTATAGTGGTCACCCAAAGAATGATACACAAAAGAGTGCAGGAGATATGTCTATACACTAAGACCAAGGAATCCAGCTGAGGGCCTGGATCCTGTGGAAATGTCCTGCATGAGTCCATCTGAAGACCTAGAGCTCATAACAGGGCCTCCCACGAATCCAACTGGAAGCCCAGAGCCAGTAACAATGTCTCATGCAGGTCTGCTTCATGGATCTGCACTGTGAAGGCCCAAAGGTCAGTGGTGGAATCTAGGAAGTCTGTGCTAGTGGGATGAAGGATCTGTGCTAGCAGCCTGAGGGATCTGCACTGGAGCCAGCAAGAGACGCTCAGAAGAACCAGAGCTCCCCTGTAAGGTACCACAGCCATCCTCAGCAACAGTGAGGTCCCGAGCTCCTCCGATGATCAAGATGGCTGAGTTCCCATTAGGAAGCCAATGCAGCAAGCTTCTCCACGAGACTGGCAGTGCACCATCTTCCCCTCTGGAGCCAGGAAGTGATGCTCAAAGTGAGGACCAGTGCTCCCCCAAAGTGAACCAAAGCCATTCTCAGTGCCAACAAGGTCCCAAGCTCCTCGGAGGATGAAAACAGCCAAGTTCATCCGGAAAGCCAGCATAATGGGCTCCTCCAAAACAACCAACAGCTCCTTACAGCTTCCACGAGCTCCCAACAGCCTCTCTCAGCTCCCAACAGGCTCATTTCTTCTTCATTCTGCCTCTTATACTGCTGGCAATAGTCCTCAGGTGGGCCTTGCACACCCAGAACCATGCTTACTCAGTTCATCTGGGGGTTATAGGTTGACCACCAGTTGTCAATCCACTACACATAACAAACCCTGTCAGCCAGTCTGTGAGTTTTCATTTTCTCAAATGTGCACTTACAGCACAAATTGTTTTAATCTTGCTGCAGGAATTTGTGACAGTTAAGCTTGATTATGTCAACTCGATAGTGTTGGGAGTCACCCAGGAGTGGGTACAGCCACTAATGGCTGTGTCTGGGGGTCACGGTGCTGTGCCCGGGGTCTTTGCCTGCTCCCTGGCCTCTCTTATTCTGGAGCTGCTGCCCTGTTCTACTTCCCAGCTGCAACAAGTAAAGCACTGTTGCTCTCTCACACCCTTCTGCCTTGACACCCCCATCCTACAACCATCTGCCCCTGGACTGAATCCCCCCACTCATGAGCTATATTAAACCTCTCCTCTTTAAATATGTGGGTAGAGGGTATTGCATCACAGCCACTAGAAAACTGACTCAGGAGAAAATTGGTTCTAGGGAACTGAGATTATTGCTATCAGAACATATTATTTAGAAGTCTGGAATTGGCTTGTGGGAGGAGTTTGTCAAGTTTGGAGTTACTGGCTAAAACCCTTAAAGCACTATAGGCAGAGCCTGATGACGGGGGATTCTGGTCGGAGCTCAGAGGACAGAATACTGACAGGAATTCAGATAGTAAAGGTCAGGCTCAGGAAATTGGAACAAGGACTCCAGTAACATTTGGAGTAGAGGCCACATGTATCAGACTTTAGGACAAAATTTCTCTGAGCTTTCCTTTGTCCCTAGGCTTCATAGGGACTGAGCTTAAGGAAAGTGGACTAACTGATATGGCAGAGGAGAATGAAAGGCATCCCCACATTTGGGTTGGGGAATGGCACTGCTTGTTGCTTTTAGACAGATTTACAGTGAAAATTGGCTGCAAAAGGGAACAGGAAAACTTGAAAAGCTTAAATTTTGGTCCAGAAGACAACACATGTTAAACTGGGGCCAAAAGAGGTGTGTCTGCTAAAGGATGAGCACTGTGGAAAGGAAACCAACTGCTCTGTACAGAGATAAGAAGAAAGTGACTTGAAGGTATTTCAGGAATCAGCAAAATCCCATCCAGAACAGGCTAAGAGCACAAAAGTGTCAAGAATCCCTGGCACCCTTTTCAAGAAGAGCCTCTAGGAAGTTGGTGCCCTAATACTTTCTGACTGTGCTCAGTTATCCAGACCCTCAGAGACTGCTGCTGTCATGGTCCAAAAAGGTCTGGTTATTGTTCACATAGACAGCAGACATTGGTGTTGTGCAAGTGATGCCTGTTTCACTGACATTCAGATGCAAAAGTCATGGCATCTGGAAAGCTTTTGCCCAGATTTTAAAGAAAGGGGTGGGAGTACAGATAAAGAAAGTAAAGTGTGCAATGCTGTGGGAATGAGGCAAAATTCCAAAGGAGACTCTAGGAAGTCAGAGACTTCAAGAATGTGGGATGTCTTCTGAAAGCAGCAGGCAGTAAGCAAAAGCAGTCCAAGAGAGAGGTCATGTGGGCTGCAAGACACTGAGGGGGTGCTATTCACACCCTTTGGAAGTCACATTCCATCACCCAGTGGCTCAGACACAAGATAAGTGGTTCCACAGCTTCATGTTTCACCTGCTGGGATTTGTTTTGCTTGGATCCAATTCTTTTTGTCCCCTCTTCTTTTCTGGAATGAGAATGTTTATCACATGCCATTGTACCTTGGGATTCTGTAACTTAGTTTTTATTTTTATGGAGATTCACAGCAAAGAATTTGCCTTGAGTCTCAGAAGAGACTTGGACACGGACATTTGAAAACTGCCAGAATGGTTAAGACTTTGGGAAATGGACATTATATTTTTGATTGTATGCAAGAAAGTTGTATCATGTTGGGGGGATTATGGTCTTCTGCTAATTTAGGAATTAAGTGTGGCTTAAGGCAATGTTTTAGGATGTTCAGCTGCCAAAGTTTGGGATGTGGTTGCTAAACTGACTGTGTCAGCTTGATTTGCTTGGGAGCCACCCAGAGGATTGAAGGAGCACACTGCTGGGCATTTCTGAGTGAGCCGTGGAGGCCTGACCTGGGCACTATATCTCGCCCCTCGTCCCTTCCTCTCTGGGGCACCTTCTCTACCGTGCTTTATGGCTTCCATGAACGAAAATGCTTTGCCTTGTCATGGCCTTCTCCCATGATGATCCTGCTTGATGTCTGCCAATAGGATACCAAATGCCTGAAACTGCGAGCTAACTTAAATCCTCCACTGAGTTGTGGATATTGGGTATTTTGTACCAGCAATGGAAAGCTAATAGAAAGATTTACTTATTTTTCTTATTTGTTCTTTTGATATTATGTCTAAGAAACAATTGCTTCACTCAAGGTCACAGTGATTTAATGCTGATTCGGTCTATTTTTTTTAGATTTAAAAAAAAAGAAAGAAAACGTTAACAGACATCCATTTACAAAGTATCACAAGAACAACAAGCAACACTGAATTACAGAGAAGGTGTCAGGAAATTAACAATAGTTGTTGTATTACATATTAATATCTTCAAAGTAGTTACTCAGGAAAACAACTACAGACATGCAAGATTGATCAAATAATTAATCATTAACTCTTTCTTTCAATAAAGTGATAGAAGTCAGTAGTACAACTATGTTAGCTATCTTGTATATACATATATACATAATTTTTCCCTTCTTTCTTTTTTCTTTGCCCTCATCCCAGTTGCTCTTTACTTTTGATCAGTTTCCTTTAGTTTCACAATGTCTATCACACTTCCTAATTTTTATTCACTCTTTCAGGTTCTTACACTAGTGAGACAATACATTGCTTACACATGCAAGTCTGATTTATTTCACTTATGAGTATGGTCTCTAGTTGTGACCATTTACCTATAAAAGCCTTGAGTTTACCTTTCTTTATAGCTGAGTAACATCCCATAATATAAAAATGCCACAATTTTTTTTGTCCATTTCTCAGTGGATGGACATTTGGGTTGCTTCCATGATTTAGCTATTACAAATTGCACCACTACAAACATGGGTGCACATATATCCCTGTGATATATAGTTTCTTTTATAATCTTAATTCTTATTTTTGTGCTTATCTGGTTTGAGTTGAGTTGTGCATATGGTATTAGGAAACAGTTAAACTTAATTTACCTAAGGTATCCTTTGTCCCAGCAGTCTTTGTTGAAGAGATTATTATTTCCCCATTAAGTGTCTTTGGCATTCTTATACTATGAAAGTAAGAATTTTATGAACTCTCAGTTATATTCCACTGTTCTATAAATGTATACTGACACCAGTATCCCACTGTCATGCTAACTTCACCTTTGTTGTAAGTTTAGACATTGGGAATGTTGAATCTTTCTGATTTATTCTTGCTTTTATTTTAAGGATTAGCTTGCCCCATTTTGGGGGAAAAACATCTAGGTGAGATTTTGTAAAGGGTTTCACTGAATATGTAAATTAGTTTGGTGCTTACTGTCATTTTAGCAATATTTAATCTTCTAATCTAAAAACATGAAATGCCTGATTATTTCAATCTTAAGTTTTTCAAGAATACTATGTATTTTTTAGAGTACAAATTTTCTATTTATTTTTAAAAACTTATTGTGAAGTAATTTATTCTTTCTAATATTATTCTACACTGACTCAGTTTTCTAATTCCATTTTTGGATTACTCATTGTTTGTGTAATGAGTAATCATTGCTCATTGCTTGTGTAATGTAGAAAAATCACAAATTGATTTTTGTATATTAACCTTGATACTATAACCTTACTGCATTCACTTATTATTTTCATAGGTTTTAGGTTTACCTTAGGGTTTTCTGCATGCAAAGACTATGTAATTTGCAAAGGAATGTAGTTTCACTTCTTATTTTCTAGTCTACATTCCTTTTGTTTCTTAATGCCTTTTTCATTATTTATGGAAATCTTGGTTGACAGTCTTTTTCTTACAGCACTTTTAATATGTCATCCACTCCCTCTGTCCTCTATTAACTTTAATGAGAAGTTACCTATTAAAGTTCCTGTATATAATGAGCATTTTCTCTACTGATGTCAAGACTCTTTATCTTTTAGCAGGAGGACTGTGATGAGTCTAAGTGTAGATCTCCTCAGGTTAATCTTAATTGGTTTTTGTTGACTCTCTGGGTTGTGTAGATTAATTATTATATCAAATTTGACAACTTTTGATAATTATTTCTTTTCAAAGATTCCTTCTGCTTTTTTCTTTCTCCCCTTTTTCTTTGAACACCATTAGATCTACACTGCTTTTGTTGGTAGTGTCCCACAAATCCCCAATGCTCTGATCATTTTCTTTTGCTTCTTTCTGTTTTGTTACTCAGACTGAATCATTCCAAATTACCTATCATTATATTCACCGATTCCTTTCCTTAAAATCTTAAAGTTGCTATGGAACTCTTCAAGTAGATGCTTCATTTGTGTTGCAATTTTTAATCACAGAATTTTTATTTGGCTCTTTCAAGAAAACCTATAACTTTATCAATATCCTACATATAGAAGACAGTACTCTCATAAATTTCTTAATTCTGAAATATGATTTGCTTCCAATTCTTCGAATGTCTTTACAGCATATAGCAAATGAATTGCAATGTATACTCCATTTCATTAATCTCATTCATTTCTCTCTAATTCTGACTAACAGCTTAGTAGAGAGAGAGTTGGGCACAGTGTAATGTAACTTTGTTTTGTTATTTTCATCAGGCTGTGTGATGGTTAATCATATGTGTTGGTGTAACCAGTCCTCAGTGGCCAGAAATTTGGTCACGACTAATTCTGGATGTTTTTGCGAGGGTTTACTTGGATGAGATAAACATTTAAATCAGTGGACTTTGAATAAAGTGGATTGCCTTATATAAACTTGGTAGGACTCACCCAAATATTTGAAGGACTAATAGAACAAAAAAGCTGACTTCCCACCAAGCAAGAAGGAATTCTGTCATCTGCCAGAGACAGTCTTCCAATTTAAAAATATTGGTTTCTCTCACCCTCTCTCCTTCCACATATACTTCAGGGTTCAGTCTCTTTGGAGAATCATGAATAACACACAAGATTAACAAGAGACTGAAGGCACTTGACAAATAGGAGAAGGCCACATCTCTCCCGGTGCTCCAGAGGAGTCAGCAGGGTGGGTACTGCACGGCCGAAGTGCTGTAGTTCTCCGCATCTATAGGTGATGGTGCAAGTGCCACACCAGGGGCAGCTACTGGGCCACTGACTTGAGAGGACAGATTTCTGATCCTTCTCCATCAGCTCCTACAAGCCCCACATAGTCCAGCTCTAAAGCTCCTCAGCTGTCTGCAGGATGAATGACTATAGAGAACTCAAGATCTCCTCAGGTGAAGAGGGAGGCTGCATATTGGGCCAGGATTATGGGAAATCCTCAGGAGCTATTTTTTTATTTGAAAGAGAATAAAAATTTTTTAAAAAACATTAAAAATGATGTGGAATTTCAAAACAAGATAATAAGAAATCAGCAACTGTTGTTATATTGCATATCATTATCTTCAATGTAGTTGTTCAGATTACCAGGTACAGGTATGCAAAATTGGTCAATTAAGCATTAACTGTTCCTTTCAATAAAACAACAAAAATTAGTAGTACAATTATCTTAGTTCTCTTGTCCATATTCACATATATATTTTTCCCCTTCCTTCTTTCTTTCTTTACTTCTTTCCCTCATCCCAGTTGTTCTTTCCTCTTGAGTAGTTTCTTTCCCTTTCACAATATGCATTGTACTTTTTGAATTTTATTTACTCTTACAGTTTCTTATACTAGGGAGACAATACAGTGCTTACACATGTGAGTCTGATTTGTTTTACTTATGAATATGGTCTGTAGTTGCATCCATTTACCTATAAAAGTCTCAAGTTTATCCTTTTCATGGCTGAGTACTACTCCATTATATAAAAATATGACATCTCTTATATGCATTCCTCAGTTGATGGGTATTTGGGTTGTTTCCAAAATTTAGTTATGACAATTGCAGTGCTATAAACATGGATGCACATGTACCTCTGTGTTACAGTGTTTTGAATTCGTCTGGAAAGAAACCCAAAAGAGGAATAGCTAGGTCAAATGGGACTTCTAATTCTAGTTTACTGAGGAATCTCCAGATTGATTTCTGCAGTGGTTGCACCAGTCTACACTCCCACCAACAGTGGCGATGAGTGCCTTTTTCCCCACAGCCACACCAGCATTTGTTATAGGTTGATTTCTCAATGATAGCCATTCTTTCTGGAGAAGATGGAATCTCAGTGTTGCTTTAATTTGCATTTCTCAAGCGACCAATGATGTTGAACACTTTTTCATATATTTATCTGCCCTTTGTACTTCTTCATCTGAGAAGTGTATGTTCATCTCAGATGCCATTTTTGGCTCAGGTCTCTGAATTTTGGGGGTCTGATCTTTCTCTCAGGAGCTTTCTTTGACTGGTGTTGGATTGGGGCACAACCCTTTCTCGAGCTGGGATGCTACAACTGAACTTTTCTTCCTGAACCCTCTTTAGCTTCAGCTCCCATCTGGAACTCTATTGTTTCCCACAGGACAGTGAAGATGTCTAGGTTCCAAGGAACTCATATTTCTACCTTTAGAAGCCTGAGTTGAAATATTTGTTACTATACTTATAGCAAAAGAAGGGAAAAGAACTACATATTTCACTAAGGGATTTTATCTACAACATAGCCTTGGTCCTGGAACACCTTTCCTTAGGATGGCAAATCAAGGGTCTTTTTCTGACCCTTGGGAATTTTCACAAAAATGATATCCTTCACACCCACACCTGGGACACTGTAGAATTCACCAGTATGTGGGAATAGTCAAGAGACAGAAACTGGGCCAGTGATGGAGTGTGAGTAATGGGAAAACGGGATCCAAAGAAACAGTGGAGGGAAACAAAAATAATAATCAAATCCTGAATTTATGAATTATGATTGGTCTTTTCTGAAAGTCACTTAAAAGAATAGAGATATTAATAAAAAGAAAAAGTCCACAAACTACAATTTCGTGAAAACAAAACGAGTGTCAAATCAAGATATCAAAATACGTGCAAAGGTGCTAAAAAGAAACTTGGAAACCGGCAGAGACAAACACTCAGGAAAGATATTAGCAGTGTGAGGTCCCAATGGCAGAAGCCTTCAGAATGCACCATAAAAGAACATGGCGTAAGGTCATATTTAGGCATAATTTCAGGATGAAAATCTAAAATCCATGCTTAACACAGTTGAACAAAACCTATTTTGTTCAAGAAATGAAAGACACATTACTACCCAAAGGATTATACTGAGGACACCACATGAAATAACAGAACTAACTTAGCAATATTGTATGGAACCTTCTAGTTTTGAAAGCATGTAGCTGGGCTGTGCCCCCAGCTGCATCTCTTTTTGCCTTACTTCTCTACATGGGAAACCTACAAAGCAATTGATCTGGGACAACCAACACATCATGAAAAAAAATTCATTACTATAGCAATTATACAAAGGCACTTAGAACAAATGTTAGTTGTTCTATTCAATAAAATCTTTCACACAAGCACTGTAACTGTATGTTTACGATAAATATTGTAATGGAGACCTATACAATTGGAAATGTCCAAAATTTGAAAATATCCACATGCCCTTTAACAACAGAAGAGGGAAATAAATTATGACACATTAGCAGAGTAGATGCTGTATGGTAATGAGAACGCACGGTGTACAGAGAGAGGGAAGAGGCTGTGCAAGCTGCAGAGAAACGTTACGTAAAATAAGCTTGAATGTTTGGTGTGGGGGGTTGGTACCAGGGTTTGGACCCAGGGCCTTTACACGGAACCACATCCCCAGCCATTTTATTTTATTTTATTTTACTTTATTTTGTTTCATTTTTTATTTTGAGACAGGATTTCCCTAAGTCATTAAACTGTCCAGTTGGGGCTCAAACTTTTGATCCAAATATTCAGACTCCCAGAGTGCAGGGATTACAGATATATGCCATCATGCCCGGCTAAGCATGATTTTAAGGAACTGTATAAAGAATAACTGTCTGTCTTGAATCTCAAAAGCAGCCCGTGCTAGGCTACGGTGTTGAAAGACAGGATAATTGCTAAACTTGGGGGATGTAAAGCAGTAAGGTACCACGTTAGAGGACTGATACTGGTGCTGCGTTTACTGATTTGTCTGCAGATAACCAGGCTGATTTTATTTATAAAATACCACTGAGCCATTTACTTTTCATATATTCAAATATATACATATATGTGAATATTCATGGAGTTTCAATAAAAGTTATGTTTATAGCCAAAGATTTTATATTAAATTTAATCAGTTGCCACCATAGTCTTAAGTATTTGCTTGCTCTGGGTGTTAGAACAAAATGCCATAAGTGAGGTAGCTAATGAACAACAAAATTGACTTCAAGCAGTTGTGGAGGCAGAGACATCCAAAACTAGGATCCTGGCTATTTTGGTGTCTATTATGGGCTCACTTTCTCATAGGTGAGATCCTATTCCTGTGCTATTATGTGGCAGAATGTAGAAAGAGCTCCTTCCAGCCGATTTTATGGAAGCGTTAACCTCAGTCACGAAGGATTCACCCTTATTACCCAATCTCCTGCACAGACGCCCTCTTCCAGGACTCACTTGGGTGAAGATTTGAGTGTATTAATTTTGACTGGATACAAATATTCAGTTCACAGCACTGCCTCTTTGATAAAGGTCCACACAAAGGAAAATTCCAAAGGTTCAGGAATAAGACCATCAGACGGAAGAATAGAGACTAGCCAGGAGCAATGGCACTGGTTATGCTACTAGCCAGTCGGGAGCCTGAGGCAAGAGTATGCACAGCTCAAGGCTTTGCTGGACCACAGGGCAAGATCCCATCGCAAAATCAAAGAAAAATCAGGAGAAGGATGGTGAAAGTGGACGCAGGGAAAGGTCAAGAAGACTAGGCACAAGAGCAACCACTACAGAGAGGAAGAAAATGGCAAGAAGTAAAGGTGAGACTGCATTGCACCATCACAGGGAAGTACACGAAGTAAAACAAGGGAAATAAAAGGAGAGCTTTGATAAACAGAGATCATCAGGACAGACAAAAATTCAAGGAGAAACAACCACTGCATAATTAAAGTCATGGAAGATTCAACACAAAAATGGTAGCACCAAACTGTGTAAAAGTATAATACAGCAATCTCGCAGAAAGGAAGGGGAAAGCCTCAACACTAGAGGGCTGCACTGTGCTCTTCAGAAGCGGAGGAAAGTGTGCGCACCGAGTCACAGCACCGCGCAGAGGAAAGGAGTGCTGCTCACGCAAGCACGTGAGGCTGGGAGTGGTACGCAGTCCAGCTGACCTCAGGCACTCCTCAGGAGTGTCCTTCTTCTGTAAAGGACTCACACAGCAATAACGTCCTCCAGGAGAGACGGCGTGACTCACGGCCTTCTCCAGCTCAGCTGCCCGTGAAGTACAGACACACGGAACACTGGGGAGGGGAAGAGCGTCGCCATGAGCACGTTTCAGGGGGTTGCAGCGAGTACCAAACCTACTGGCTCTGGAAGTAGGACGAAAATCAACCTCGTCCACATGGACAAGACTCATCTGAGAGCATCTTCAGAGGCTACACTGGACTCGCTCCCTATCTTCCTCTGTCTGCCTTGCTGTAACTGCATACTTTGGACAGGACAGCTTACAAACCACAGAAGTTTATTTTTCTCAGTTCTGAAGACCAACAATTTCAACGTCAAAGCCCTGACAGATTCAGTGCCGCGTCTCACTCCGTTGTTCACAGCTGGTGCTGTCTGCCTGTGGCCTCATGTCCTGGGAAGTGTGACAAGCCCCACTGCTGTTGTTTTTTATTGAGGCACTAAATTCGTTCACACGGCTCCACTCTCATGCCCAGTCACCTCTCAGGAGCCCTCACGCGCTGTAAAGATTGTCGTGGGAGTTAGGACTTCAAAGCACAAATTTCACGGGGAAATGAACAAGCAGGTATGGCACTGACAAGTGTGAGACAATATAAACTGGAGGGAGATCACCTACTGACCACTAGTCTGTAGGAGAATCCAACATATTCTAGGTTGAAGCTGCGACTGACAAGAAGCCTGGGGTACAAGATTAGGATTAACTGAAGGAAGGAGACAGGAAACAGCATTGCCAGAGGGACTAAGCCTGCCGTCCTCAGTGCACTTGCCAGACCATCTGGAGCGGTTACTGCTCCCATGCATTTTCCTGCATCAGGTGAGAGGGCGTGGGCTTCAGGCCTCGCCTTCCTCAGTTACCAGGTGTAGGCTGCACGCCAATTGTTTGAGCTCAGGTAGCCTCGGTCTCTGCAGCTGAGGCAGGTGAGGGAGAGGCCCTGGCAGTCTGCTCGTATGTCTGCAGCTGAGCAGCAAGCCTCAGGTGGGCACACCGCATACCCAGGGCCCTAGGAGTGCTTCCAGCGACAGTTCCACACCTGTGCTTCCACACCACAGGTCTCATTGGAGACACAGCCACCTTTCTGGCTCTCTCTTCTTTCTGTGTTGGAGAGAATGTAAATTCAACAGAGGCACAAGGATGGCAACCTGGCATCCTTCATATCCTTAGTAGAGTAACTAAGCTTTGCCTTTGCGGTCCCCCACTGTCCTCAGCTCGAACACACATCTAGGTGGAGTGTTGCTTCCAATTTGCTCACGTGACAGGGTAGGGTGAGATCATCTCAGAGTCTTGCATTTGTCCTCTCTGAGAGTGAAAGCTCTTATCCAACACGCCCTACCTCCACGTGGGAGTTTAATCAAGTGGTAAATGTGGGTATCCAAATTGTGGATCTGGAGACAAGAAATGCCCACCTGATGCATGTGTGGACCTGGAGGGCGCTGTATGCTCAACTTCACGTTCTTTTCCTACATTCTGACCATTGGGGAGGGGCAGAGTACCTGTGATATCAAAGGCAGCTCAGAGTCTGTGCAAGAGTTCTCATTGTGGGCCGGTGATATAGCTCAGCGGCATAGCATCTGCCTGGCAAGTGCAAGGTCCTGAGTTTGATTCCTGGTACCAAAAAAAAAAAAGGCTCTTTATTCCTTTATCCCCCTGAAAGAACATTCACCATCTATGGTTTCCATGGTACTGCAGACCAGCTCTTTGGTCTAAGGAATTCTAAGTCTAAAATTCAGAAGTTGATAAGAAAAGGGGTCATGAATTTGTATTGAGAGACAGTTTCCTTCAAATTCCTTTTAAATCTATCCTTGTTTTATTTTTTATACCAGCTGAGTGATACTGTTTATTTTCTGACCGTGTTTGTTTTCTCTCCTGAAAACACTATGTCTTGGGGTTGTTCTACTTAACTCTCCGCAGCGCAGAGTCCCTTGACATTTTCAATTATTTCTCAGCTATGTTGACCTCAGCCTAGCTCAGTTTTGCCACTGTCCTCTGTTGTCTTTGAGCCCCCTCACTCCCAGTGCAGTCAGCAAAGTGAGGGCTGCAGAAGCTGTGGCCCACCGAGGAGAGCGGGAGGTGAACACTGCAGAGATGCTGGCTGCCTCGGCGAGCATTCTTTCTATTTTTCATAAGCGGTGTGTGCTTTGCGCCTACCGTGGAACACCACTATGTGGAGAACTGTGAGGGCCGAGCGTGCACACCCACTCCAGCGACCCGCTTCCCTGAGCCTGTGCCTCCGCACCTCACCCACCCTCCCGCCTTCCCGACACAGAAAGTAACTTTTCTTTTCTTCTTAAAGCACTACAGTAACAAGTCTGCATAAAGATATGTTCCTCACAGTACACTAACTTCTTCTGTTAGCACACTAACTTTTCACATACGTCTCCCTCAGATGAAATAAAGGTAAGGACCTTTCCACCTTTGATTTGTTTGTTTTCTGTGAAAACAATTACTTAGCATTCTAGCTCACTTTAAATTTCACTGATATGTTCCTATTTGTCTCTCAGGGTGGTCTGTTATGCTTGTATCGGAAAATACCTAGGTCTACCTTATTCGCTTAATCACTCTTTCAGTTCCACCCTCTTTCCCATGCATAAACTTGTTCGAGTTGTTACTCTTAATTTGCATTTATTCCTCCCAGCACACAAACAAGATACGTATGCAGCCCTTGAAAAATAAATAAAATATAATAAAAAAGAATCTTGAAAGAAATGATGATTTAAGTTTTCAAGGAACAAATGTTATTCATATATATACATATATTTGATTTCTTAGACTTTAAAGGAAATGTATACATTAAAAGATAGAGAAAAAGTGTCAAAACATTCCTATGAACTATTAAAATTGACTCCGAACTGTTTTGGAAAACTCGGCATGCAGTGAAGTTTTAGGGAGCGGGGTAGCCTTTCATCTCCCAGGGCTGCTGTCTTCTCAGAAAGTGCCCAGCAGCTGTTAGTTCTCTTTGTTTGCACTCAGCCATTATGTTCTAATTGCACCCAATAGCTATTAAACTCCGCCTTCCCATGCAGTGTTTTTCTCTTTTCTTTTATGTTTTATTTCCTTCATTTTTTGTATTCATACTTTTCAGAAAAAGTTCTGTACTTTACCCACCAGTGAGGTTTAAAAATTCCTCACACCATTTGAAGAAAAAAACCTGAATTTGGAGTTATTGTATATGAAGGTAATTATATATTATGGTTGTGTTCCCTTCCTTGGTGTGCTGGGAATACAGTTCAATAGAGTGTTGGGAAATTCTCATTCCTCTTCCTGGCAATCATTTGGGGTGATTCTTTGTGTTTTGCTGACTTAATTTTCTCATTGTTTTCGCTGAGTTTATGACTTTGGCTGCTGTGAGGAGACACAAAAAGAATAGGCAGGATCTCGAAAACAGATTTTACAAAGATTAGAGAAGACCAGCATTCATTTCAACTTCCAGTAATGTAGTGTACTCTAGCAGGCATGCTAATTCAGAAATCTTTATCCTAGTGCCAGACAGTGAAATGAATATCCTAGCATGAATATTCATGATTGCATTGAGAAGGGAAAGTTGTGCAGTGCTCCACTTTTTCTAGTAACTTTCCTAAAACTGTTCCTGCAAGGCCCTCCGTAGCTCTCTATAGTTATTAGAAAAGTTTAACAGTGAATTTAGGGGAAGGTAGACTTGAGGTTCTGGTTCTGTGATGTCCAAAACATAGTGTCTTCTTATTTTAAGCCTTCAGAGTGAAGTCAAAGCATCCTTTCATGTGGAGAGACAACAAGCTTTATAAATGAAACCAATAAGACTATGTTACTTCATTCCTCAGTATTTCCATCAGCAGGAAAGAAAGCCTTCATGGTCAGTTAAAATATATCACTTGTTGTTGGCAGTTTGAAGGACAGAGGGGAGAGTTCTTCTGTTTCTTTCCAGGTCCTTTAAGGCAGTAATGATCAACCCTGTAGATTCAAAGTGGTATCTTCCAACAGGAAGGCAAAATGAAGGCATTTTTAGAAAAGGTGATATTCATTTGTTTCCTTTGACTCAGTCTTGTTTGAAAATAGCTGTTTATTTATTTATTATGTGACTCAGAACTCCTGTCCATGACAACAGATAAGAAATGAAGAAAAGGTTTGTCTTGTTTCACAGAATGAATGTTGTTAAGAACCAAAGGTACTTCATAAGGTGTTACAAAGTCACTTGTACAGAGAGGTCAACAAAAGATGTCCAAAGTGATCCATCATATTCCTCCATTAAATAAGGGTTAAGTGGTGATAAGGCAGCCTCCGTGAGACATTACTAAGGCTGTTTATTACATATTTCACACTTTGTAAAAAAAAAAAAAGGAAGATAGGAAGAAAATGTCACCCTGTCTTTGTAAGTTACCATTTCAACTACTAGCTAAAAAGACACTATGTGAGGCATAAGTTATTAGAAGAATTAAACTACCAAGTAACATTTTTAAATGTATTTTTTATGGATATTCAGAACCATAATAACAGTAAATAATACTAATCCACTTAACATGGGAGGAACAGTTAAAAATGTAGTCTGCATTGTTATTAATTATGCAGTTAGCTATTTCCAAGCAGGAAATTATACAAATATAATTAAATTTGGATATTGATATGGATTTGTCTTTTTTTGTACCAGGAATCAAACTCAGGACATTGCACTTGCCAGGCAGACATTGTGCCACTGAGCTATCTCCCCAGCCTGGATTTTTGTCTTAAAAATATTATCTTTTAAGGATTGAATTTCATAGCAATTTTTACCATATCATTTCTTCCAAAAGTTTCCTTAGTCCTTTCTTATCAATTCAAGGTAAGTTGCTCTGTATAATTTGGTTTATCAAGTCCAATCCCCTTGTCATTAATTATCTAAATAAAAGGTGTATAATGTATGACCTGGAGCTATTTTTATTTCTACTGTTTATTCAGGAAAAAGGTTTAGCATATATTATTTTGAGATTGATTGGGTGATTAGAAGTTACTTGGAAGTTAACAAGAAATCATTTCTTAACAATAGCATCTTTTTGACACTAAGTACCTCGGAATATTGCATTAAAACTCATGAGACTAGGAGAATAACATAAAGTGAATTGACAAGAAGGCAGTTTTGTAATGCCTAAGAGAATCTAATTTACACATGCATCCAATTTTCTACAGGCCGAGCCCCAACTCATGTCCTGATGGAATGGATATGTTTATTGAAATTGGGAATCAGATGGTTCTTTTAATAGCTACTGAGCAATTCAGCGAGGTGACTAAGTAGACGAGAGCATATTCTCTTCCCAACTTTCTTTACATTCAGACATTTCGGTGTCTTTAGTAAGGACAGTCACTACATGAAGTCATTAATGTAGTCATTACATGAAGTTTTCAGATGAGACCACAGTTGTGTCTTACGTAAGGGCGATAATTCCAGTTTTTCCTGCCCCATGATGCTGTGTTGGGTGGAATCCTCTTATGGAGCTTGAGACTACTGGAACTGTGACCTGGTGGAGGGAGAAACAGTGTTCATGCTGTTGGGTTGTTTCCAGTTTGGAAGGTTGTGTGAGGTTCCAATTTTCCGACACAAACAGCAGCAGTTTCAAATAACAGAGTAATATATATTACTTGGAGGTAAACAAGATGAATTTAATGATTTTTTCTGTATTCTAATTCTTTTCTTTTCATATTCTGGTTCTTAAAGAGCTCCAAAAGCTTTTATTTCTCCAGATTTTTCTATTTCCATTCTCATTAATGTCATTTGTCTTTTCCACATGCTCTATGTTTACTTTATTTTACTGTTTCACATCAATGTTTCCTTTCTATATCTTCCTTCATGTGTCTATAACTATTTTAATTTCACTTGGACTGAGTATTAATAGTAGGAAAATTATAGTCAATATACATCAGTGGCTACTTCCACTATGAGAAATTATTAATGAGAATAATATCATTTCTGTTCTGTATTTCTTTTGTTAACTCAACTTTTTTTCTTTATCTTCTTCCTGTCCCTCAATTGCAGATCAATGACTCAGTATGGGAAGGGTTTTAAAATAAGTTTCTGCATCTTGGTTTTTCCACTAAGTGCAGTTTTTACTCTTTTGTGCTTTGTTGTTTCTTCCTTTAGTTGTCAGCCTCCTGAAGCTCATGATCACAGAAAAACTCCAGGTGTCTTTAGAAGCCCCCAAGGTAGAGTTCACCACATAGGGTGTTTTAAAACATTTCTTCAAAGTCTTATGATTATTTGCAGTGTATATCATATGTTTTCCCTAAAGCAGACAAGCTACGTAGGAAAGGGAAGGAAAGACGTATGTGGAGGACAGACCACTCGGGAGGAAGCAGAGAATAAAAACGTGGAACTGTCTTCTTTGCCTCATGATCAAGTTGGCAGACCAACAGTGTCAAATATTAAATATGTACATTTTGTTATTTTGTGCGATTTTTGTTTTCTAAATGAAGTTTATTGATACATTTTAGATATACACAATGATCACATTCAGTATAAGGAATTTGTAGCTGTGCGTGATGTAATTTGATTCTTTTATTTTTCCCCATTCCTCTACCCTCTTTCAACCCCTTTCCCTCCTTATTTACAAAAACTTTGTTTCCATTTTCCTTCTTTTCTCATCATTTTTTCTTTTCCTTTCCTTCCTTTCTCCTTCCTCACTCCTAAGTCCCTTTCCAATTAAAAATTTACTTCCAACTTCACAGTATCTAGTGTATATTTTGTCCTTTTTTACACTTTCAGTTTCTCACACCAAAGAAACAACACAATATTTATGCATGTGTATCCAATTTATTTCAGAAATGTCTTAAGCTTATCTTTATTTATGGCAGAATAGTACTCCATGGTATTAAAAAAGAACATATCTTTTTAATCTGTTCCTCAGTGGATGGGCATTTGGGTTTCTGTGATTTAGCCTTTACAAACTGTGCTGCTATAAACATGGGTATGCATATATCACTGTGGTTTGATGATTTTAATTCTTTTAGAAAGATACCAGAAAGAGGAATATCTGGGTTAAATGGAATCTCTAGTCCTCGTTTTTTGAGGAATCTCCACACCAGTTTCCACAATGGTTTCACCAGTCTACATTCCCACCAACAGTGGAGAAGGGTTCCACCAGCATTTGTTATTTGCTGACTTCTTGATAATAGCCATTTTTCCTGAGGCGAGATGGAATCACAGTCTTGTTTTAATTTGCATTTTTCAAATGACCAATAATGTTGAAGAGTTTTTCATATATTTGCTTGCCATTTATACTTCCTTAATTGATAAATGTCTATTCATTTCAGATGCCTATTTTTGCATTGGGTCTAACTTTGTGGGGTGGTTCTGATGTTTTTGGTTTCTTTATGTATTCTATGTAGTAGTCCTTTTTCTGAGGAATAGCAGACAAAAATTTCTCCCCATACTTTGTGTTACCTCTTTATTGTTGATGGTTTCTCTTGCTTTGCAAGTTTTTTTAATAAGAAGAAATCTCAATTGTTGATTCTTTCTGATAGTTCCTATGAGATTAGGGTTTTGCCCATAAAGGCTTTGCCTGCACCAATGTTTTCAAAACTTCTTGTTTATCTTCCAGTAGATTAAGTGTATCTGTTTTAATATTTACAGCTTTGATCCATTTTGACTTTAGTTCAGTGTGTAGCAATAGACATGGGTCTACTTTCAGTCTTTGACATGTGAGAAGCCAATTTTTCTTTCTTCCAGTGAGGGTGTTTGGCACCTTTGTCAAGGATAAGGTGGCTGAGAATGCCTGGAATTGTTTCTGCATCTTTTAATCTGTTGCATTGATCCTTGGATCTATGGGGGTTTCTTCCAGTATGTATTGGTTACTTTTCTCTCATTGCTAAGACAAAATACCCTACACCCAAAATTAACGAAGGAAAGGTTTATTTAGCTCACAGTTTGTGGAAGTTTCAGTCCATAATCAGCTGGCTCCAAGGTGGGGTAGCATGGCACACAGCAACAGTTCAAGGCAGCAAAGATAGTAAAATCAGCTACAGCAAAAAGGGGGATGAGCAAGCCTCTGTTCCTCACTTGTATTGTGTGCTGGCTACCACCCCCAGGGTGCTGTAGCACTCACACTATCTCTGTGCCCTCCTCTTGCACAGGATGAGGATGTTTACAAAGTGAGAACCTTGGCCCCCTGCTGCATCAATTAGTTATGCTTTTAACCTTCTCAGTTCTCAAGTTGACACAATGTATCAACCACTACAATTCACCCCTTGTCAACTTGGCAACCAGGCACCTTTTTCTATTTTTTTTGGGGGGGGTATTGGAAATCAAACTCAGGGCCTTGTGCTTGCCAGGCAGGCACTTGTGCCACTGCGCTCCATCCCCAGCTAAAATTTGTATTTCTATTTTTTTTTTCAGACTCATTTCTTTAAACTGGTCTCCAGATACAAAGACATGTTTATTTTTACCATTTTACAACTTGAATATTATAACACAGGTTTAAAAACTCTTATGACAGTATTAGATCTGTCAATATTATTTTACATTAGAACAATAGCATTCTACTCCTGGCCCCCCAAAGACTAACACACATCCCTTTATGCAAAACAAATTTAGTCCACCTGCCAGAGTTACCAAATTCTAACAGTTTCAGCATTGCTGAAAAGTCCAAGTCCCAAGTCTCCTCTGAGATATAAAGCAAAGTCTTAGCTGTGAGCCCTTGTACAAGTGAAAAATTAGACACTTCCAACATTCAAGGTACAAAATAAACATTTCCATTCCGAAAGTTACAAATGGGAAAACAATGGATTGGGACCAAAGCAAGTCCAAAATTCAGTAGAGGAAGCATTAAGCCATGTAGTTCTACATCCAGCATCTGAAGCAACCTGTGGCGAATTGTGAGTTCCAAAGGGCTTGAGTGACTTGATCCCTATGGTTCTTCTGGTGGTTACAGCTCCCACAGCTTCTCTCTTGAGCTGGTTTTGCTCCCTCCTTGCAGGTTTCCTTAGGTGATCCACATTGCTGGCTTTTCCAAACTTCTAGGGTCTCCTCTGCACCTTTGGCTTCTCACTCACAGCTTCACACACTGCTCCCTCAGGGGCACACTTCCTGACCTTCCAGGCCTTCTGAAATCAAGGTGCATGCCTTTTAAACTCCAGAACTCTTACATTCTGCATGCACTTATACCAACTACACCTGGATGAGGCCAAGGTCTGCTGCCATCTGGAGCAATAACCAGGGTTTCCTCTCTCTTGGCTGTAGGGGTCGAGTGCCTGGATCACTGGGCATTGTGAATCTAATTCTGAGGAACAAATTTTCTATGCTGCAACCATTCAGGAAGACAGTGTGATCACTGCCATTCTGGAGCATGGCACTCTGAAGCTTTCTTTTCAGAGCAAAGTCTTTCACTTTTGCAGTTTTGAGATTGCCAAGGGAGGAGGCTTGCTGCTTCTTGTGATGCCCTGAAGCCATCTTTTCTATTCTTCTGTTCCTTTTCCACAATAGAGATCTCCTCAGCTCTATCTTTACAGTCCACAGCTCTACTGGAGCTTCCTATCTGGCCAAACTCACAACATTTTAATTCATCCCGCTAGGCTCTTTGCGCTTGATTCTAAACATAAATCTGACTAAAAGCCCTGAACAATAGCCATGGCACAGCCTCAACATTCCACCACCTTGAAATTTCTTCTGCCAGATTAGTTAGTCCACTGTCCTTAATCTCAGTCTCAGGCAAAGTCCCTGGACAGGAGCAAAATGCAGACAAACATTCTGCCAAGCCTTAACACACATCATCTGGAGTCCAATAGCCAATGCAGTCCTTCTTCCTACCAGAAACCTCCTAAGCCTGATCTATACAGAAAAGATTTCTATCAGCCTTCTGGTCTTCTGAGCTCAGACCAGAATCTCCCATACTGAACAACCTAAGATGTTCCAGCTCCACTCTTACAGGCAACATCTCTGAGACTTTTGAAACTCTTCCCACAAGCAATTCCTAAGGGCTCTTGAACCACATAGTTAGCTATAGTCACAGCAACAATCCCATTCCTGGTACCAAATCCCAATTTAATTACTTTTCTCTTGTTGCTAAGACAAAATACCCCACATCCAAAATTAAGGAAGGAGGGGCTGGGGATTTAGCTCAGCGGCAAAAGCGCCTGCCTGGCAAGTGCAAGGTTGTGAGTTCGGTTCCCGGTACCGGAGAAAAACCAAAAAAAAAAACAAAATTAAGGAAGGAAAGGTTTATTTAGCTCACAGTTTGTAGAGATTTCAGTCCATAATCAGCTGGGTCCAACACAGGATAGCATGGTACATGGCAACAGTTCAAGGCAACAGCTGCAGCAAAAAGGGGGAGGAGCAAGCCTTGTTTGTTCTCTTATATTGTATGTTGGCTACCACCTCCAGGGTGGCCATAGCACTCACACCATGCCTGTGCCCCCCTCTTGCTCAGGATGAGGATGTTTACAAAGTGAGGCCCTTGGCTCCCTGATATGTCAGTTAGTTATGCTTCTAATCTTCTCAGTTCTCAAGTTGATACAATGTATCAACCATTACACAGTACCATGCTGTTTTATCACTATAGCTTTGTAGTATAATTTCAGGGATTGTGATTCCCCCTGCCTTGTCTTAGTTTCCAAGAACTGCCTTTCCTAGTCTAGGTCTCTTCTGGCTCTAAATAAATTTTAGGATTGTTTTCTTTAATTCTGTGAGATATGCTACTGGAATTTTGATTAAGATTACATTAAACCTGTACAGATATTTTGGAAATATAGCCATTTTCAGTATACTGGTTCTTCCTACCCAAAAGCATGAGATATCTTTCCATTGTCTTATATCTTTTTCAGTGTCCTTTTTCAGAGTACTACAGTTGTCAATGTTGAGGCCTTTTACTTCCTTCACTAGATTGATTCTTAGCTACTTCATTTTTTGGATGTTATCATGAAACATGTTGTTTCCCTAATTTCTCTCCCAGTGTTTGTTATTACATAATCTATACCTATTTTGAGAACTTGTATTCTAATAAGATGGAAAATGCAGAAGAAATGGAAAGACTTCTAGATACATATGAATTGCCAAGGCTGAATCAAGAAAATATTAAAATTCTAAATAAACCAATATCAGTCAATGAAATTGAAGATGTAATTAGAAACCTACTAATAAAGAAAAGCCCAGGGCCTGATAGATTTACTGCTAATTTCTACATGAAATTTAGAGAAGATCTAATACCACTACTTCTCAAATTCTTTAATGAAATTTAAATGGAAGCAGTACTCCTAAATTTAATGCTGGAAGCATGCATTACCCTAATAAAAACCAGAGAAGGACCCAATCAAAACACAGAACTATAGACCAATCTTTGTAATGAACATAGATACAAAAATCCTCAATAAGATACTCGCAAACAGAATGTAGCACAACATGAAGTAGATTATACACCATGATCAAGTAAGTTTCTTCCAGGTTATGGAGGGATTCTTCAACATATGCAAATCAATAAAGGTAATACACAAAGACAAAAGCCACATGATCATCTCAATAGATGCAGAAAAAACATTTGACAAAGTCCAACACCCATTCATGATGAAAAAAAAAAAAACCCTATGGAAAATTGAAATAGATGGCCTTTACCTCAATCTGATTAATGCCATCTATAAGAAACCAACAGCCAACATCATACTAAATGGACAAAACCTGAAAGCTTTCACTCTAAAATGAAGAATAAGACAAGGATGTCCACTGTCTCCATTTTTAATCAATACAATTCTAGGAACATTAGCCAGAGGAATTAGACAGGAAAAAATAATTTAAATTATCATTATTTGCAGATGACATGATACCCTACATAGAAGACTCCCAAAACTTCACCGAAAGACTTCTGGATTTAATAACCAAATCTAGTAGCATAGCGAGATACAAAAATCAATAGCCTTCCTGTAATTTTTTCTTTAATTTCTTTTTTTCTTTATAAACACAGCTGTTTGTTTGAAATCCCAATTTATGTCTACTTCACCCTTCAGTGGGGCCCTTTCTCCTTCAGTACAATTTAAAAACCAGCCAACAGTGAGGCGTCACTGTCCCGCATGCCGTCCTATGTCTGTAGCGTGCTGAGTCAGACACCTCTCTGCTGTGAGATGACCTCAGCGATTATTTCCCAGGTCAATGCACATTTGTGTTTGGGGTTGTCCCTTCCCTGCAGATTGTGCGTCTTGGCAGTGTGTTTAGATCTCTGTGACGAGGACTTCTAGAAGTATTTCAGAAAGTGGGTGGAAAGATACATGTGTTTCATGAGCCTCTTCTGACCCTGTAAGTTTCCCAACCCCCAGGGCACATGATTGCGCCACGTAATGAGAACATCACCTCTGATGAATGACTGAAGTCATCTTGACAACTAAGGTAAACACAAACACAACTTGTATTTTTTTTCTATTGTATTTTGCTTATTTTGTGTTATGTAGTTCAAACTCAAGTCAACATAATACTAGCTTTTTTTCAAATCTTTTTCATGTATTGTGTGAGTAAAATATATAGTGAATGGTTAAATTTGAAATAATTATCACAGTAAAAAATACGTTACCATTAATCCCTCTCAAAATACTCTCTATAGTTCCCAACTCTTATCCCATCATGGTTGTTGCTTTCTGAAACAGTTCTGGAAGTCCCCTTTTGTGCCTCTAAGAAGTGCTAGCAAAATTACAGTGAATGCTGGTATGAGTCCCACAGGAAGACAGGCTTGTAAAAGTACGGCCATCTACCTTCAAGCACCTGCCCACCAGGTCTGCGGTCTTGTGACTTCTAGATTCTCCCAAAAGTCAAAGTAACCACAAAAGGTAAATGTTTAGAATCAATTTAGGACTTTGAGGCGGTCAGAACACCAATAAAGACATTAAGGGAAGAGGACTTCTAGAACTATTTCAGAAAGTGGCAAGAAAGATAATTTTTTTAAAACCCAAAGTGGAGTATATTGATGGACATTAATGACAGTTCATCTTTTACTGTAGTAAACTTATAATACTCTTTCTATGTGTTGTTTACACCACATATGTTTGATACTATTGAAAAATAGGTATTTGTTTTGACTCTATCTTCAATAAAGCTCAGTGTGAAATTCACTGGTATTGTTTTTGTCACTCAATGTATAAAGCTACTAATGCTCAAAATAACATACAAGAATTTGGCAATTTCATAAATTCAATATTGAAGAAAATAAAACAACAATAATAAAATATATGTAATTTAAAAACCTTTAGATTCTTAATTGCAGCCAAATTTTAGAATTTTGTCATAGAGCTTAGTAAAAAGCGCTCTTTATTTAAGCAAATTTGGAAGTGAAAGTAGAAGTTGTAGTAATATATACAAGATTTATGCTTATTGATCATTCTGGCCACAAAATGAATTTCAAAATGTTTTATTGATGCTCAACATATAGAAAAATATGTAAATTTAGTCTTATTCAAACATTTACTGTAACTGAAAGCATTGTATCTTATAAAATCGTACAAAGTTATTTCAGAATACATTAAGCATTCTTTTTATTTTAGTGTAGAAAGCATCTACACTAATATATTAATCCAATCAGTCTAGCAACAAAAATGGGGAATATAAATGGCTATTAAAATGATACACACATAATGTTTTAAAATTTTTAATTTATTTTAAAGATGTGCATAGCATGTTATTTTAAGCATGTGTTTTGCAAGAAATAGTATAGTGTTTCTTAAACATTATCTCAATAAAATAAAATATATAACTCAAGTTACTTAGCTACCCAAAGAACATACTAAGCTTTGAGAACAAAATATTAGCACAAAATGAAACACACAACTTTTTTGGTTTTAGCTAAATAACTTTCAGGTAAGAAGTTTTATGTTCCCTTGTATAATCACAATGATTTTATTTGCTAATGACTATTTCTATATAAAAGCTTGGATATTAACCACACACAGTATTTTAGAACTTACATCTTTTAAGAATTTGTAATCATGTCTTACACATTTGAATCTGCTAATATGCCTGGTTCTATTCTTCTTATTATGTGGTGACTTCAGTTTCTAACTTTGGAGGCCATTTTCAGTTGAAGTTAATACTAACCTCAACCATAGTTTTATGGAGATTCTTGAATTTAAAAATCAGGGGTGCAGCTAGCGGTACCTAACTTTCCTAACAATTAATTTGAAAGATAATCTCATTGCAACCTATATCACCGTGACTCCACACAAAAATTTTTCTTAAATGCTTGGACCACAAAAATGGATTTAGTTAGTCTCCAGTTTAAAAATTGGGTAATTTTTTATTCTTATGAATCTTAATTATAGTTGTACCCTTCCTTTTGCAGAACAATCCTAGACTAATGTAGTATGATAAATAGCCTATATATGGGTAATATATCCTGATTCATACAATTAAATGTTATGAAATATTGCAGAGAATTTTAAATGTTTATGCAAATATACAAATGTAGCCTTTTCAAACTTGGTGATGCAGGAGAATTTGAAATTGTTCAGTTTTCTTTTGAAGAATTATAAAATATAAAATTTGACATTGAGTCATTATACATCTTCCTCAATATAATAGGTACTGACATATTCAGATATTGTATTTTGTCAATTAGTGGTTTAATTAGTAAAATATTTTTCCAAACATAGATATTGGGAATGTCCTTCCACTCGTCTTTCTACTTTGAGCTTATTTTGATTACTGTGATGTCTGATCAGATCACTATGTAACTTTTATTCTTTATTTTTAAAAAAGCTTCATTTATTTTTTCCTTTTTTTTCATTTTAGCCTAATTTTCCCAGTCTTAGTTATGTAAGATTGATTATTGAAAATTCTGGAATGCCAATGTTTCAATAATAATAGTCTAAAATTCAAATATAATAACTTGCCCTAACAAGTTTCTGAATTGATACTCTGAGATTTTGTCCCATCACATGACCATCCTGGTGCCCTTAGGCCCCTTACGCTGCTGGGAAGCTCACTACCAGACATAATTGTCATTCCATGTAAAGTTTTTCTAAGTAAGCAGCTATACAACCATACAGGAAAATAAGCATGATCCACATAACAATCAACCTAGCCAGGCATTTATAATTATAAAACAGCTGCGTATTCCTTAAAAAGCACAATAGTCCTTACGATGAAGAATCAGTGATAATATGGGGTTGACTGCAACAGCAGATACAGACACCACAGTGGTAGATAAAGCACGTAAAATGATCCAGTGTAAAGTAAATTCCATTATCATACAGGATGTGCACAGCCTTACACAGGAGTACTTATTACACTGTTATTTATTTCTGAGAGTTATTTAACACGCACATTTGATACATCTACAAAGATCTGAGCAATGACTGTTAGAGTAGAGATGAGAATGAGATTGATTAGGAAAGGAATCTGGGAACTCTGGGGTAACAGAAATAACCTTTACCTTGGCATGGTTTGAGTTACACACAGTATACACTTGCACACACACCAAAAATTTTTATGAAACATTTTCAGAGAAATTTATGTAAACAAAAAAGAAATTTAATTACTGATGTGCATGAGACGGGAACTAGGGAAAGTCGACACTCCCCCTGAGCCATCACAGTGTGCTGCACTTCAATGAGCGTTTGCTTCAGAATCGCCTCTGGCTGTACCCACTGCTCTGCCGTTTCTCTTCGCTCCTGTCTCCAACATATCAGCAGTCCTGCGGCCTGGGTCTTCCCGTGTCCTGAGCCTGAGCCGCTCCGTCACTGCCAGTGTGACTTTGACCCAAGTTGCCGTCATTCACTGTCTCCATAATCGTAATGGGTGTCGGCCCGAAAATGTTTCCTACTGAGGTCTTTGGTTTCCTTACACTCTATTTTCAACACAAGCACTGGAATGATGCCTATGAACGCATCCGATCTTTCACAACTGCTTCAAGCCTTCTTGAAGTGTCTGGCTGAGCCACCATCGTCCAGCACTACTCCAGTCTTTCTGTGAGGCGGGGCTTTCTGCATGAGATGAGTGCTTAAATCAGTGGGCACTGAACCAGCTAGATGGCTCCGGGTGACCTGGATGGGCCATGTCCAGCACGTTGAAGACACTCTCGGAAGAAAGGCTGATGCTTCTCAAGCAAGGAGGCAGCAAATCGCCTCTGGACACAGACTCCTACAGGCCCTCCTGAAGCTGCAGGCTGCGTGCCTCTTCCATCAGACTCCAACCTGGCAGAGTTATGCCAGCCCATTCCTGAAAGCAAATCTCTTCATGGACACTCCACTGACCAGTTTTTCTGGAAAACTTTCCCCAAAACACCACCTCCCGTTCCATCACATTTTCTTCAGCAGAAAGACTGTTTAATAATCCCAAGATCTGCTCCAGCCCCAGGAGCAACTGTTTTTCTTTGAGCACATCAGTCCTGGTCCCAGGGTGGTTCACTATTTTATGTCAGGTTGGAGCACTTTCCCAGGCATTCACTTGGCTCTGCTTCCTGGGTGCTCAATCTGAGGCCCTTCTAGACAACACTATTTCAGTTTTCAACCAGTCTTAGCCATGACTGTCCACACCCTCTCTTCCTCACCAGATGAAAATACCTGAGGGGTGGGCAGTTTCCTGCTGTCTGTACAGTGTGTCCGCTGCAAGGAGCTGATGCATAAACATCTCGTATCCCTTCCTTAGTCTCCACCACAGCAAATTTCAAACCTGCACATTAGCATTAGGTGGTTCTTAGGGAAAAGAAACATCTTATTTTTCACAGCTCAGTGAGAAGCTTAGTGATTTCTAAGCCAACAAGGAGAACATTGCAACACACAGTGAAAACTGCTTGTTGTCTCAAAATAGTCTACCTCAACACCAACAGCAAAGCTACTCATGCATATTTTCCAGTCAAAAAGGGTTAATCAGAAAGGTAACAGCAGGCCACATCCCAAAGCAGATACTATAATTGTTGAAAATACATCCATGAGATAAATTTGGTAAATAAGATGATTTGATCTATAAAATCTTCTAAAACTTTATCTTCTTGCCATTGGAAATCTCATTTTAAACCTGTAGATAAACGTGCATTGTGGATTAAAATGTTTTTAAAAGAAGTATTACACAAACGGAGCTCTCTACAGACACCAAGTATTTCTCTACGTGGAGAACAAAATTTGCTTCGTTCTATAGAGGATGAATTTAACCTATGAGAAAAAACTAGAAAATGATATTCACGTTTGTAGCTACTTAGATTTCCTCATTGTTTAAAGTCTACTTCTGTTTCAATTTAAGTTCCTTAGTTATTAAGTTAGATGCTTTTCTTAGGTATAAGTCTGGATGATTTGTTAGTAAGGTGTTAGTCTATAGCAATAAGTACTCTGTGCTTTCCACAAGCAGTGATGTAAATTTTAAGTCTAAAAGCATGTGCTAGAGTAAGGCCTTTGCACAGCTTTCTGTCATTTATTAATTTTCATATATTAATTTGCAAATCACGTATTCCAAGATTTGACTTATACGTAAAAATGTTATTACCACTGATCTATTTTTATGAGAGCTTCAGGGTTAGATTCTAAGGTAGATAAAAGTTTATAAATTCTTTCTAAAATATTCAGTGTGATGAATGAACAGAACCAAAAATAAAGATAAATAAACTTTATTAATGTTAAAAAGTTAAAGGTAGTAAGTAAACATAGTACCATCTCATAAAGTCTGCAGAATAATTTACACTTCAGGGGAGATTAAAACAGATTGCAAAAGTAAACTATAGCAATTTCCTTATTCAGAGGAAGTTGCACTATGATATAAAGTACATCCATGTTTTTATAAACTACCAATTCACAGCCCATTGTATGTGATGCAGTCTGGGGACTTATCTGAAGAAAAGAATATGAAAATCACATTTATTTCCCATTCCCAAATTGTGAGTCAGCATTGTTATAAAAGAAGAAACACAACCAATTACACACAGTTGTATTTTTCATATTTTTCATATTTTAGGTAACTGAAAGGGGAAGATATAAGAGAATGAAAGAATGATTTATGACTGAGTTCTTCAGTTGTAGGACTCCTATTAAGCAGGAATAAACATGAACATAAAAACATGCTAACGTCCGTAAAATGAGAACACATGGAAAATGGCAAATTATTTAGCCAAATTCAATGTCTCACATAAGTAGTTAGTTCACTGTAGAAAAGTGGGGGCAAAAGGGGACCCAAATTGGTATGAATTGTTGGACGAGGGGACAACATAGTAGGAAGAGGACCTCAGAGGAAAATAATTCAGTACGAACAGAAATCAAGTGGAACCAAAGTCTACTGAACCTGCCCATGTACACTCTACAGTACATCTCAATTCTGTTAGAGTGGTGGATAACAAAATGAACGTACAAGCCCTTAACAGCAGCAAAAGAAAATTAACTGTAAAGGCTCAGAAAAATAGAGTGAATAGGACCCATGTAGCTTTCCCCCGACTCAGGTATCAAGAAATGCAGACAGAGAATGTGAGTTAGAAAAATAACAGGCATGTTATATAAAATTAATATAAGTTAGCAGAAGTTTTAATATGCATAAGTGAAGTAAACATTTACAATTTATTTAAATTTATTTCATTCATTGATTAGCACAAATGTTTGAGTGTGTATCCTGGTGGTTACAGTGAGGACAACAAAATCAGACATAGACCTAGTACTACCTTCCAGCAGCTTCCCTTCTGAACAAACATGGAGGCATGATCCACAAACGCACCAGCGTATGAGAGCTTTAACACATTCCCTAGTCATAAACAAATTAATTTAAAAGATAAAATATTAGCAAAGATTTTAAAAAGTTGAACAAGATGATCACCACAGTTAACTTACAGATATGTATACACACACCTATATATTCATATCTATCAATCTCTCTCTTCTCATGAATTTCACTATGTTTTCTTTTTCCAAAAAGTATATTGTGTAAGTATTACCCTGCTGGCTGCATTAAACAACTAAATGTTTCAAAAAATTAAAAAACAGTTCCTTTTCTGAGAAGAAATTTAGCTAAAAGCCAACTACAAAATATACAACTAGCATATTCTCAAACATTAAGAAAATAAGGAAATTTTTAAAATGCAGTTTGGGATTACCAGTACTTCCAGTAATTCACCTAAAATACCCAGAGCGGTTCCCCGTATTAAAAACTCAGGATTTCCTCCTGGCCCAGCGTACAGGGTGGAGAAAAACACCAAAGCCAGTTTCTCGCTGCAGAGTGAAGGCGAGGACAGGCTTTACCTCCGGGTACCCGCTTCACCGGAGCTTGGGAAGGGCTGGACTCCGGCGGGTCTCAGCCCAGCGCTGGTGGAGCAGGAGCACAGGGCCGGGCAGCGCCTACTGGGAACGGCTACCCACAGACCACGTCAAATCCCGGATTCGCCGTGAGGAGGAGAAAAATGACAGCACTCATCTAAAATTCTGACACTATTAAGTCCCTGAGGAACTGTCTGCTGAGTCACTTGTGCTGGAGCATTAACACGCCCCATATACCCGAGACGCCAGGGTGCTGCTCGTATCAAAGGCACGAGGTCAGAAGAGCACAGTCCCTCCCGGAACCCCGCTTCTGCATCAGTAGGACACAAACTGGAAACTCAGACTACCTCCGCATCCCTCCGAGTAGGAGAAGAGACCCTGAAACACACGCAGCATTCGTGCTTTTGGGTAGCTGCTTTCTGCATCCCTCAGTTAAATCTATACTCCCGAGAATCCCCGAGAACAACGGAGTTCTACAGGGCACTACTGTCCCTGAAAACTGGAGGACAGCACACAGCAGCAAATGTCCTATGGTCCGGAGGAAGGATCAAGACTTTATGAGCAAAGCTCTAGGGGAAACAAATCCAGACAGAAGTTTTGCTGAAGCCATCCAGTAAAGATTTGGAGAGGCGGCTATTTTTCTGTGTTTTTGAGTCAAGGAATGCAAACTCAAAAAACAAGGCCCAAAGAAGGGAACAAAATGAATCTGAAGATCGGTATCCTTAAATGTAGGGAGGAATGTGCATGACCCACCGAGAATTAAAACTCATCATCAAAATGCTCAGTGAGCTCAGAAAAATGATAGGTGAACAACATGACATTTCGAACAAACTGATACAAAATACTGAAAGATTATCAAGTAGAAATCGTGAATCTGAAGTATGTGTTGATGATACTTCAACAGGTTACTGGAATGGTTTGATATCAGACTTAATGAACCACAGGAAAGCAATCAAGTGCCATGAGGAATGTGATCGTCATGTCCTAGCAGCATGCAGAAAAACATGTGTGCATATACACACACTTACGGGTCCAAGAGGTTCAGAAGAGGGAGTGAGAGGAGGAGGTTCCAAGAAGAACCAGGTGATATCATGTACATGTACCAGCTCTCCATGGTGGGGGTAATTATTACGTACTGCACACATGTACCAATGCAAAAAGTAAATATAAAAATATCAACTCAAAAACTGTACACACTTTCCAAGTGGTGCAGGTAAAGGAAGTAACAGAATGAAAGACAACCTAGAAAATGGGAGAAAATATGTGTAAACCATAGATGGGATAAAATGTTGTTGCATAACATATGTAAAGAATCCCTACTTTTGAAATAACAAATAGCCTGATTAAAAATGAGCTAATAAACTGAAGAGACATTTCTCCAAAGGAGCCTGTCTTAGTTACTTCTCTCCTGTTGCTGAGATAAAATACCCAATGCCCAAAATTAAGGAAGGAAACATTTATTTAGCTCACTGTTTGTGGAGGTTTCACTCTGCACTTGGCTGGCTCCAAGGTAGAGTGGCACTTGGCAGAGGGCAACAGTTCATGGCGGTGGAAAACAGCAAAAGCAACAAGAGCAAAAGGGGGGAGCAGTAGCTGGAAGAGCAAGCTTCTTTCCCTCCCTTACATTGTATGCAAACTATCCACCCCAGGGTGGGTGTAGAGCTCACACCCATAACCCCAGCACTGGACCGTGGATCAGTCATAAACTCTAGATGCCTGCCCATGATCATATGAGGCTTTGGGGGGACATCCAGACACAAACCATAAGAGATACACACAAATGGTTGATAGATACATGAAAAGGTAATAAATATCCCTAATCATCAAAGAAAGATAACCTGAAACCATGATGGATATCACCTCATATTTGTTGGGGACATTATCATTTAAAAAAAGAGAAGTGAAAATGATAATGGAGTTTTTCAAAATGTTCTATTAGTAGATGCTTGCCACACCAAGGAGTTGTTACATGTGCATAACACATCAAGGTTAATTCTTTGTATTAACTGAGGATTCAGAGAAGTGGAAACCTTTGTACATTGTTGATGGGCATATGCAGTGGTGCAGTAACTAGGCAAACAGTGCAGGTGCTCATCAAAACTAATACTAGAGCCACTAGAATCCCCTTCTGTAATGAGGATATCAGAACTGGGAGGAGAAGTCTGCACATGCGCTGTTAGACCTCTTTTCACAGCAGTGAAGACATGGAAGCAACCATGGCCTGTCTGTGAATGTCCAGATGAAATTATGGTGTTTATAAACAATGGAGTAACTCACTGCAAAAACAGGGAAGGCCTGAGATTTGTGACAACATGGATATAGTTGATAAACTATAATAACTGATAAATGTTAGCAACAGAAGGGCACAATTTCTTTCATCAAAGGAGTCGAAAGTAGCCAAACTCTCAGAAGCAAAAAGTAGAATAGTATGCTAAAGGCTGGTAGGGGTGAAAAGGAAAATCCTGTTTAATGGGTATAAATTTCAACCCTGCAAGAAAAAGTTTAGAGATCTGCTATACAACATTATACTTGTAGATAATATTGTATCATACAATTAAAACTTTGCTAAGTGTAGATTTGTTTTTTTTTTTTTTTTTTTTTTTTTGGTTTTTCTCTGGTACCGGGAACCGAACTCACGACCTTGCGCTTGCCAGGTAGGCGCTTTTGCCACTGAGCTAAATCCCCAGCCCCTTAAGTGTAGATTTGTGCTATAATGTTTTTCAAACCAGTAAAAATATTAAACTAGGAAGGATATTTCTTGATAAAATATAGATTAAATATCTTGAGCTAATCTATATGAAAGGAATTATATTTCTTTATAAAAGGTACATTAAATATCTTAGAAATCAGAAAGTCCAACTTGATAAAGAACACTACATAGCTACACTTGTACAGGCACTAAAGTTCTACTTCATAAGAAATTCAGAATCTTAATGACATTATTAAAAATAAATGAGATTCAGCATTAGTAAATTTAGCCTCCATCACAAAAACAGAAATATAGAAGCAAAATAAAAACAGATATCTTGGGATTTTCAGTAGACAAGAGGCACAAAAAAGGAAAATCAAGCAATCTCAGGAATGAAAAAGGAGATATTAAATATGCAAAATAGTACAAGGAAAATGAAAATTTAATATGATGAATTTAGTGAAATGGAGAAATTCTTAGAAAAAGGCAGCTTACCAAAATATGACCAGAGAGAAATAGAGAACCTGAGCATTCCTACAGGGCAGCATTGAGCTGGCTTGGTTGTCCTTTGCCCTCACACCACTGGCCCTGCTGGCTTATTAGAGTGTTCTCTTACATATGCAGAGAACAATTCCCTTCCCACACATTTGTTTCTGAGAAGTAGCGGTAAGAGTATCTTCCTATTCGTTTTGTGATACTATCACAACAAAAGCAAGGGAAAGTATAGATTTCTCCTCCCTCGTGGATGTAATCGCAAAACTAATACAATAAGAAAGTCTCACTAGGCAGAGGAAAATGGTTTTTTATGCTCGATATTGAATTGAAAAGAGATCAGTGAAGGAGTCCTGCGCACAGCTGTGAAAATGATGACTTCTGCAGCACGGCGGAGATGATTCCAGACTAGAGTGAATGGGTCCTAGGAACCCAGTCCTGCAAGTTGAAGCATGCCTGGCAAGATGTGCGCGGTGATGCGGGGGCTGTCTTACCGCGACAGTAACCACGTTGCTGCAGCCACCAGCACAGCTCGATGCCGGAAGGAGGCGTGCAAGTCGAGCACGTGGACTCAAACGATGTCTCGACACTCTGCTCGCACTCTCAGATCATCTGTCCCCGCTGTTTGACGAAGCCAGGAATGAAATAAAATTCTTTTGAAGTACATAAAACACAAACAACAGCAACAACAAAATATATTTCAGCCATATATACGAACAAATTAAAAAGGCTAAAAATGTTAACCACGGGGATGGGATGACTGGAATGTTTTCAACAAATACAGAATGAATATCCAGAATACACAAACACTTTGATTCTGGCTCTAGAGATACCAGCACCACACCACAGAACACTTCCAGCTCATGCTAAGGAGACATGCACAAGAGAGTTCAATGCAATGTAGAGCTCAGCTGCAAATTTTTCATATCAGCCCAATGTCCAATAATATCATGTAAGATGTATAGATCGTACTGTACTCATATCAGAATGTGACGTAGTATTTTGGTGAATAGATTAGATGTTGTCAGTCAATACGAATAAATCTCAAAAGTATAATATTGAGCAATAAAAGCAAGCTTTTACTCATGCAAATTTGGAGTAAAGGTATAAAATTTGGGAGGGAATGCTAACTGATATCAATGTGCAGTGCTTACTCAGAAAGCAGAACAGACTTGAAGGACTATAAGCTTCAACTATATGCATAAAATTTTGTTTGCAAAAATATTTCAGAAGAAATATGTTAAATATTGAAACAGGATCATTTATATGATTCTATTCCATTATAATTATACTTTCATTTATGTTTTGCACTTAATTTAAATGTCATAATTTTTTAATGGGGATGGAATGAGTATTGGCTAGTCTTCCTGTGCATGAACAAAAAATACCAGACACTCACAGTTAACTGGAGGAGAGGTTTATTTGTCTCATGTTTCAGAGAGTTCCGTCCATGGAAGGCTGGTCCAAAACAGTCACATCATGGCAGATGGCCATGGGAGAATAGAACTGCTCACCCCGGAGACAGAAGCACAGCAGTTGGGAGGTGCTCCCGAGAAGAAGGGACAAGAGCTGGATGGAGTCCCATGGCCATGCCCCCGTGATCCACCACACATTGGTGAAGAGGTGCACTTCACCAATCTCCTAAGCATCTCAACCCAACCAAGTTACCAATGACACTTATCAGTGACACTTATCATTTCAAATTTTTACACACAAAAGTATTTAATGGTTGAAGTTTTGGTAAACTTAGTTTTCCTGAAACACTGCATAGTTCCCAATGCGTGACATCCTGACCCAAAGAGACTGACAACTTACTATGCCTATGCATGATGGCAGGAAGGTTTCAGTTTTAGAGATGACAGAAATCAACGTCCAGACCTCAGAAAGCTGCTGGAAGTTCAGTGTGGAAAAGTCAGTTAAACAATCGCAGGGGAGTGAGATCTGAGTTCTAAGCACAAACTACACAGTGCCACTCAGATTACTGCATAAGCAGCAATACATACAGATTTAGTTAGTGCTTTCATAGAAATTTTCCATAGTGTAAATTATTTGTAAAGCTCTAGAAATCACAACTTCATAATTATCAGTTAGAATGTATTGAGCTGATTTCTAAAACTGTTGGAAAGCAGTCATCCTCATTCACATCTGTAATATTTGCTGCATTGCTAACACTGTGCCAGGCATCACAGACTCAATGCAAGAAAGATAAGTCCCAATTTCTACCTCAAAAGACTGTATTATCTATGTAGAGTATATATACATATATATATACATATATATTAAAAAATGAGTTAAAATAAGACTACAATACAGTAGTTATAAAGGAAAAAATATACAAAAAATTTCTATGAGATAAACAGCCCTATATAATGGTGACAGGAAGAGATTTTAAAATTTTTACAAAACAAGGCTATTGAGATAGTTCTTCAAGAATGATAGTGCTAAATTTAAAAAATTTCCTATGGAGAAGAAAAAACCTTCACAAAACAAAGATACAAAAGAGGTAGTTCAGGACTTGTAAAGTATTGATATATGCAAATAACTTTGCAGTTAATAGATCTGGATTAATAAGAGTTTGCCTGCTAGGAGTTCCCTTGCTTCCTTATTCGTGTTTGCATAAATAATGACCCTATAAACCGTTTATTCTGTGTTTCTTCTCGTAATAACTGCAGTCAATATATGACAGAGAACTTCTGACAGCTATTTGGATCCTTCCAGATGGGAGAACTTAAACTCAAAATAAGAATACATTTAGGCTTTTTTTCTGTAACTCCCTCTTGATGTCCAGGTTAATCATGACTTCAGTGGGAAAATAAGTGATAAATAGGTTTGATCCTTTAACTTGATTTTTGTTCTTGTGATTTCTATTTAATTATTTTTCAGTGGTCACATGTGCATTAAATTCTTCTGTTAGCTACTTTCTATAAGAAGAATCCAAAAGAAAAGTAAAGTTTTCCATTAAAGTTCTGTGTACATGTGTAGATTTGAGGTACAGCACATTATTGACAACTTTGTGGACATCGTCTATCATGAGGGTAGATTTTGCCTGATCACGAATGCTAAGTAAGTTCAGCTATAAATATAACAATAAAATAAGATATTTCAAGTATTGCTTGACTGCAGAACTCTTCATCAATAAAGCAAATCATGAGTAAATGTCAGCTTTTGTCTCTCCTTTATTCTTGACAGGCATCCTGATAGAATTCAGAATATTACAAGAGCAGATAAGTTTTCCATGACTGTATCATGAGAATAGAAGGAAGGGGCAATCCAAGCTTCATGATTTACATAAGGACATTCCGCTTACAAGCATGAGTGAGGAGATTTAAAGACCCTCGGGGTTATCTAGTCAAATATTCTTGCTTTACACATGAGAAAAGTAAAGTTCAAAGCTTTACGTGAGTAAATCATCACAAACTTATACTCTAATGCTGCTTCAGTTGCACCAATCTACTTCAGCATTTGGATATAAAATACTTGCCATAATTTAAAATAGCACTACAGGAAAATGCACATCCTAATTTGAAATATGATGTAAGCACACAAATGTACTTGAAACCCATCACATTAAATCATCCAACAAGGAAGCAAATTTTGTCCATCGGCAGCACTGCCTTGGAGGCTATCAACACCGTCTCACTTCGCAGTAACAAATTATTACTAAATTTATCTTGGGATAAATCATTCCATAGCTCTGTTCTGAGTTAGACTGTTTCTAGTATGATATCTATTATTAAATAAGGAAGGGAAGGCAGAGAATTTGAGTAACTGTCCAGGATCAAGTAAATTGGAAATTGTAAAGCAGGATTACAAACCATGCAGCGCTTTAATCTCTGAGCTTCAGCAACAGAAACTCTGAAGCATCTTCCCGCTTACAACATAGACCTCAGCATTCGCGCTGGGTGTTGCTGCCTGAGCCTTGCCAGTCCTGCCTTTTCTCCAATATCTCGTTGCCAGATACAGGTAATGATAGCAGGTGATTCTTCTATGATCACCCTGCTACCTAGAATTTCCAGAAGGTTAGGATGCTAGAAGCTCAGAATGAGTTTCCAAATGTCGAAATCCCCCATGTCCTTCTGCCGAAAAGACCAAAAAACAGAATTGGGATTCACCCCAGCTTCTTCTATCTCTTTGTCTCTTATAATATGCACAAAATGATTAAGGGTCTTAGAGGATGTAGTAATCCCTCAAAATATATTTTAAGTTTTCTTAAAATATAAGAGTAAAACTTAATGACCTTGAACTAAGCAAAGATTTGATGTTATCTACCAAATCAGAATTTTTTTTTTAAATTGATGTTTGAATTCATGAAAAGTAAAAAGCTCTGTGTTTTACAGGACATCACCAAGAAAATGAAAAGACAGGCTGGGAAGTGTCAGAAGACACTGGAGTTTATGTATCTGTAAAAACAACCTGTTTGTAGACTACACAAGGAAATATTCTAGTGAAATAATGAGAAAATACTCCAATTAAAAAGGACAAAATACCTAAAAGCCCAAAATTGTATAAAAGAGGGCTCATTACTTACTAGTTCAGTAAACACCACAGTGATAATCCACTATTCAGGCCCTAGGGCAGCCGTCAGAGAAAAGATACACAGCAAGGAGTGTTGGAGAGGCAGGGATGAAATAGGTCCTTGTACACCACACGGAGAAACGTAAAGCTGTATCAACCTCTGAAAACTAGCAATTCTGCAAAATATTAAACAAAATTACCAAATGATTCAGCCATTCATCTCCTTTGACTTTCTTTTGAAAAGAAATAAACATATACATTCATGTTAAAAAGCACCTACATATCTTTATAGTAGCATTATTTACAAGACACCCAAAGTAGAAACACCTCAGATGGCCATGAACGGATGAAGAAATAAGTAAAATATATTATAACTGTGTTGCCTCTGGTGTTTTACTGTTCTTTGGCTGGGCACTGGTGCCCACCTTCTTCGTTAAATCCTAGTCCAGGTATGGTTATGTAAGACATTTGGTAGGTGTGATTAACATTTGCAAGTAGTTGATTTTAAGTAAAGCAGAGTAGTTTCCTTAATTTGGTGGACCTGAGCTGCTTTGTTGTAGGCTCTCACCACGAAAACAGAGGCCGAATGCCAGAGAAAGGGGAATTATGGCTTAAAATGCAGCACAGAAATCCTCCCTGAGTTGCTGGTATATACACAACATATTGATAGACATGATAGATATCAATAAGCTATTGTTTCTGGTGTTCTGAAGAACACCTACTGATACACCTACCCAGAACATTTTTACATTATAAAGAATGAAATATTGACAAACCTTATCATATGAGTACATGTGGAAAATATTATGCTAAGTAAAAGCAGCCAGCCAGTAAAATCACCTCCCATAATACTGAAGATTTAAAGTGGGGAAGGTAAAGATACTTACTTTGAACTGAAATTTCCATATTACACTTGGAATGTGAATATCAATAGAGTGTGATATGTCACACAGACATGTATATGCATACATGTACATGTCTATATGAAAATTCCCAGAGCAAACACCGTAAAATTACTGTGAAAATGCTCAAAAGTACTACATTTACACTGAAAAAGATCTAAAAAATATTTGAGACTCAACATGAAGGCAGGAAAAAAGAAACAGAGAAGTAAAGACTAAAGAAAATAACAAAAAGCAAGAAACACAATGGCAGAAATAGGAGCCAACATATCAATCAGGCAGTCTTGGCTGCATTGGAATTCCTATCCTTACTCATCATGTGCCAGTCTGGAGAATAACTGGGAGCCTAGGTGCCATACAGCAACTAGCATTGGTGTCTAAGCCTTCTGGGGAGCAGAAGGCTCTACACAGAAACCCTGTCCCAGAATAGATGACTTGCCACTTGTTTCTTTTATGTAAGAGTTGGGTCAGTGGCTTATGCTCTAGTGAGCTTAAGTCACACCAGACAACTCAAGGTGCATGCACTCAGTGAGACAACCAAGTTGTCAGTGCTGTGTGCCATCAAACCCACCACACAGCCATCTGTCCACCATGCAAAATGAGCACCCCTGGCTGAAGACAGAGACTGGACGCCTGTTGCTGGCATGCATACTCCAGTCAAATGGCCTGATTTTTGGTCATGCCCTGAGTAGAAAAAAAAAAGAAAAGAAAAAAAGCCAGCCAGTTATTTCATGCCCAAGAAAACAGTGTCACTGTTGCACAAACACCAACAGCTGAGTCTACCGAAACATGCATTTGGATTATACTCTGACACTGATGAGAGCTAAACATCCTCTGGAGAGATTGCACCACAGCATCTACCCAGAAACAGCCATGCACCACATGCAAGCATTACCCCCTCAAAGCCACCGATACAGATAGGTCTTTCCCAAAGAAAGCTACTCCATTAACTGGACCAGGTGCCTGTACCACCACATGCAGAGATGCTAATGCAGGGACAAAAGACATGTATAAAAGCAAGGGCACATGACACTTCCAAAGAAACATAATAAACTCCTCAGTAGCAGACCCATAGCTAACTATTTCTAGCAACAGAAATTTATTAAATGCTAGCAAAAGAACTCCAAATAGTGATCTTAAGGAAACTTCTAGAGATAGAAAGAATGCAGGTATGTAATTCAATGATAAGGGGAAACACAACTCATGATCTAAATGTGAAATTTACCGAAGAAAGGTATTTTTAGAAAGCCAGTGAATATCCCAAAACTGAAGAATGCAGTCAATGAAATAAAAATACAACTGAGGGCTCAGCAATAAGGCAGAAGGAAGAATTCCTGAACGGGAAAGCAAGTCTTTTGAAATAACTTTCAGAGAAAGAAATAAAGCAAAAATAAGAAAGAGAGAAGAAAGGAAAAGACAGGGCCCTACGTTACACTTTAAAGTGAACAAATGTTCACCTAATAGAATTCCAGTGAAAAGAAGGTGAAAGAAAAGAACATATTTAATGAAACAATCGCTGAGTACTTCCTAAGTCTTTGGAGAGTGGTAGATATCCAGATCTGCAAGCTCAACAGATCTTCAATAGACAAACTCAAGAAGACGCGCTGCGAAGTATGCCATAATCAAATCATCAAATATGGTAAAGAGGCAATGCTAAACTCAGCGAGAGAAAAATATTAGGCCGCACAAAAAGGAATGCCTCCTTCGTGGCCAGTAGACTGCTCAGCAAACATCTTGCAGGTGATGCAAACATGAGGATATATTCATAGTGTGAAAAGAAAAAAGAAAAAAACTTCAGGAATCCAGCAAAGTTTTCCCATATAAATAATGCAAAAATAAAATTTTTACAGACAAGCATATGTTGAAGGAATTTGTTCATGACTAGACCAGCCATACAAGAAATACTTGAAGGAGTGCTAGCACTGTAAGTAGAAAATGGTAATTAGTTAACCCACCAAAAGAGTCAAATCACTTGCACACGTCAATTTATAATCAAAGTCAGAATGTGCCAACAGTAATAGTGCCGTGCAAACCTAAAGTAGCATCAGAGAAGTGTTTTGCACTCATATCTGCAATTTTTTTCAGAAACATGAGGAAACATGTTAAATAAATAATCCATTCTTTTACTTGAAGAGATTAGAAAAATAAGAAAGAAACATCACCCAAAACAAGAAGACAAACTTTAGGGATAAAAATCAATAAAAATTAAAATATATAATCTGGTTCCAGATATATTTTAGGAATGTTTTCTCCAGATTTGTGAGGTATACTAATGGTATTTTCATCAGGATTGCCTTGAATCTGTATAACAATTTTGGGAGTATGGCCATTTTCATGATGCTAGCTCTTCTTATCCATGACCAAGGAACGTCTGAAATCCTCAACTGCTTTTTAAAAGTATTTTAATTTCACTGTACAGATTTTTACATGTTTTGTTAGATTGATTGCTAAGTATTTTAATTTTTTGTATGCTATTGTGAAAACTTTTGTTTCCCTAATTTCTCTCTCAGCGTGTTTGTTGTTTGTGTACAAGAATGCTATTAATTTTTGAGTGTGAACATTGTATCCAACTATACTACTGAAATTGTTTATTAATTCTAGGAGTCTTTTGGCAGAGTTTTGGGGTCTTCTATGCAGACTATCATGTCATCTGTGACTAATGATGATTTCACTTCTTCCTTTCCTATCCTTATTCCTTTTATTTCTCTCTCTTGTCTAATTGCTCTGGCTAATGGTTCCAGAACTATATTGAATAGGAGTGGTGACAGTGGACATCTTTGTCTTGTTCCTGATTTTGAAGTGAAAGCTTTTAGTTTTTTCCATTTAATGTGATGTTGGCTGTTGGTTTGTCATAGATGACTTTGATCAGATTGAGGTAAAGACCATTGATTCCAATTTTCTGTAGCTTTTTTATCATGAGTAAGTGTTGGAATTTATCCAAAGTTTATTCTGCATTGATGGAGACAGTCATGTGGTTCTTGCCTTTGGCTCATTCATATGGGATATTACATTCATTGATTTGTGTGTATTGAGCCATCCCTGCATTCCTAAAATGAATTCCACATGGCCATGGTGTGTAATCTAGTAGATGATTTATTGCATTCTATTTGCTAGTATTTTATTGAGAATTTTTGCATCTATGTTTATGAGGGAGATTGGCCTGTAGTTCTCTTTCTTGGTTGAGTCTTTCTCTGGTTTTGATATCAGCCTCAAAGAATGAGTTAGGAATAATTGCTTCCCTTTCTATTTCATTAAAGAGTTTGAGGAGAATTAGCATTAAATCTTCTCTAAATTTCTTGTAGAATTCAGCTGTGAACCCATCAGGACCTGAGCTTTTCTTTGTTGGTAAGTTTACTATTACATTTTCAATTTTATTGACTGATTTTGGATTATTCAAGATTTTTATATCTTCTTGATTCACATTTTGTAATTCATATGCATTTAGGAATCTGTCCATTTGTTCTGTGTTTTCCATCCTATGATAGTAAAGATTTTTGAAGTAAGTACCTATGATCTTGTGAATTTCTATAGTATCTGTAGTGATTTCACCCTTTTCATTTCTTATTGCATGGATCTGAGGTTTTTCTTTCCTTTTTATGATATGGTTGGTAGGGGTTTATCAATTTTATTTGTTCTTTAAAAGAACCAACTTTTTGATTCATTAATTCTTTGAATTTTTTAATACTTGTGCTGACTTCTGCTCTGATATTTATAATTTCCTCCATTCTTTGAGCTTTGGGCTTGACTTGCTCTTCTTTTTTACTAGAAGCTTGAGATATAGCATAACGTTGTCTATTTGTGCTCATTCTGCTTTTCTGATGTGAGACTTCACTGATATAAACTTCCCTCTGAGGACTGCTTTCACTGAGTCCCACAGGTTCCAGTAAGTTATATCTGCATTTTCATTTAATTGCAAATATTGTTCAATTTCTTTTTAAATTTCACTTGTGACTTACTGGTTGTTCAGGAGGATGTTGTTTAATTTCCAGGTTTTTATGGATTTTGTATGATTTCTCTTGTCAAATTCCTATAATTATAATTTCCAATTTCAGTGTACTATGGTCTGATAATATATATGGGATAAATTCAGTCTCTATACATTTCCTTAAGCATGTGAGTATTTTTCCAGAATAACTGAAAAGGTCATGTCACAGCGATATATTTGCAACCATGTTTATAGCAGCACAATATGTTACAGCTAAATCTTGGAAACAACCCAAATGCCCATCAGCTGAGTAATGAATAAAAAAGATATGGTAATTTCATATAATGAAGTATTACTCAGCTATAAAGAAAGATAAACTTGAGGATTTTATAGGTAAATGGATGCAACTAGAAACCATATTCATAAGTGAAATAAATCATTAGGGCTGGGGATGTAGCTCAGTGGAACAAGCACCTACCTGGCAAGTGCAAGTAGTGAGTTTGATTCCCAGTACCAAACAAATAAATAAATAAACAAATAAATCAGAGTAAACATTGCATGTGTAAACATTGTATTGTCTTCCTAGTGTAAGATCCTGAAAGAGTAAGTAAAACCCAAAAGGTACAATAGATATTGTGAAAGGGAAAAAGTTGCTCAAAAGGAAAGAACAACTTGGATGAGGGAGAGAAGAAAGAAAGAAGGGGAAAAATGTATGTATGTACACACATAAGATAGCAAACTGTACTGCTAGTTTCTATTGCTTTATTAAAAGGAACAAATAATGCTTAACATTTTTGACCAATTTTGCATGCTCATATCTGGAAATCGGAACAACTACTTTGAAAACAACAATATGCAATACAGTAACTATTGCTGAATTCATATCACCTTGTTTTTGAAATTCTGTATCATTTCTAAGGTTTTGTATTATTTTTTACTGTCTTTAATACAAAATTAAAATATGTAATCACCGAAACACAAAGCAGATGCTAATTTTTACAAAAATTCATAAAAAATAAATTTGGGGAAAGTCATATAAAAATTAAAAAGGAAAGGTACAAGCAAGCATTCTCTGCAACAAGGTATTGCAGATAAAGATAAACAAAATCTAGCTGAGTTGAAATAAATAATTTGAACAGTTCTGTAACCATTAAAAATTGAATTTGTAATTGCGATTCCAGAAAGAGTATTTAAATTTTTTTATCAATATCTACTGGTATTCAATTAGAATAAAAATATCTAGAACTAAATAATGTCACTGAAAAATTATACCACATACTAAAGGAAGAGTGACTGATAGTTTTACATAGTTTGTTTGAAGAATATAAAAGAAAAGAACATTTTGAAACTTATACAATGAAACTGCATGACTTTACTGAAAGTTCAAGAGCTGGAGGAGGAGGAAAGAGATAGGAGAAGTAGGACAGAGAAGAACAAGAGAGAGAAGGAGGGAGTGGACGATGGGGGAGAGACAGAAATCTCTGGAGAAGGGGAAGGACCAGGAGCAAGGCCAGGAGGAGAAGAGGAAAGACTACAGAGCTCCCAGTCCCAGGAGAGCACTTGCAAAATCTCAACAAAATTTTAGAAATACTAATCCAACAGTTTATAAGAATGTATATTAAGACCAAGTGAATTTATTCTAGGTATTCAAAAGTGTTTCAGTGTTTTTAAAATAAATTCATTTATTTCACCATGTTAGCATGTTAAATTTTTGAAAAAATATCAATAGATTAATGAATTCAAAACAAATCATTCGTTCAAAACCAATATTTATTTACTTATAGAGAAAATATAAATATAATGAAATTTCCTCGATTTAATAAAGACCATCTATAAAAGCCTCCAATCAACCTCACACAGTCAGGGAGAACTGGGTAGTCTTCCCTCAGAGATCAGATCAAGGTAAGGACTTCTTTTCTCATTATTTTTATTCAATGCCTTCTAGAAAGCCTAGCCACTGTGACAACACAAGAAAAAGGAGTCAGGGCAGTGAGGTATGGATGGAAAAACATAGACAAGTGAAAGAGAACACAGGGGCCAGAAAGGTACCAGCAAAATTGTATCTAACTGATACAATTTAGAAGGTTACAAGAGCAACTCGATGAAAGAAAAATATTGATAGATGCTGGACAAAACTTTGACCTCAACTTCACACCTTCTAAATAAATTAATTCCAAAATAGATTGCGTACTTAGATGGAAGAACTAAAGCTCTAAATCTTGAACAAAGCATAGGGAAAAGAAATTTTCTGGCATTTAGCATTGGGCAAAGATATTTTTGATTTGATACTGAAAGCCCAATCTATAAAGTAGAAAAACTGAGCTATTAAAATATTTGTGTCTGTAAAATTCAACATGAAGAGGATTAAAAAACAAATTTGCAAACTACATATTCAACATAGGGTTAGTTTGTAGAATGTATAACAATTATTAAAGCTGATGAGCAAAGAGCAAACAATGCAGTTAGAAAATAGGCAAAAGACATTCACAGACATTTCAGCATAGTAGAGGATTTACAGGTGGCAAATAAGCATTTAAGAAATGTTCAGCCTCATTAACCAAGAAGAAAATGCAAACAAAAATCAAATTGAGATATTACTACAAACCTTCAGAATGACTAAAATAGAAAGTAGTGATAAGGTCAAATTAAGTCAAGGGTGTTCATACATTCTAGCTGAGAATATGAAATATTAGAGCTATTCTGGGAAGACTTTTAAAATGAAATATACAAAAATTATATAATCCAACAATTATACTTTGCGTATTTATTCCAGGTAAAGGAAATACTATATTCACACAAAAAACCTTTCCGAAAATGTTCATAGAAGCTTTACTTGCAATAGACAAAATTTGAAATAACTTGGACGTCCTTTGAAAGATGAGTGACAAAACACTTGTAAACTTTCCTGCCACAGAATAGTATTTGTCAAGAAAATCATTGATACATCGATGTACACAACAGATACATCGATGTATACAACAACTGGGCCAAATCTCCAACAATTATGTTGAGTTAAAGAGACTATTTAAATGTTATCCAGGGGCTGGGGATTTAGCTCAGCGGCAAAGCACCTGCCTGGCAAGCACAAGGTCGTGAGTTTGGTTCCTGGTACTGGAAAAAAAAAAAGAATGTTATCCACTTTATGCTTTTATTATATAACATTTTCAATGGATATAGATGAATGGATTTTAGAAATTAGAGTTACTGTACAGGGAAGAAGAGATGTTGGTTTGTAAGAAGGTCACCAGAGAGAGTCCCATGGCCACTGAACCATGCAGATTCTTGGCTATTGGTGGATTCTTGACTCCTCCCATGTCATATTGTCCCTGAAGTTTGGGGCACAAAATATTCACAGTGTTTTTAATTGTAACAGCTCCAGGGAGTTGCACAAAGCCAGGATCATCTACCCATCTCAAAATCTCAGTCAAGGCAGTGAGCAATGACAAAAGTCAAGGAAGGAGCTACAATCAGTGTGTTCACACTGGAGCAACGGATAAAGGAGTTCAGAATCAGGCCTCAGTGGGCTGACAGAGCTTTAAGGTTTTGTAAAGTAGGAAAACAAATGTAGGTGCTGGGGGCTTGCATGGCTAGCAGTCTAGTCCATTCTTTTAAAGTTGGGGTCTGCTTGACGGGTTCTGTGAGGTTCCAGGTGGTTCTGTGAGGTCCTATGAGAGTCAGCATGGCTTGAGGCATCGGTTCTGTTCCAAGGATGGAATGATGCCTCTGGCTTGGGGTTGGGCAGCCTCAGTTCCCATCCCTGGGTCATCACGGTCCCTCAGGAGTTGACCTCATCATCAGGTATGCGGCTGGCAAGACTCTGCTTCTCCTGAGCTCCGAGATGGCAGCAGCCGTAGGACAAGGACTTGAGACATCTAGGCTTTGCAGGATGTGAAACTGGACATTATAAAACACGGCAGTTAGATGGCACTGCAAATCCTCAAAGATACTTTACTTCCTTTTTTTTATTTTTTATTTTACAAGTAAAAGAACGAAAACATATTAACAAACAGACAACCATTTACAAAGCAGCACAAGAACAGTACAAGCAATACTGAATTACAGACAAGGTGACAGGGAATTAACAATGGTTGTTGTATTACATATCGATAACTTCAAAATGGTTACTCAGGAAAACAAATATAAACATGCAAGATTGATCAAACAATTAATCATTAACTATGTCTTTCAATAAAGTGGTAGAAGTCAGTAGTACAACTATGTTACCTATCCTGTATATACATATATACATAATTTTCCCCTTCTTTCTTTTCTCTTTTTCCTTATCCCAGTTGCTCTTTACTTTTGATCAGTTTCCTTTCATTTCACAGTGTTTATCATGCCTCCTAATTTTTATTCATTCTTTCAGGGAATACATAGTGAGACAATACATTGCTTGCACATGCAGGTCTGATTTATTTCACTTATGAGTATGGTCTCCAGTTGTGACCATTTACCAACAAAAGCCTCGAGCTGATCTTTCTTTATAGCTGAGTAATATCCCATTATATAAAAATGCCACAATTTTTTTATTTAGTCCTCAGTGGATGGACATTTAGGTTGCTTCCATGATTTAGCTATTACAAATTATGCTGCTATAAACATGGGTGCACTTATATCGCGGTGATATGATGTTTTCAGGTCTTCTGGGAAAATACACAGAAAGGGAATAGCTGGATCGAATAGAAGCTCTAGACCTAGTTTTCAGAGGAATCTACAAACTGATGTCCACAGTGGTTTCACCAGTCTGCATTCCCACCAGCAGTGGAGAAGAGTTCCTCTTTCTCCACAGCCTCGCCAGCATTTGTTATTGCTTGATTTCTTAATGCTAGCCATTCTTACTGAGCTAAGATGAAATCTCAATGTTGTTTTAATTTGCATTTCTGGAATGACTAATGATGTTGAACATTTTCTCATGTATTTATTTGCCATTTGTATTTCTTTACCTGAGAAGTGTATATTCATCTCAGATGACCATTTTAAGATTGGGTCTTTGGATTTGGTGAGGTTGGAGTTTTATAATTCTTTATATGTTCTAGATAGAAGCCCTTTGTCTGAGGGACACTCAGCTAATTTTTTTCTAAGTTTGTGAGTTTTGTTTTTACTCTGCTGGTGATTTCTTTAGATGTGCAGAAACTCTTCAGTAGGATGAGATCCCAGTTGTTGATTCTTTGAAGTGTTTCACATGCAGTTTGGTTTTTGTTCATGAACTCTCTGCCTACCCCTATGTCTTCAAGGTTTTTACCTACTTTCTCTTCCAATAGATTTAGTGTTTCTGGTTTAATATTGAGATCTGTGAACCATTTTGACTTGAGTTTCGTGCATGGTGATAGACGTGGGTCTATTCTCAGTCTTTGGAAAGTGGCAAGCCAATGTTTCCAGCACCATTTATTGAGGAGGCTATCTTTCTTCCTGTGAGCTTGTTTGGATCCTTTGTCAAAGATTAGGTGGCTGAGTGTGTTTTTGGTTGTGGCTGTTTCCTCCAGTCTGTTCCATTCATCCTCAGGTCTGTTTTTTAGCCAGTATCAGGTTGATTTTATTGCAGTAGCTTTGTAGTATAATTTCAGGTCAGAGATTGTGATTCCACCTGACTTGTCTTTGTTGCCCAGGATTGCTTTTACTATTCTGGATCTCTTCTGGTTCCAGATGAATTTAAGGAATGTTTTCTCTAGATCTGTGAGGTATGCTAATGGTAGTTTAATAAGAATTGCATTGATTCTGTACAACAGTTTTGGTAGTATGTCCATTTTCACAATGTTGGTTCTTCCTATCCACGAGCAAGGAATATTTTTCAATTTACTGACGTCCTCTTCAATCTCTTTTTTCAGAGGGCTGTAGTTTTCATTGAATAGATCTTTTTACTTCTTTTGTTAGAATGAGTCCTAAATCTTTCAATTTCTTGGATGCTATTGTGAAAGGTGTGGTTTCCTTAATTTCTCTCTCAGTCTGTTTGTTGTTTATGTATAGGAATGCTACTGATTTTTGAGTGTCGACTTTGTATCCAGCTGCACTGCTGAATTTGTTCAGTAGTTCAAGGAATCTTCTGGTGGAGTTTTTCGAGTGTTCCATGTAAAGCATCATGTCATCTGCAAATATTGATAATATTACTTCTTCCTTTCCTATCCTTATCCTTTATTTCTCTCACTTATCTAATTGTTCTGGCTGGTGCTTCCAGAACTATGTTGAATAGGAGCGATGACAGTGGACATCCTTGTCTTGTTCTTTAAAGTGACAGCTTTTTTTTTTTAAAATCAATTTAGTATGATGCTTGCTGTTGGTTTGTCATAGATGCCTTTGATCAGATTGAGGTAAAGACCATCTAATCCTATTTTCTGTAGGATTTTTATCACTAACATGTGTTGGACTTTGTTGAAAAGTTTTTCTGCATCTATTGAGATGATCACGTGGTTTTTGTCTTTGACTCTATTGATATGGTATATTACATTAATTGATTTGTGAATATTGAACCATCCCTGCATTTCTGCAATGAATCATACTTGGTCATGGTATGTTAGTTTCTCTATGATTTGCTGCATTCTATTTGCTAGTATTTTATTGAGGATCTTTGCATCTATGTTCATTAGGGAGATAGACCATATTCTAACCCATAGAGCATACCTAACTAAGTGCAAAAGAATTGAAATCATCCCATGCATATTATCTGACTACAGTGCAATGAAATTGGAAATTTATGTGAAAAGGAGCTCCAAAATCTCCATAAACACTTGGAAATTAAATAACAACCTCCTCATCAACCAATGAGTCACAGAAGAAATTAAAGAATACCTACAAGCAAATGAAAATGTAAATACAACTTACCAGAATCTGTGGAATGTAATGAAAGCAGTCCTCAGAGGGAAATTTATAGTGGTGAACTCACACATAAGGAAAACAGAGAACAAATAAGTAACCTAATGCTGCATCTCAAACACTTAGAAAAAGAAGAACAAGTCAAGTCCAAAGCTCAAAAAAGGGAGTAGATTATAAAGATCCAGGCAGAAATTAATGCAATTGAGATGAAGAAAACCCTACAAAAAATAAATGAATCAAAGAGCTCATTCTTTGAAAGAATAAATAAAATTGATAAACCCCTAGCCAACCTTATCAAAAAAAAAAAAAAAGAAAGGAAAAAACTCAAATTCATGCAATAAGGAATGAAAAGGATGAAATCACTACAGATCCTACAGAAATTGAAAAGATCAGGAATACCTACTTTGAAAATCTTTACTCCCATAGGATAGAAAACTCAGAAAAAGCAGACAGATTCCTAGATATATACGAATTACCAAAGTTGAATCAAGAAGATATAAAAATCCTGAGCAACCCAATATCAATTAATGAGATTGAAAATGTGATTAAAAACTTACTGGTAAAGAAAACCCCAGGCCCTGATGGATTCACAACATAATTCTATAAAAAATTCAGAGAAGATTTAATGCCAACATTCCTCAAATTCTTCAATGAAATTGAAAATGAAGCAATTCTCCCTAACTCATTTCTGGAGGCAAGTATTATACTCATACCAAAACCTGAGAGCCAACCAAGAAAGAGAACTACTTTCTCTTAACTTGATGTACTCAGTTTTGAAGAGAAATGAGTTAGTCTAGGTAAGCTTAGGGCTAGCAACCTTGTAATAATATTTCAGTGATAAACCTACACGGAGACCTGACCCAGTGTTCTCAGGTAAAGAGATAGACATGAAGTGAAGATAAATCACCAAAGTTCATCCTGTTTTGTTTACTCACAGGGCATCTACAGACATACCAGCTAAGTACCTGTGCAATTACATTTTATAAGTGTAAACACCATTCACCACCTAGTAACCTTTAGCTTAAAGATAGACTGTATTTATGATGGTGATCCCATAAGATTAAAATAGCACTGAAAAATTCCTACCCTTTAGTGGTACATTAGCAGAAAATTTTACTCTGTTGTGCTGGTGGAGACAAACTTTCTAGGCTGCCAAGAATGGAAGAGTATAGTATGCACCACTACACACAATATACAATGCTACATAGGCAAGATGAATGTATGACTTCTTCATGTATGTACTACACTACACTATTGATATTTCAGAGCATATTCCTCCTACCTATAAAAATTATGCTGTAAAACAGCCATTAATGTACAAGGCAGCAGCACCTCATAGATGGTGTTTTCCACATCTCTTGACTGCATCAAGAGGTCTTGTGAAGTGACTGATATGTACCCTCTGGATTTGTGTAATTGTACTCTATGATATTCACACAATGACAGAATTGTCTAATGCTGCATTTTTGGACAAATATATATATATGTAATAATTTTTGTTACAAAGCTGAGCATCAATACAAATTAAAAATGGAGTTCTCTGAATAAAATCAATGGTTTGGGTCCTTGTCAATATTTTATTTTGGCATTATACTGTAATTTCACAAAATGCTACCAATAGGAGAGAGTTTATGAAAATATAGTGGGATTCCTATATTTCTTACCAGCATTTATAGAATGCTATAAATCTCTCTATGTAAAGACAAATTAAAGATAAGCTTATATATGTACATATGATAAGGTTATATATATATGATAAGCTTCTGTATGTATATATATATAAGCCTATATCTCTATATCTATATTTTATTAAAAATATATTTTGAGCATCCTGAGATGTATCTAAATATACAGTGAATGGTCACATTGAAAAATTTATTATGGTGAAACATACATTGCTATTAATCTCCCTCAAACTTCTCCCCTTCATTTTGAACAGATTTACTCCTTCATTCTTCCCACTTTCTGAAGCATTTCTGGAAGCCCTCTCTCCTGAGTGTCTCTCTTCACTTCTGCTAGAGCAACATGTAGTGCTTACTGAAAGTTTCTTGTGCAATTGGTGTTAACATTAATGCAGTGAAAAGGGGTACATGGAAGGGTCCAGGCATCTCCAGCTGGTCTATGGGTCTTAATTCACAAACGACTTCCATACTCTACTATAAATTAGTGACGCGCCATGCCATTTTAATAGTCAAATAAGTATAAAACAAATGGTTTCAAGGACCAAATAGTATTTGAATTTTACAACAAAGGTTTGATTTTCTAAAGCACTAAAAATGAAGCTATAACAAGTTTGTGCCCTGCAAATGAATTAGAAAGACTTATTTTTTCACCACAAAAAGTATAATTTTTCAGGACATCGTGTGAATTTAGAAATTAATATCTTAATATTCACTTGTTTGTATGCCTTTAATGGATTGAAAATGGATATTTTAATATGGTTCTTGCTATAGAGAATCAGGGTTTGTTCCATTACAAATTAAAATGCTGTACAGTAACAATTTACCACTTAAAGTGTACATGCTAACCAAAACAGCGTTCAGTTTCCTGAACATTTTTAGCAATGCCATTGTGGCATAATTGGAGTTTAAGCTCAATTTTTCACCACTTTAAAACTTAATGTTATAATAAAGAAATGTTTAAGATAATTTCAGTTGTTTATTTTTTTCACATGGGATGATGGGAGATTTAGTAAGTACTTTTAAAATAATGAATATCTAAAAGTCTCAACTCTCCCAAACTCTTGTTAGAGATAACCCAGGCATAGAGAAAGTTAGTATGTTTATGTGTATTCCAGGCAATGGTAAAATAGTATTTAAGAGTAATATGATTGTGATTTGGTTGGGTTGGTTGGTGTGCTCTCACATTGGTTACTTCAATCAGGTGCAACTTTCCGTCAGAAGTAGTGTACAGAGGAGCAAGGTCTGGCTAGAAAAGGGAACATGAAATGGAATGAGAGCCAGAGGATGCTTTCAGGTAGAGATGAAAGTTACAAACTGTGAATTAAACAAAACAGATCCATTTATCTTTGTCTCTTTACACCTGGACAGAAATGCTAACAACCATCTGTCAAAACTGCCTGCAATACAATAAAGGCCATTTTGTTTATCTGTGAATAAATTAAATGGGCTTGGATGGGATCTTAATGGAAATATGCACAGCTGAGATCTCCACACAGTCAGGTTTGGCAACCCCTGCAACAAGCTCTTGTGGGCTTCTTGGAGGGCAGTTCTCAAGGAGAACGCCCCATTTCTCTTTCTTCTTGCAATACGGATATTCAGTCAATGTTTTCCTTTTTAATGTCTGACGCATTCTGGATAAGTAGATAATTGGAAGAGCTCCATCCAATCACCACCATAAAAGTTTGCCCAGAGAGGATAAATAAATATGGTGAAAAAAAATTCTGCAATGTTATAGGTTTTAGTAAAAATTGATGGAGCTATTATATTTTTTGTAAGCCAAAGCATTGTTCAAATAATAAGTCATTCACAACAGAATACTACATCAATTTTTGACAATTTCTTTCCGTTTTTCCTTTCAGAGAATAACAGACCAAACTGTGGTGGGATATAGTATGTTCTTTCAATTATTTTATTAACTCTTTATCTCCTTTAATTTTTGATTAAGAATGAAATAAAGGAATAAAATGACAAACATCAAAGTATTATAAAAATCAAAGAGAAAGGGAATACATTTTATGAACATTATGTTTGTCTTTGAAGTAACAAAATAACATTTTAGTATTTAGGGTTCATGAAATCACATTAGAATGTTTCATATTAAAGTATGAGTAACTCTGACAATGAGACGAAGCTGAAAACATTCACAAATCATAAAATATTTCTTGTTCTTTTAAAATGTACCAATGTTTCTAA